>NC_133450.1:17612874-17925124 GCF_048565385.1 Saimiri boliviensis | reverse complement strand
TACGGTGTTTTTCCTTAGAAAAGAATTAACCATATATGGAGAAGTAGATGGGTAAGTGAGAGGGTACTGAAGGGAAACTTCCCGAACTTTACAATGTTAACTCATGGAATATTTTTACAAGTTCAGAGTTGATATAACGGTGGTATCAGGAAAGGAGCTGACCAGAAAAAGATGGTCTATTCAAATTGAGAATTGTGAGAAAAATGTAGTGTGTGGACTACCTTTTGCAAAGATACAAATAAAGAGTAAGGAAACCACAAAGGATATCACAATACTTGGACCCTAGTTAAGCCAGAGGGCTAGAGAGAGAAACACTGGAACCCGAAGAAACTGCATAGAAAAGCCTCCAGACAGGAGCTGGGCTCTTTGGTTGACAGAGCATGAATGCAGGTAGCCTGAGGTGACCCTGCAGGGAGAGGTGACAGGAGGGACTAACTGACTGCATCCCCCTCTTTACACCCTCCCACCCCCTGCTGGGGCTCTATATTCATTAAATGCATCTTGAAATAAGGCAAGGCAGCCAGCCTTCAGTCTAAACCCAGATTATCCGAGTTCAAATAACAGCTTTGCCACTCATCGGCTATGATCTTAGGCAAGTTATTTGAGTTTCCATTCCCTTATCTTTTTAACTGATTTTCTTTTAATAATATTTTTATTTTAGAACAGTTGTAGTCTTACCGAAAAATGGAGATGGCAAAAACTGCAATTACTTTTGCACCAATCTAAATAGTACAGCAAATCCCGCCTACCTCATTTGTTTCCGCTATTACTAACATGTTACATGACTGTGGTATATTTGTATATTGGTAATGATTAATGTTGCTACATTATTATTAACCTAAGTCCGTATTCTTTAGTTTTTAATTGTTAGGTTTTTTTTTTTTTTTCTTTTTGTCCTGTTCCTGGATCTCATTAGAACACACGTTACGTTTAGCTACCACGTTTCCTTATCTATCACTTCTCTACAGAGATGCCTTTTAAGTCTCCCCTGATTTCTCATTACTGTCTTAACTTTACACATTAGTCAGGTACTGCTGAGAAATATAGGTCAGAATAATCCTCGATTGTTTTGTTTTCTTTTCAAAATTGAGGCATAATTAACGTACTATAAAATTCACGATTATAAAGAGTCCAATTCAATAGATTTTAATATATTCACCAGGTTGTGCATCTATTATCTGTATCTAATTTCAGAACGTTTTTATCATGCCAAAATGAAATTCCGTACACATTCCTTCATTCATTAAGTCCCTGGAAACCACTGATGTATTTTCTTTCTCCATGGATTTGTCTATTATGAGCAATTCATGTAAGTAGAGTTATACAATATGTGGTCTTTTGTTTCTGGCTTCTAGCATGCATCTGTACTTCTTTTTTTATGGCCAAATTATATTCAATTGTATAAACATATCACATTTTATTTTTCTACTCATCAGTTGATGGGCATTTGGATTGTTTTGATTTGAGGGCTATTACACATAATGCTATGAACATTTGAGTACAAATTTTTAGGTGAACATGTTTTCAGTCTCTTAGCTACGTGTCTTGGAGTAGAATTGCTGGAGTATATGATATCTCAACTTTTAACTTTTTGAGGAACTGCCTATTGTCTTTCATAGGGCTGCTCCACTTTACATGTCCACCAGCAAGTTATAAGGGTCCCAGTTTTTTTTTACGTACTAATCAACACGTGGCAACATTGTTTTCCTTTTTAAACTTGGTCATTCTAGTGAGTATGAAGTAGTGTCTTATTGTGGTTTTCCAAATAACCGATGATGTTGAACAAATTTTATTGTTCATTGGCCATTTGTATATCTCTTTAGGATAAATATCTATTCAAAATCTTTGGCAATTTTTATATTGGATTGATTTGTCTTTTTAGTTTTGGTTAGTAAGTTTTCTTAATATATTCTGGATACTAGACCCTTACAGATATATGATTTACAAATATTTTCTTACATTCTGTGGGATTGCTGAGTTAAATGGTAGCACTATTTTTAGTTCTATGAAAAATCTCCAAATTGTTTTCCATAGTGGCTGAAGTATTTTCATTCTCACCAACAGAGTCTAAGTGTAAGTGTTCCCTTTTCTCTAGACTTGCCAGCATCTTTTTTTTTTTTTTTTTTTTTTTTTTTTTTTACTGTATCATAATAGCCATTCTGATTGGTGTAAGATGGTATAGCATTGTGGTTTTGATTTACATTTCCCTGATGACTAGTAATGACAAGCATTGTTCATATGTTTGCTGACCACTTGTATGACTTCTTCAAAGAAATGTCTGTACATGTCATTTGCCCATTTTTTAATGTTATCTGTTTTTTGCTTATTGGTTTAAGTTCTTTACAGATTGTGGATACTAGACATTTGTTGGATGCATAGTTTGTAAATATTTCCTTATATTCTGTAGGTTATCTGTTTACTCTATTGGTAGTTTGTTTTGCTGTGCAGAAGCTCTTTAATTAGGTCCCAATTATAAATTTTTGTTTTCGTTGCAATTGCTTTTGGGGACTTAGTCAAATTTTCTTTGCCAAGGCCAGTGTTGAAAAGGATATTTCCTAGAATTTTATAGTTTGAGACCCTACATTTGAATATTTAAGACATACTCCATTAATTTTTGTGTCTGGTAAAAGGTGTGGATCCAGTTTCAATTTTCTGCATACAGCTAACGAGTTATTCCAGCACTATTTATTGAATAGAGTGTCCTTTCCTTGTTGCTTGCTTTTGTTGAGCTTGTTGATCTGATGGTTGTGTAGTCACAGTTTACCTTCAATCTGGGATCTCCTAACCTCCTTAATATATATTTTTTTAATTTGGATACATTAAGGTTAAGTTTTTGTGCTCCTGATTTTTATGGGTTTTGGTAACTGCATAGTATCATCTATCTACCATTACAGTAACATAAAGAATAGTTTCACCACTATAGGAAATCCCCTATGCCTCACCTACTCAAATCTGTGTCTATGAACCCCTAGAAACAACTTATATCTTTATTTTGTAGTTTTTCATTTTTAGAGACAAGATCTTGCTTTGTTTCCTAGGCTGGAGTGCAGTAGCGCCATATCTATGGCTCACTGCCACCTTGATTTCCTGGGCTCAAAGGATCCTCCTGTCTCAGCCCCCCACGTAACTGGGACTACAGGCATGCACCACCATGCTCAAGCTAATTTTTAATTTTTTGTAGAGACAGGGTCTCACCATCTTGCCCAGGCTGGTATCAAATGATATCTTTACCCTCTTTATCAGTTTGCTTTTTCCAGAATCTAATGTAATCATGCTGTATGCAGCAGTCCTTTCATGCGGGCTGGCTTCTTTCATTTAGCAATACCCATTTAAGAATCATCTATGTCCTTGTGCAGCCTGATAGCCCATTCTTTCTTATCTCTGAATAGTATTTAACTGTATGGATATACCAGAGTTTATTCATTTCCCTGTTGAAGAACATCTTGATAGCTTTCAGTTTTTGGTATTCATTTTAAAAAATTCTGTAAACACTTATGTGAAAGTTTTCTGTGGTTAAAAGTTCTCAAATTATTTGGGTAAATATCTAAGAACCCAGTTGCTGGATTACAAGGTAAACATATGTTTAGCTTTGTTAGACACTGCTAAGTTAACCTCCAGAGTGGTTGTACCATTCTGCATTTTTTCCAGTAATAAGAGTTCCTGTTGCTCCTCATCCTAGCCAGTGTTTAATATTAGTATATTTTGGTTTTTAGCCCTCTTAATACATGTACAGTGTTATCTCATTGTTATTTTAATTTTTATATACCTAATGACAAATGAATCTGAGCATCTTGAAGTACTTATTTGCCATATATTTGGTGGTATCTGTTCAGAACTTTTGCTTACTTTTTAACTGAGTTGTGTATTATTATTGAATTTTAAGCATCCCTTGGTGAATTTTGGATGCAATTTTTTTAACCAGATATATGTTTCACAAATATTTTTTTCCCATTCTATGGCTTGACCTTTAACTCTCTTAATATTTCTCAAAGAGTAGACTTTTTAATTCTAATGAAGTCTTACTTTTTTTTTTCTTTCATGTATTGGGCTTATGGTGCTGTATTTAAAAATTCATCAACTAATCTAAGATCCCATAGATTTTCTCTTCTTCTTTTTTTTTTCTTTTAGATGTATTATAGTTTTCATTTTAAAGTTAGGTACTTGATCAATTAAAAAAAAGTTTTTGTGAATGCTGTAGAATATGTGCAAGGTTCTTTTTGTTTTAAGTATCCAATTGTTTTAGCACTATTTCTTTAAAATGTCAACATTTGCTTCTTTGTGTTGACTTTGAATCTTGAAAAAATTGAAAATGCCGTTGCAAAATTGTAACTGAGACAGTGAAACATAATTTGACCTAACCAACTCCATTTGCTTCTAACCTCCAACCTGTTCTTGTTCATTCCTGGGTATAGGCTGAACTAACTTCGGAAAGACTTAGTTTATAGTTTAAAACAAAAACAATAATAGCCTTTTCCCTAAACAAACCTTCTTGTCTGGGGGCTAGACTGCCTTTGTAGGACTAACAAATTAACCACAATAGTAGCTAGAGGCTACACGATTCTGACTCTCCCTACACTGCTCTTAAAATCAGTTCTTGAGATAATTTTGCAGACCCTGCCCTTGATGAATCAGTGGCACCACCCAGATAAATGGTCTCATCTTATCTGTGGCCCCAGCCAGAAACTGATTCAGCCTAAGAGGACAGCTTCAATTCCCTATGATTGTCTCTTGCCTAACCAATCAGCACTCCTGGTTCACTGGCCTCCCCCGACTCACCAAGTTGTCCTTAAAACCTCTGTTCTCTGAATGCTCAGGGAGACTGATTTGAGTAATAATAAAACTCATGTCTCCTGCACAGCCAGCTTTGCATGAATTACATTTTCTCTATTGCAATTCCTCTGTCTTGATAAATTGGCTCTGTCTAGACAGCAGGCAAGATGAACCCATTGGGCAGTTACAAATTCATTCAAGTACATGGTTGGGCCTATTTCTAGGCTCTCTGTTTTGTTCCATGTGTTTTTTTGGTGGGGAGTGGCCAATGCTATGTTATCTTAATTACTGTAGCTTTATAGTAAGTCTTAAATAAGTTAATGTGAATTCTCAACATTATTCCTCTGTTCCTGCAGGATTATGTTGGTTATTCTAGATCTTTTGCCTTTTAATTTTTCCTGTGGAAGCAAAGGAAAAGCTTCTCATCTGACCTCTGAGGATTTGCTGCTGAAATAAACTGACAATAGATAGATTAACAAAAGAAAATGCACATAAATGCATTTATGTGCAGAATTCTGGAAGCCATAGAAAATATGAGTATCAAAGAAGGGCCAGATGGCTACAGCTTAAATAACACTCTCATTATAGTGGAGAGGGAGATGAGAGTGTAGGCAATTTAGAGTATAGGCAACGATGTTTAGAGAAATGAATGAACCTAAAAAAAAAACAGAGAAAATTCTTTTGAGATCTGAGGGAGGTGGAGTCAAGTTATGAGAAGGTGATGGGCAGATGTTCACCATGAACAATAGTTGTCATATTATGCAGATAAAGTGTCCCTGGTAATCTCTTGGAGCTTCCCCTGAAAGACTAGATAAAAAGTGTCTGAGTATGGTGATGACTTTTGATCTAGTTTCTTCACTAGTGGTTAATCTTCCCTGGTTTACCGCTGAAATTTCTAGGAAGTGTGATTTAAGACAATTTTGTGCCTTTTGGAGGAACATTTTTTAATCATATAAGGGAACTTGAGAGAAAGACCTTCCTAAGGCTTCAACAAAGGAAGGTGTAAGTGGGGCTGAAGACAGAGACCATGGTTCTGAGGCTTATTTCTGAGGCCTTTTTGTTTGTTTGTTTGTTTGCTTGTTTGTTTTAATTCAAAGCACTCTGTATGTCAAAGTGCCCTATATTTTGGATTATCATTTTCAGATCCCTAAGAAAACTTTAAAATCAGTTTGTCAATATCTACAAAATCGTGTGCTAGGATTTTCTTGGAGATTTAATTAAATCATTTGAGAGAGTTTGGATGAACTGTTATCTTAACAATATTGGATATTTCAATTTGTAAAAATGGGGCATCTCTCCATATATTTACACAAATCTTTGATTTATTTCATCATTGTCCTGTGTTTTTTTGGCCTATAGATCCCAGATTTATATGTATGGTTATAGCTGGATGTGAATAATTCATTGTTTCATTTGGGGGGGAGGGGTTATAAATGTCTTTTTAAAAAAATTATAAATCCAAATTGTTCTTTGCTTGTATGTAAACATGCAATTGACTTTTTTTGTAATAACCTTGCATCATGTGAACTTCTATCCTTACCTATTAATTCTCACTGCAACCTCTGCCTGTGGATTCAAATGTTTCTCCTGCCTCAGCTTCTTTCTGAGTAGCTGGAAGTACAGGCACGTGCCACCATGCTCGGCTAACTTTTGTATTTTTAGTAGAGATGGGGTTTTGCCATGCTGGCCAGGCTGGTCTCAAACTCCTGACCTCAGGTGATCCACCTGCCTCAGCCTCCCAAAGTGCTGGGATTTCAGGCATGATCACTACACAGAGCCACTTGCCTATTAATTCTAAGTTGCTGTTGTTTGTAGATACTTTGATTTCCTCGTATCATCTGTGTATAAAGACAGTTTCATTTCTTTTTCTCCAATCTGCTTAACTTTGTTTATTTTTCTTATCCTTTTGTATTAATTAGTATTTCCATTACAAAATTGAAAAGTAGTGATGAGAAAGCACATCCTTGTTTGTTTCTGATCTTAAAAAATCTTCCAGACACCACAAAGTATGCTGCTAGTGGTAGGAGGTTTTGTAATTTTAAAAAATCAAATTAAGGAAGATCCTCTCTATTCCTACTTTGATGTGTGTCTTCATGATGAATGGGTATGGATTCTGTCACATAGTTTTTAGGTTCAATTGGTATAAGCACATAATTTTTCTGGGTCAGTTATATTAACTGATTTTTTTGAAAGTGAATTAGCCTTGTGTACTTGAAATAAATTTCGTGGTTTTAGTCTATTATTGTTTATATACATTCTCTTCAATTTGTTATTATTTAATTGAGAAATCTTGCCTCTGTTCTTAAAAGATATTGGTCAGTAGTTTTCTCTTAATATCTTTATCTGCGTTTGATGGTAGGGAAATGCTGACATTATGTAATAAGTTAGGAAGTGGCCCTTCTGCTTCTGTTGTGGAGAAGTGACATTATTTAGTTCCTAAATGTTTGGTAGAATTCATTAATTGAAATCATCTGTGTCTCATGCTTTCTTTTTGAAAAGATTTGAATTATTGATTCAATTTCTTTACAAATATAGGACAATTTCATTTTCATTTGTATAAATTTTGATAGTTTGTCGTTAAAGAGATTTAGTTATTTAAACTTAGTTATCAAAGATGTTAGCATGACATTGTTCATCATAATCATTTTTTATTCTTTTGATATCCATGGGTTCAGTGGTAATGACTCTTTTATTTCTGATATTGTTTAATTTGTGTCTTCTCTTTTTTATCTTGTTTAGCTTGGCTATAGTTTTATCAACCTTACTGAACTTTGCAGAGAACGGAGTTTTGGTTTGACTGTATCTATTTTTTTTTCTTTTTTTTTTTTTTGCTTTCAATTTCCATTATTTATGTGCTAATCTTTATTATTTCTTTTATTTTGCTTGTTTTAGGCTTACATTGTCCTTTTTTCTATGATTTCTTAAAGTAGAAAGGCTTAGATTGTTGATTGTAGATCTTTCCTCTATTCCAAGATATGCATTTAATACTATGAATTTTGAAGCACTGTTTTCACTGCATTCTCCAAAAGTTTAACAATTGCATTTTAATCTTTTTTAAAACTACATAAATGTTCTCTTGAGAATTTTTATTTGACCTATGTGGTATTTAGAAGTATATTATATAATTTTCAAATACCTAGAAATTTCCCAGCTAAATTTCTATTATTGACTTGCAGTTTAACTGCACCTGTGATGTAAGATCAAACTTCATCTTTTTCTTATTTTTTAATAAGTATTTTTTATTCTTTTTTCCATTCCTTATGATATTGTTATCATTCATTTTTTTATTTATATGGTTGAATCACTAAATAAATTGTTAAAATTATTACTTTAAACAAGTAGTTTTTTTTTTTTGGTCATTTCAGAATACGTAAAATAAAATATTTTATTTTATCTTCATTTATTTATTCCTATATTTTTGTAGATACACATTTCTGATGTATCATTTCCTTATGTTTGATTAACATCTTTTAACATTTCATGCAGGAAGTTCTGTTGGCAATAAAATTTTTTTTTTTTTTTTTTTTTTTTTTTTTTTTTTTTTTTTTTTACTAGGGGTATGTAGGGATAGCCTTTCTGAAGTGAAAGACAAGTTTTGTAAAGCAATAAGTTGTTACAAATTAAAGTCCCCCAGACCTGAGTAGAATTTCCCATACAAAGTAGGGGAGATGAGGCTTTGTAAGAGTTTCTCTATCAACTGGCCCCTTCCTGAGACATGGGTGAACACACCAACATGGACCATGGGCCACAATTGAATTTAGAAGTACTCAACCCCAGTGCTCCAAGTTGAGAGCATGAGGCTGGATAATTTCTAGATAAGCCCAGCTTCCCCATTGCTACCTGTGTTCTTCATGTTCACATCAACTAGACTGCTCATTAGGTTTAAACTATATTCAGAGAATATGTTGATTTACTCTTTTTTTTTTTTCCCCGTAAAGGAAAAGAACAAAGACAGTGCAGTCTGCCTAGTCTGTATGCTGGATGTACTTTTTTTTTTTCTTTTTTATTTTATTTTATTTTATTTTATTTTATTTTATTTTTTATAAGAAAAAGAATAAAGAAGAGGAAGAAAGAGAAAGAGGAAGAGGGAGAGAGGATGGTGGTATTGCTTTATTGCCTGGGCTAGAATGCAATCTAAATATGGGTATGCCTATAATTGTCCTTAATAATGGAGATATGAAAGAAAATGAGGGAAGAGAATAACAAATAAGGAGCCAACCAACATTTCATTTAAACTTCTAAGTTGATATGATGTGGTACTGATAAGAATGCATATTTTGTATATTTAAAGTGGAGAGTTCTATAAATGTTAATTACATTTACTTGTTCCAGATCTGAGTTCAAGTCCTGGATATTGTTGTTAATTTTCTATCTCATTGATCTGTCTAATATTAATGTTGAAGTCTCCCACTATTATTATGTGGGAGTCTAAGTCTCTTTATAAGTCTTGTATGTCTGCATATTCCTGTGTTGGATGCATATATATTTAGGATCTTTAGCTCTTCTTGTTGTTGCATTGATCCTTTTATCATTATATAATGTCCTTCTTTGCTTCTTTTGATCTTTGTTGCTTTAATTGTAACTTCTGCTTTTTATTTATTTATTTTAGCTCTCTGTTTGGTTGGTAAATCCTTCTCCATCCCTTGTTTTGAGTCTTTGTGTATCCTTGAATGTGAGATGGGTCTGGATGCAGCATACTGATGGGTTTTAGTTTTTTATTCAAATTGCCTGTCTGTCTTTGGATTGGGGGATTTAGTCAATTTAAATTTAGAATTAATAATAATATATGTGAGTTTAATACTGCCATTTAATATTAGCTGGCTATTTTGCCCATTAGTTGATGTAAATTCTTCATTATATTGATGCTCTTTTTGGTGTTTTTTTTAGAAAGGCTGATACTGTTTGTTCCTTTCTATGTGTAGTGGTTCTTTCAGAAGCTCTTGTACAGCAGGCCTGGTGGTGATGAAATCTCTGAGTGCTTGCTTATTCACAAAAAAATATTTTTCCTTCACTTGTGAAGCTTAGTTTGGCTGGATGTGAAATTCTGGGTTGAAAGTTCTTTTCTTTAAGGATGTTGAGTATTGGTCCCCACTCTCTTCTGGCTTGTAGTGTTTCTGCTGAGAGATCTGCTGTTTAAGTCTGATAGGCTTCCCTTTGTGGGTAACCTGACCTTTCTCTCTGGCTGCCCTTAGTCTTTTCTCCTTCATTTCAACCTGCGAATCTGACGATTATGTGCCTTGGAGTTGCTCTTCTAGAGGAATATCTCTGTGGTGTTCTCTGTATTACCTGGAGTTGAATATTATCCTGCCTTACTAGGTTGGGAAAAATTTCCTGAATAATGTCCTGAAGTGTATTTTCCAACTTGGATTCATTCTCTTTGTCACATTCAGGTACACCTATCAAGCATAGATTAGGTCTTTTCACATAGTCCCATATTTCTTGGAGACTTTGCTCGTTCCTTTTTATCCTTTTTTCTCTAATCTTGTCTTCTTGTTTGATTTCATTGAGTTGGTCTTCGACCTCTGATATCCTTTCTTCTGCTTGATCAATTCGGCTGTTAAAACTTGTGCATACTTCACGAAGTTCTCCTATTGTGTTTTTCAGCTCCATCAATTCACTTATATTCCTCTCTAAATTGTGTATTCTTGTTAACATTTCGTCAAATCTGTTTTCAAAGTTCTTAGTTTCTTTGGATTGGTTTAAAACAAGTTCTTTAAATTCACAGAAGTTTCTCATTATCCACATTTTGAAGCCTGCTTCTGTAATTGGAACACACTCGTTCCCCATCAAGCCTTGTTCTGTTGCTGATGAGGAACTGTGATCCCCCGCTGAGGGAGAGGCGTTCTGATCTTGGGTATTCTCAGCCTTTTTTGGCTGTTTTCTTCCCTTCGTTGTAGATTTATCCATCTGTGATCTTTATAATTACTGTCTTTGTAATTGGGTTTCTGAGTGGACGTCCAACTTATTGATTCTCAGTGCCGAAATCTGAGCAACCCACTGCACTGACTAAATCAGCGGCGTTAAGATTGATGGTGCTTTTCTGACTCTGTACCAAGAACTGACGCTCCAGGGTGCCGGCAAAACTGCCTCGCCGGTCACAAGAGTCAGGCTGGTGACCCGTGGGGCTCCTCCGCTGGGAATCTCTTGGTGCATGAGCAGCAAGAATTCATGTGAAGGTGTGGCATCCTATCCTTCTTTGCGCTTTCACTGGGAGCTACAATCCCGAGCTGCTAGTGATCAGCCGTCTTGGATCTCTCCTCTTTCAGTTTTTTCAATAAAATTCTTTATTTCTTCTTCACTCTTCAAGGATAATTTTGCTGGTTATAGAATTTTAGTTTGGTAGTTAGTTTCTTACAGAGTTTTAAATATTTCACTTTAGCCTTTTGCTTTGTGATTGTTGATAAGCTTTTATCCTTAAAATTTTTCCTCTCTAGAAAAGTTTTTTGTTTTGTTTTTAGATCTGGCTACTTACGAGTTGTTCTTTCTATTGTTAGTTTTTGCAGTTTGAACTTTATATGTTTTGGAGGTGTGTGTGTGTGTGTGTGTGTGCATTTCTTTCTTTAGTTTTCCTTCTTTTTGTTTTCTGAATTTCCTGGATTTGTGGCTTAGTGTCTGTCATTAATTTTGGAGAGTTCTTGGTCATTATTACTTCAAATCTTATTCCACCATTCTCTTTCTTTTCCTTAAAATAATATATATGATGACTTTTAAAATTATACTGCAATTTATTTTTAGTTTGTTTTTGTTTTTGTTTTACAACAATTTTTGAATGTTTTGTCTCTTTTGTACTTCTTTTCCCTTTGCATATATTTTGGGAATTGTCTAACAGCCTATTTTTAACCTCACTGATTTTTTCTCAGTTATGTGGAGTCTACTAATGAGCAATCAAAGGCACTTCGTCTGTTTTCTGTTAACTATTATAATATTTCTAGTATTTTCTATTATTTGATTCATCTAACTATGTTTTCATACCTGACTTAGTAGAAAGTAGAATATAATTTTGATTGGCTATCTAGTGCTAAGATGTGTAGAATAACAACATATGTTAAAGTTTAAATTTTATAGTTAGGAGATGACTATGATTTGTATCAGGATCAAGTATATAATGAGAATCACCTATATTTAAGTGAAAAATATAAGAGCACCTATTCTTTGAGCCATTCTTAAGACCCGGACAACTGGATCTAACATGAATATCCGGTGATAAAATCAAAGTGTGGCATAATATGAGCTAAAGACATTCTTCTCAGCACACCTTGCTGTTATTCTTCTGTTAAAGCAAAAAACTCTTGTCCTGATGGTTCATCTTTTTATAGATTAAAGTACAGTGTAAAGTATATCTTTGTATAAAGTACAATGTAAACACTAGTTATTGGTAAAGAGTAAGCAAAGCCTACTTCAATCCTTTCTTGAAGACAGCCAGTTATAAAGAAAAACAATATAGATACATAAACCATGTGAGTATTCCTAAATACTAATATCTCATGTTACAATATGTAACATTTTAAATAAGTGATGAACTTCAATATGATTGATTATAATCACCAAATGCTGTTCAGAAATACATATACACAATTTTGCCCATCATCCCTCCAAAATTCTGCTTTCAGCTCAGAATGCACAGTTTTAATAATCAAAGTCCCTCAAAGCATTTTCTTGCAAAAAGGTTAGCATCAGCATGACACATTGGGGAAATTGCAAAAACAACTTTCATCTGTAGCATTTCATTTCAGCACACACCACAAACTATTGCTCTTTGCTACAATTTTGAACTGAAGAAAAAAGAAAGGTGTTCAAATACCATACCTCTAAAATATTTTTGTTTTCTTTGAAATAACAGGAAGAAAACACTTCCTTACAACCGCTTGAAATGACAAGGCAGGTGCAATCATTACAGGTAAATTCTTTGTAAATACTGTCACTAGACTCTCAGCTAGGTGACCTCATACAGTAACTTGAGAGTTCAATGGTGCCATTTTTTTTTAAAGCAACAGTGAAACTTTGGGTCTGACAAACCCCACTCCTTTCTCAAAAATTCAACTGAGTAATAAGATAGCACTGCCTCTATTCATCTATTTAATTTCTGCCAAAGGTATCACAAGCGATTTGCTCTCTAATGAAAATCACAAAAGGACCGTGTCTCATTTTGCAGGCAATTTTTAGTATAAACCACAAAGGACTAGAATACTGGCAACTTATTTTCAGCTGGTAGGATTAGTTTGTTGGAAAAAAAAAAAAAAAAAAGCATAGAAAGCTGAGATTGGAGAGTGGACAGAACTAACAGAGCCCTGGAGAGGAAGGCATTGTGCTCAATTATTGTTTGTGGAATGAATGAGTGAATGAATGACCAATCTATGAAAATCCCCAACAGGATGTTTGCTACAATGTTTAAATTAAATCTTCAAGTTGATTTTTTTTAAATATATGTAACCATGAGGGAGATCAATGAGGTCACAGCTTTTAAGATATAATTCTCATTTTATGGTGTCAAATGAGATGGCACCAACAGGAAAATCATTCTGTTATTTAATGAATATATATTAAGTCCACACTGGGTTCCAGGAAATGTACTAGGTTTGTGAGACACATTTAATAACCCTACATACATTGCTCTTCCTTCAGAGAGCTGCAGTATAGTGGAAGAGGTATGCATTAATTAAATAATCTCTTAAAAATATCATTAGAACTTGTGATTAGTACTTTGGAAGAATGGAATAGGGAATTGTGGGGCCATGAGAGTAGGTGTGGGATCTCTCATCTGATTGAGGAAGTGGGGAAGAATGCCATCCTTGAATGTATATGCTGGAGCTAATATATGAAGTTTGAAAAGGTGTTAATTATAATAGGGAGTAGGAAGGTATATTAGTCCAATTTCATGCTGCTGATAAAGACATACTCAAAACTGGGGAGAAAAGAAAAGAAGTTTAGTGGACTTACAGTTCCACGTGGCTTCAGAGGACTCACAGTCATGGTGGAAGGCAAGGAGTAACAAGTCACGTCTTACATAGATGGCAGCAGGCAAAAAGAGAGCTTATGCAGGGAAACTTTCATTTCTAAAACCGTCAGATCTTATGAGATTCATTCACTATCATGAAAACAGTGTAGGAAAGACCTGCCCACATAATTCAATCACCTCCCACTGGGTTCCTCTTATGACCTGTGGGAGTTAAAATTCAAGCTGAGACTTGGGTGGGGACACAGCCAAACCACATTGGAAGGAAAAAGAAGATTCCCGAGTCCTGAAGTAAGAGGCATTATGACTTAGAATGAGTACTTTGTTAAGCTACATATAGACTGAACAGATGAAACCATGTACAGATGCCCAAGAGTGAAGCAGGCCCAGCATGTCCAGGCTCTGTCTCATGGTCTGAAGCAGTGAGATGACCTCAGTCAGAACAGAGGCCAAATCATAGTCCTGTCTCACTCAAGGCAGCCACGGCTGAGACCTAAGCCAGTACAACGATGGCCTCCTACACTGTGGATTTTCAAAGTTCCGCTTTTTAATCCTTACCTATCTTCAGAGCTCATGTGTGAAAACATTGGTAACTCTTCCATTTTATTTTTTTGATGTGAAGTCCTTCTTTTCTCATAGATTTGCTCCATCTTCTCTGTTAGCTATCCTGAGAATCGCTCAGTGAGATGTCCTCTCACCTGGTCTGCTGGAACACACATTAAACATGCAAATCCAGCCATGTCATTTTTCTGCTTGAGGTTTTATGATTTTTTATGACTTGAGGCAACACCAGCTTCCTGGTTGGGCATTTGAGCCTCTAGCAATTTGGCCAGAGCCTATATCTTCAGCCTGATATCTGCAACTTGCTCTATGCAATGTGAATAGTGACAAAAATTGCTTCAATTTTCATAAAAATATAACTTCCTCCCCTCATTTGGTGTGTGAATTACATTGTTCCTGATTAAGTTAACTTCCTTACTCACCTTCCTTGTCTGATTAACTTCATTTTACTTTTCAGACTCAGCTATCTTGCATCTCCCTATGGCTAAGTAAGTAGATATATAGTGAGGGATTTAGAAAAATGGGCTTTGGACTGAGGCAAATATGATAGTGAATCCTGGATCTTCTACTTACTATGAAAAAATATTTGCCTCACGGATTATTATAATTGATTTCTGACTAGAATAAGGACAATTGCACCTATATTCTTCATTGATAACTTAAGGAATAATACATCATAAAGCACTTAGCAAGAAACCTGGATATAAAGAATATTTCATAGTTGCTACTAATAATTATTGCTATTGTTGTTCATCATTGCTGCTGTATAGATGATGATTCTATGGCTCTGATGAAACATCTATCATGACATTAAGCCCAGTAGACTGACAATATTTTTTTGCACACCGGTGTTTCACTTCAAACTACAAGATCCATAGGTCTCACACCCTGATACATTAACAGTCTGAAATATAGACATAGACTTCAGTCTTAGCTATTCTCCAAATAGCAAATAAACTTTTTCTCCCCAAACTTAATATCCATACTCAGAAAAAGCTCATAACTTCCAAACTCATTAGCTGTGTAGGTGTTAGAATTTCTCCATTAGTGTCAAGGAAATGAAGCCAAATTGCAAAGCAATTAACCAATTGTATTTGAGTAGTTTTTTCCTTTTGGCTCATTTTAAATACAGACAGACTAAATTACTTCTACAGCTTGTCTTTGAAGTGTTATTTTTTTTCTTTTTCTTTTTTGAATGCACAGATTGTATTTGGGCAATAAATAGAAAAATTATGTCTTCTCGATGTTTAAAAATATGCTGAATTCAATACAATTACAATGTGTGTTTATCTATGAATCCTGGAACAGATAATAAATGCTTTTAGGACAAATTCTTTGGCTAGTATGACATGTTAAAAAATAGTTTTTGTTACTAAAAACCTCAAGCCTTGTTCAACCTTTCTACAAGTCTTCTTTAAACATTGATTCTACAACATAAGAAATTTAAGGGAACTAAAAGTCATTTATTTGCAAAGCGTTTAGCCATAGAAGTCAAAAATGTAGACTCAGAGACTGAAATGAAAGCCTTTGATAGTTTCTTAGCAAAAGTTTCAACATACATGAGTGTATAGTACTAGAAGAATATAAGTGCCAAATTATAATTGATACAAAAATATAAGCTTTCCATTTTCTTTGTTAGCTTTATCAGAAATATTTAATTCAGCCCATTTTGGGGTAGCATATGGGAGTGGTTGGTTGGGCTGGAAAGCTCTCTTCCTGGGAATAGAATACATATCTCTCTTCCTCACCAATAAGTATCAACTGCACAATTATTTAGCCATCATTGCCCTTTATGAGAAGGAAAACCTTTTAAAATATTTTTTTGTCACTCATGATTTGAACGCTGGTTTTAATGGATTTTTATTCGGGTTACTAATTGGGTTTCCAGCGCTATTGTGACAGAAACAAGAAGAATGCCTGTGTGTGTGTGTGTGTGTGTGTGTGTGTGTATGTGATAAAGCAAATGACTTATAGCTGGAAAGAAATAGAGTCCGAGAAGGCTATCTAAAGGAAAAGCACATGAATATAAGAATTCTTCTAGAAGGAAGATGGTCTCAGAGAAAGGACGCTTTGTAAAAGAATCTGGCAATAAAGAAAAAAAATTTGCTGCAAAAACCATTGTTTTACTGATGAACAGCTTTGTGGAATAAATTTTCTAAGGCATTCATTGTCAATCACTCATTTGTCAAAACACTGTGCCAACCTCCCCCACAGCCCCCTTCAGCCTGTCTCCTACCCAATAGGCCAATGCCATGAGAATTTGCTCTGTGACCCACTTTCTCTGAGTGCAGCTCATCTATAGTTTATTTTTGAGAAACTGTAAGATCAAAACCTCTGAGCACTTCATGGGGTAGAAGAGAGGAGATTCTGTGTCAGATTTTCCTATGTATGTTCATACGCACTGAGACAGTGAGGAATGAATACTCTTGATGCATACTCAGTTAGTTACAGATCATTGTATTAGTTTGTTCTCACACTGCTATGAAGAAATACCTAAGACTAGTCATTTATTTAAAAAAGAAGTTTAACTGGTTCATGCTTTTGCAGGCTGTCAGAAAGCACAGGAGCTTCTGCTTTTTGGGAGGCCTCAGGAAATTTCTAATCATGGCAGATGGAAAAGGGGGAGCCAGCATTTCACATGGCTGGAGCAGCAGGAAGAGAGAGTGGAAGAAAGTGCTATGCATTTTTAAACAACCAGATCTCCTGAAGAACAGTACTAGGATGTTGGTGCTAAACCATCAAAAACTGCCCCACTGATCCAATCACCTTCCATCAGGCCCCACCTCCAGCACAGGGATTAATTTCAACATGAGATTTAGGTGGGGACACAGACTCAAACCAAATCAATCATCACCATGGAAATTCATGTGTTTTGTACCTCTCTTTACAAATGATTTAGCAATTGTCCATGTAAAGCACAAGAAATATGTATTGTATGAGAGATATTTTACACTTTTCTTTACATGATATGAGCATCAGGTGGATTATATATTAACTGAAAAAAAGAAAATTTTCAGTAATTTCAAGAAACTGAAGTGCTCACGTGTTAGATGTGAGAGAATAATCTACATACTCAAAGTTGAGCAGATTTATGTATTTCACAGGCCAGCTGATCATCTCAAGTAAAACTAGACCCCTTTATATTAGAGACAAATGTTTCAAAGAAGATCTTTTGACAATAAAGTACAACTTTCTACTTTCTGACCTAAATCTTCACCTTTCAGTCCTGGAGAGTATTTATTGTAATCTTTTTTTCAGGGTAATGCACTGAACTTCCCATTTCTCTCCCTTAGGAGTTTTCCTCTTTTTTCAAAGTTGAGAAGGAAAAGTGCCATAACAATTGTGAAACTATTCAGAGGAAGAATGTCAGCTTTTGACAAGTCAATTTTTATCTCACTGAAGGGACTGGAAGATATCAGAAGATGAAAGGAAAATTGATGATTGATGAGGCCTTTCGCACAAAAAGTCATATTTAGGTGTACTGCCTGTTTTGGGTCACCCACTTTCTCTCTACTCTACCCACTACTCCAACTCAATGCTCATAAAACATTCCTCTGATAATTAGTCTTACATAGTCTGTTAATTCACAAATGATTGTAACTATAGCCCTCTGCTTTTTTCTCTCTCTTGTAAATTGGCTCTCTCGGGCTGGCTGTGTGGTACTGAAAGTCTTCATTGTAGTCATAGGTAACTGGAAAATTCACTTACAAAGAAAAATTAATTCCTCCCTCCTTTCATTGGACTATAGTTTTATTGAATTGAACTAATAAATGATTGGTTTTAATAGAATGTAGGGAACAATTTTACCTTAATGGATTTTTTTTCAATTATAAAATTTCTTTTTCTTTTTTACCAGAGTCCTCAATTAGTTAACACTGGTTTATGTTTGTAAAAGCCATGTTAAATGTTAAATGTGGACCACAGAAAATATTGCTAAAAATTATCTGTGAGCTTGTTTAAGATGGAAGACTGAGCATGGAGTTTTACTGCCTCTTATTCCCAAACTCCCTTTGGGATTGCAGAAAGTTATAAAAGAAATAAGAACAACAAAAAATAAGAAATCAGTGGACCAGAATATTTGACAAAATCTGGAAAATTCCAAGCAGGTGGGATAATATTAATAGGGAAATGTACAATCCAAAACACCAGCAGTAAGTACAATATTTACTGAGAGAGCCCTCAAGGCACTGAAATCTGAGCTAATTGCACAAAGGACAGACTTGGGACACAGGACAATTATGACTGTAATTAATTAAAGAACTCTATCGGGAATAAGTGGGACAGTTAGAATTTCATTCTTCTATTACCCTGCATCCCATCTTCTGTTAAGTAAAATGGCAGTTTTTTATTCTCCAAATAAAAATATATCAACTCTTCTCTGTACAAAGGAGATGGATCCATAAAGATAGACTCAACGAATTTCAAAATAATTACATTATTCAGAGTATGATCTCTAACCACAAGGGGATTAAGCTAGAATTTATTTAAAAAAAAAAAAAAAAAAAAAAAGGTAACCTCTAAATCCCAAACTCCATAGATATTAGGCAGGATACTTCTCATTATACTAGGGTCAAAGAAGAACTGAAAATGCAAATTAGAAATATTTTAGAATGAAAGATAATGAAGCTATAAAAACATTTTTAAATGTGAAATACAGCTCAAGCAAAGTTTTGAGAGAAATTTATAGGATTAATTATATATTAGATAAATTATCAAGGCTGAAAATCAATGGTTGAAATATTCATTCCAAAATTCTGGAAGAAGTAAGTCAAAATGAAAGTGAAGAATGTACAAAAAGACAAATACTAAAGGGAAAAAAATTGCAATTTAAGATAACTGTACAATATATATAGAAACAAAGCTAAAAGTTTGTTCATTAAATGTAACAATGAAATAAATAAACCACTGGGAAGAAGAATCAAGAAAAGAAAAAAACCATGAATTAGAAATATTAGGCATGAAAAAGGGTCATGAGAAATTATAAAGTCAAATGATGAAAGGAATATATATATTGCATGACCAACTTCATTAGGGCAAATTTTATCATTTGGATGAAATAGAAGACTGTACCAAATCATACATGACTGAGATAAATTAAACAGAAAATTTGATTACTTCAGTATTTGTTTAGAAATAGAATGCCTAATTTGTATCTTTCACAATAAAACCTCAGAACCAGATGACATTTCCAAAGAGCAACACGAATCTTACCTAAACTTATTCTGGAGTAGAAGAAAGGAAGAAATTTCTGGGTCTTTTTTATAAGGCTAACATCATTTTGATTCTAAACATTGACATCATGTTCCTTTCAAGGAAAAAAATGATATATTATTGACATATTTTATAAGAACTAAAATGTAGCTATATGTTTAAAATATAAACAATAATTATTAATATTATTTACCACATTAGCATTATTAATATTAATAAAATTCATCACATTAACAGGAAAAAGAAACGTAAGTTGATAATTTTAATAAATATGCAAAAGGTGAAGTCATTTAACAATATCTAACACATATTAATGATTTTTTTGAAAACATTAGAAAATTAGGAAATAAAGTTTCATCAATCTGAGAAAGAATAGCTTCAAAAACTTACAGCATATATTATGCACAATGGTGAAATATTGACACCTTTCCCCAGAAACTGGAAAAAACAAATTAGTGTCCACTATCAGCACTTCTAGTCCATGTTTCTATAAGCCAAGGAAAAGGAAGAAACAGAATAATTTTAGAAGAAAAATCATACCTGTCAATATTTATAGATGATACTATTGTACAGATAGATAACTCAATGAAGTCTATAAACTATTTAAAAATAATTAATACGTTTATCAAATTTGTTGGACACAAATAGATATTTTAAAAATCAAATATAACCCTGTATACTAACACCAAATACTTAGATAATGAAATTAATGAGCAACCATACAAAACGTTTAATACCTAGTAATAAATTTAACACTAGTTTTGAAAGAACTCCCCTCTCCACCACATGTACATATAAAAAAAATTGTTTAAAGAAATTAAAAAATCTCAGTAAATAGAGGAATATACACTTTTTGTGGATGCAAGCCTTATTATTCTAAGAATGTTAATTATCTCTAAAGTAAACTTCAGTTAAATGAATTCTCAAAAAGAATTCCATCAGGTTATTTTACAGAAGTTGACAAGCTTAATTTTAATTTTAAGAAATGCAGTTAACCGCAAATAACTGGGGCAAACCTAAAGAAGAATGAAGTTGAAAGACCTATACTAACAGATCTCAAAATCTCCTATAAAACTATGATTATTAAAACAGTGTTTCATTGGCAACAATGGATAAACTGACCTATAAAAGCAACTGGAGAGTACCAAACTAATTCACACACATTTCCTGAATACAGCAAAGTCTACATTAGTACAATATGTTGTACTGAATTATCGTAAATTGTACAACATATGGTTCTGTCAATTGGATAGACATTTGAAAAAAAAAAAGATTCTGAACATTTATTTCAACCATAGGCAAAACCAGGTTCAAATGAATTGTTGGTCTATGTATGAAAGATAATATAACAAAACTTTTAGAGAAAAGTTTAGAAAACATCTTTGTGATTTGGAATAGGCAAAACATTTCTTGACTGGACATAGAAAACAATAATAATAAATGGTAAAATTGATAAATTGAGTTATGCTAAAATTCAGAACTGTTGTTCATCAAAAGATACTATTAAAAGTAAAAATCAGGACTCAGAATGAGAGGAGATAGTTGTAATATATGTAGCTAATATTGAACTCAAATGCAAAAAAATCTATCTATCTATCTATCATCTATCTATCTATCTTAAAAGAAGACTTCCATATCAGAAAGAAAAAGACAGACAACCCAATGGTGGGGGGGAGGGAAGAATACCAACTGAGCTTAAGACTTCACAGAGGAGGATATAAAAGGTGTTCAATTTCATTAGCTGTTAGAGAAATGTGGTTCCATATTCAACTATTAGCTATCTACAATGTGAAAGACAATAAATATCCAATGTTGGCAAGAATATGAAGCCAATTACAGCTCTCATAATTGTAAGTGAGAGTTAAATTACTTTGGAAAGCCATTTGTTAGTATCTACTGAAACAGAATAATTTAATACTCTACGATTTTGCAATTCCAGTTCTTAGTCTATACCAAGAAATGTTACATATGTTCATGAAAAAAAAAAAAAGCTAGAATGTTTATAGCAAAACTATCATTAATAGTCCAAGCTGGAATCTATTCACATGCCCATTGAGAGAAGAATGGATACTTTAAAACACAACAGAATACTATTCAGCAATGAGAAGGAAACATTGAGAATGATCCAGAATGATAATAAGGATTTCCACAAGACAGATACATCTTACAAACCTAACACAGAACAAAAAAAATGCGACACTAAAGAAGACATACTACAAGCTAAATAAAATAAGGTTTTATTTATGATGTTAGAATAGTCAGTACCCTTGTGGGACATTGATAAACCTTGATAAGTGTTTATTAGAATTTTTCTTTACCCCCATAGGTGACACAGAAGGCTAAAGAGGCATAAAGAAGGAGAAATGTTTCTTACCCAGGTGGGTTAATTCTCTGGTAAAGTCTTCTCCACAGTGGGGCCAACTCAGTAGAGAACCATTAACACAATTACCCAGTAAATGCAGGGCTATGTGGCTGAGAATTTATTCTGGTTACACCCTCGTGATAAACGTGGCCATAAAAATCTGTACTTTCTGCTCTGGTTGTTGCCTTAGGACAGACAGTGTCTGAATATATTCTTACTATATATTGCTAGGATGAAAGTGTCTAGGTTAAATTGTATAATATTTAAGACTCTTAGTGACTACTGTTTTAAAGACTGAGACCAAGTCATACAATGCTATCTGTCCCCATCACCTTCTGATCAGGTCAGCTTTCCCACTAAGGGAGGGACTTGTGTAATTCACCACCTAAGCACCTTTTCATAGCTACTAGTCTTTAATAACCATCTTTGCCTCCTGTCTAAACTGTTAAATTTGCTTTTTGTTTACTCTCAGGCTCTTGTAGTCCCATCTTTAACCAACTTAGACATACTTTCTGTAATGCAGGTTTCAATAAATGACTACTCTTTAGAAATCTAGATAAATACTCATTGTAGTTCTGTGGCTGTAACTGTCACATCTGTTTTAAACCAAAATCCTTAAGATTGTCCAAATCAGTTATTTCCCCTTAAAAAGAAAAAAAAAAAACAAAACAGCATCACATCCAACTGATTCTACCTTTCCCAACTGACACAAAATGAAGCATAGAAATAAAAGACAAAAAGAGAGTCAGGTCTCTATCTGAGTTCTACTAAAGCTTTTCCAGAAAGCCAGCAGCATCCCTGCTCATGGGTCTGTGAGGCATGAATTTTACTTATCATCACTTAGCCAGCTTTTGTTGGTTCCTGTATTTATCAGGAAAAGAGTTCTGACGGATATTAAGAGCTGATTAAGAAAATGAAGTTAGTGAGGGAGCAGAAGTTTGGAAGCTTGAAATAGTTACCAAGGGAAGGATGAGGACAGCAGGAAAAACTGGGAAAAGAGGGCCGGGTGGTGAAGATGTGGATGATGGATCCAGGTGAATCATAGGAAGAGACACAGAAGCTCCTGGCTTGTCCCTGAGGTTGTGCAAATTCATGAGGTCTTAAACATTCAAAATGCTTTAATGTCAAAAGTCTGACTGAACATCTGAGCCTCTCTACTGATCCAGATTCTACTCGAGGAGAGTACAAAACTTCAATACGTCAATTGGAATTTCAAATTTTCAGTCACTAAAAATGTCAGGACCAGAGGGTAGCTAACGACTACATATGGTCTTCATATTGGTAGATAATTTGTTTTAAAACTCCAGTGAGTACACAGGCTAATGTATATGCTTTTTTGAGGGGTCTTCATCTTGGTCCTTATACAATGTTTGGCATTTTTTAGGTAATTGTGACTGGTATGCTTTAATTCTTTTCCATGTGCAAGTGGAAAGAAAAAAACAACTGAAGGAAAGAACTTAAGAGAAATACTTGTTTTTGTTTTATCCATTTTATGAAGTCTTTTACATTCTGCATGTAACCTGGAAGCAGTCCATGCTGGAAAAATATGCCTTTCATATAGACAGGACTGAAAGAATTTTCAACAGAGCTTCAGAACTCGGCTCCAAGCTGTTGTTGTTAAGCACTGAACCAATGGAAGCCCTTACTCTTGGCAACAATTGGGCCTTTTTCCCAAGATACTGCCCACATTTTTCTTTTCAACCACAAACTAGGACTGTGGTTCAAAATAGAAAAATACATTTTAAAAATAAACTGAAGCCACTGAGTGGGTTTCAATATACTGTAGAATCTCAAGATCCTTTGATACAAAGACAGGTTTCAATACAGTGTAATTGAAAATACTTTCTAGGGTTAGAAACTAGAACAATTCTTATATTCTTTTACTCAAGGGGTCTCTGAACATTTTTGATGACAATATTCCATTCTAATTTTTAACTCTTTCATTTGCTGATATTACAGAGAAGGTAGTCAGAAATGGGGAATAATATTTAATTACTCATTTTGTTAGTTACCTTGGGCTGTCATAACAAAATACCACAGAGTGGGTGGCTTAGACAACAGAAATTTATTTTCTCACAGTTCTGGAAGTTGGAAATACACAGTCAATATGCCAACAGAGTTGGTTTCTGATGAGGCCCCGTTTTGTGGCTTGCAAAGGGTTGCCTTTTTATGTGGGCTTCCCCCATGCACACTAGGAAAAAGCTCTGTGGTCTCTTTCCCTTCTTATAAGGACGTTAATCCTATAGGGTTAAGGCCCGGTCCTTATGACTTCATGTAACTTTAATTGCCTCCTTAAAAGCTGCATCTCCAAAGGCAGTCACATCGGGGGTGAGAACTTCAAATACGAATCTGAGAAGGATATAATTAAGTCCATAGCATTGATATTTGATTAATTCTTTTTAAAAGCCGCAATGGAGTAAAAAGTGGATATTTACATATAGTTTTTTACATGTTTGGATTTAACATAGAAAATTCTACATTCAAAGTTACTATATTTTGATAGAATTCTAACTTTGTAAGGCTATGTTCAATAAAGTATACTGCTTTAACGTTAACTAAGCAACATATAATTATTAAAGAAATTTGTCTCCAACAATTCTTTTATAAGATCTAAGTTGACTAGAAGTAATTCTTTTGTTATCCTGAGTCAACAAGATGTATTAGTCTGTTTTCACACTGCTATAAAGATACTACCAGAGACTGGGTAATTTAGAAAGAAAAGAGGTTTAATTGACTCACAGTTCTGCATGGCTGGGGAGGCCTCAGGAAACTTATAATCATGGTAGAAGGTGAAGGAGAAGTAAATACCTTCTTCACAATGTGTCAGGAAAGAGAAAGAGCAGAGGGAACTGCCAGTTATAAAACCATCAGATCTCATGAGAACTCACTATCAAGAGAACAACATGGGAGTAACTTTCCCCAGGAGCCAATCACCTCCTACCAGATCCCTTCTGTGATGCATGGGGATTACAATTTGCAGTGAGATTTGGGAGGGGACACAGAGCCAAACCATATCATACGTGTTAAGCAGTAAGAAGATATTCTGGCGTTCATTTCCTTGAGACTAGTAATAAGTGACAATGGATAACTTGACACTGAGAAATAAAATTTAAAAATTAAAGCACATGTGTACATGTACGGGTGTGTGTGTGTGTGACCATTTAATGTAGAGGCCAAAAATCCCTGTAAAATCCTTTAAAAATTATTTAATTCTAATTATCCTTTCGGGAAAAGGAAGTAAAAATTAAATTACAATTTAGAACAGGGGTCTTCAACACCTGGGTCAGAGACCAATATGAGTCTGCAGCCTGTTAGGAGCTGGGCCGCATAGCAGGCAGTGTGTGGGGGGCAAGCCAGAGAAGTTTCATCTGCATTTACAGCCACTCCACATCACTTGCATTACTGCCTGATCTCTGCCTCCTGTCAGATCAGGAGCAGCATTAGGTTTTCACTGGAGTGCAACCCTACTGTGAACTGCACATGCAAGGGATCTATGCTGCACACTCCTTATGAGAAGCTAATGCCTGATCATCTGTCCCTGTCTTCATTCACCTCAACATAAGACTGTCTAGTTGCAGGAAAACAAGCTCCAGGATCCCACTGATTCTATACTATGGTGAATTGTGTAACTATTTCATTATATATTACAATGTGATAATAATATAAATAAAGTGTACAATACATGTAATGCACGTGAATCATCCCCAAACCATCCCCAACCTCCAATTAGTCCCTGGAAAAAATTGTACTCCCCAAAACCAATCCCTGGTGCCGAAAAGGTTGGAGGCCACTGATTTAGAGCCTTCAGTTCAGGCAGCTGCAAATATGTGAAATAAATTTAAAGAAAAAAAAATTCCAACAGAAATTGAAGTAAAGATATCATTCAACTATCTGAAAAACGTGAATTACAAAAAGAAGAAAACTTCATTCTCCAATAATGTTAGAGAAACAAGTGTCTTATATCAAACTAAATTGAGGAAAACACCACTGCTTTTGAAGTAGTGTTTCTTTCAAGCTATGGCTTGGTACCGTTGGCTACTAAAAACATTCCCTAGGTCTCATGGCAATATTTGATGTTTTTATATTTTGATGGAGATATTGTAGCATCTGTTAGATATTTCTTGAGTAACTTCAATTTATATCTGGTGTAATTTCGTCTAGATAAATTAACTATGTAATTTATAGCACTTTAGAATTGATCTAAATTAAAATCATTTTATTTCTCTCTATCAATGCTCAGTGAAAGCTGCACTTAATGATTCAAACTTCATTTCTGTCTTCTAACCAAATTGTGCTTGTCCTTTGGCTCTGAAAACTTCAAGATGATTTAAATTCCTGAATAACATATAAGAAATGTTTTAAGTGGTAATGCTGATTATATGCTTAGGAAGTATGAGCTGTAAGTACTAGTAAATGGGGAAAATGCTTTCATAGCTGCAATATTCGTATACTTTGTTGCTGTACTCTCCTGTGAAATGACTTCTGTTGTGCTTAACTATTCAATTATTTTGAGTGATTTGCAATATTCATGATAAAATGAAGTTGTTACCACCATGAAATTCCAGGCTGGAAATTGAAAGACAAATCTCTTGAATTTATAGAACTGGAATGTGGGTGGCATTTAAGACCCGTCAGTTGAGAAAATTGTTGTGGTTGGCAAAGCCGGGCTCAGTTTAGAGAAAATATAATTTGGAATAAATAAACTTCTTTTATAAGTAGGCTCAGATGGTTGGTCCTAGCACCAAAGTCACTATAGAGATTTTCATGCCTACAAAAATAATGCTCTGTTAAATTTATGTCACATTTGCATTTTTAAGCCATTAACACGACTCTAGGAGGCGCTGTTGCAGATGGATGTCAATTTAATGAGGCAATTAACTCAGAACCTTGTTCCTGCCATGCTTTGGCACAGATGCCTATACAACTGCCTGAAAAGTTACAGCTTTGGTTGTTCCACAAAAGCATTATGCAGAGTTAAAGAATGTTGCTGCTGGTGTCTTTCTATTATTTGAACACTTTTTTTTTCATGTGTACATTTATCTTTTCTCTCCCTCATCTTTCTAATGTAAAGTTTAATTGTATCACGTTAACTGTGAAATAAGTTGTAAATTTACAGGATGAGAAGGAAACGTAAGATGCCACAGGTCTCATTGTTTTGGTTTGTCCACATTCAATTCACCATCTAGAATCATAGATCTTTTGTTTCTGAGATGGAGTCTCGCTCTTGTCACCCAGGCTGGAGTATAATGATGCTATCTCAGCTCACTGCAACCTCTTCCTCACAGGTTCCAGGGATTCTCTTGCCTCAGACCCCCAAGTACCTGGGATTATAGGTGGCCACCACTACACCTAGAAAATTTTTGTATTTTTAGTAGAGACAGGGTTTCACCATGTTGACCAGGCTGGTCTCAAACTCCTGACCTCAGGTGATCCACCCGCAGCCTCCCAAAGTGCTGGGATTACAGGTGTGAGCCACCGTGCCTGGCCAAAAATCACAGATCTTTTGACAAATGTATAATCAAGGGTCCTCTGCCCCCGACTATTTCATCTTCCCAAACGGCAAAGGGCTCAGGTGGAAGAGTGGTGTGCAGCACTTTTTCAAACACAACTCCATGCATGGTCATTGTCTGAATTCCGTACATTTCCTGCCCTATACACAGTGTGTCTAATAGCTTTCCTGTCTGTCCTTTACCCATACATCAGCTTGCCTATAAATACCAATTCAGCATGGATGACTCCCTAAACTCAATCTTTATTTACTTATTAGCTGTCTACTTCAATAGGATCTCACAATCAGGCCGGGGATTTTTGTCTATTTTGCTTATTGCTATAGTTATCAAATATGCAATAGTGCCTGGCAAATAGTAAACACTCAGTAAACAGTATGTGAATTGAAAAGAGAAGGAAACACATCTAAGAAGACTGCCTTTCACCAAGAGATCATTTTCATCAAAAATCATCCCATAGTTCCTTATAGATTCCACTCTTCTGTTCTAAAGTAAGCCCCTCTTTGTATATTTCATGAAAATGTACCCACCTCACCCACAGAAAGTGTCTGTTGAAGTCAAACAGTCCAGAGTTTAAATCTTAACTCAGTTGTCTACTTAGCTGTGTGGATTCGTAAGTCACATGACATCTATGAACCTGAACCTCACTTTTGTAGTCAGTCATAAATATTGTTGACTTGCAGAAAAGGTATGAGATTTAGAGATGGCCAAAATCACAAAACCTGGACATGTGCGAGAGGCTCAAAAGGGAAAGGTAGTTATTGCTATTCCTTTTATTATTACTGGACAGTATTTTAATGTTCTTAATAAGAACAAAATTTAACTGATTTTTATTAATTAGCCACTGATTTCAAGGTATTTTTTGTTAGACTCTGCCATGGTTTTCCTTCCATTTTCCTATTCAAAGAAGCTAGAATGGGGCATATCATCATAGTTCAGTTTGATTTGTGGGGGGATAGGGCTGATTTTCCTTTCCTCTTTGGATATAACACTTCAGAGTCTCCACTAAAACTGGCAGTATTTACTACGACTTCTCCATACTGAGCCCTGATTTCCCGGTTTTGACCCCTGGAGCCCTTAACAATTTCGGTAACTGCTTCCTCAGCTTCTCAGTCTCTAGTCCCCCACACTTGTGGGTTAGCAAATGCCCCAAAGGGAAAATCCACACCGGTTTCTGAGCATGTGAGCTTTCCTTTCCTTTTTTTCTTTTTGGAGATGGAGTCTCACTCTGTCACCCAGTCTGGAGTGCAGCAGCATGAACTCCACTCACTGCAATCGCCTCCTGGGTTCAAGCAATTCTCCTGCCTTGGCCTCCTGAGTAGCTGGGATTACAGGCGCCCACCACCATACCAGGCTAATTTTTGTACTTTTTGTTAAGATGGGGTTTCGCCATGTTGGCCAGTCTGTCTCAAACTCCTGACCTCAGGTGATCTGCCTGCCTCGGCCTCCCAAGTGCTGGGATTACAGATGTGTGATCCTTTTCTTCAAAACTTAAATCTGAAGTTCTGGCTCTCTTGGTTTTTCTGCAACGCCTTCTGTCAAATTTTGTAAAAAATGTGTTCCCTAATTCTTCTTGTTTTCCTCATTGTGAAAGTTTTATGTAATAGTTTATCTGCCAATACCAGAAAGAAAATCTGTAATATTAATATTTAGAAATGATGTGTTATTATTCACAAGTGTTTTTCTCAAAATTATGACTATTTTGAAGAAATAATTCCATATCACGTTTATGTTTGTACTTTGATAAATTTCACACAGTATACTCTGTGAACACAGACTATGCAGCTTAATTTCTAAGTAATGATGGTCACTCATTGTAATCAACATATTTGAAGCCCCTCTGTTGTCTTACTATCATTGAACCTCAATTTACATTTGCATTTTAAAAAATGGGGTATTGTATTACATACAAGTGAATCAAGGACAATTTGGGCTAATATTGACCAGGTTGCCTCTGATGCTTGATGCAAAAAAAAAAAAAGAAAAAAGCAGAAGAATCAGTTTTCCTTTGAGATTTGGGGTGAAATGCATCTTGTGTGCAGACAACTTTTAGTGCAGATTTGCCTGTACTACTTTATTTACTTAACATGGCTGGTTGACTGTGAGGGCCTCAATGTCAGACTACATTAGGATGTGTGTACATGTAAAATTAATCAACAGACCTGGCAACTGGCAACATAGTCCCCCTAGAGCCTGGGGTTAAACATCTGTCTGGAGTGATGTTTCCTGAAAAGCTTTATGTAATGACCAGAGGAGCTCCGAGTAGGCACTTAGTGTGGAAGGAAGGGCAAGACAGATACTTGAGGGGAAGTGCTGGGTTTCAGTGGACTGACAGCCTCACCATTTTACCCAAAGGTTACAACCTTAGACTCCAAAAGCTTTTAAGGCTTCTTGCTTCTGTATTGCTTGACTGCCTTTAGCATTAAGCACTTATGACTGGGAGACTCTCTGCATACGTCTTTTTCAGCGTTTCTCTAATGGAGATGAAAGTGTCTGAATCTTTAAGAAATATCCTCCCCATAGATCACAATACTAACTTCGTGATAGTGGGATGAACTATTTGATTTTTTCATTTTTTTTTTTTTTTTTTTTTTACTGTAAAATTGAACCAGTAGGGTTTAGATGTATTTTGAGGTGGCTTAAAACCTCAGCAAGTTTTATTCCTAATATTTGACCAAGTTTGTGATCTTTTAGCAGGAAGCATAGTACCACTGAAAGAATATGAGTTTAGGTTCTGCTGTGGGCTCTGCTACGTATTAGTTGTGTGACTGAATCTGTCTCCTTGTTCACTGAAACACACCATGCCATCTCCTTGGGGACATTATCTGTATATCTAGCTGGGCTTATATGGATTGTGTTCTATTTGGAAGATGCTCTATTTGCATTGTCACCCTGAAATCAGACTCAATAGATCACTCTTATTTGGTTGGTTGTTACCATAAGCAGTATTTTTAAAGAAAACGAGTTTTGTATAGATGCTCTACAAATGTACAAATTATTAATAGTGGAGTAAAACAAAACTTGAACAGTGGCAAAAATAACTCCTTGCATTTAGCTGTTGAAGGCTGCTGAAGAAATGTAGCAAAATTACAACAAATCCATCTCAAGACAATTTATTTAGAATACAGAAGATTTAAAGACATGCCTGGTAGAGGTTTCCCATGGTGGAAGTGAACAGATACCTCACCAAGTATCAGTCATTTGAAAGTGAGTCAGCTGTCATTGAGTTGAATAGTGGGGTTTCTTGTTCAATTGTCTTTGTGTTGAATGTTTGAAGGTACCATATTAGCAAAATAAGAAAAAAAAAGTGATTAGGATTTATACATGTTTCCTTAAATAAGTCTGATTTTAAATAACAGGCATTTTTAAATTGGTTTTTTAAAACTTAAAATGGACTCAATTTATACAGTACATGAGATCGACTGTCTTTCTCTGGAAAATGAATGGACTGGCAGTAATAAGCTTTGAATTTTAACAATATTCTGCTCTTATCACATGCGATCTCGGGCATGTTAATTAAACTTCCAGAACATCATCTACCTCATTTAAACGAGAATTACAAAAGAGATTAACTACTCAAAACAGCTTCTTGCTCAAAGAGTGGATAAAAAACAGTGCAATATTTAGATTATTTGCTGACTTGATAGTGAAACAGCTAACTGGAATTTGGGGAGACAGTCAGAGTCAGGTACTATTGCAGATTTCAAGAGTAGAAACAGACAGGAGAGATATTTGCAGAGTAACGACTCCACTGCAGATATGCAAGTCCTGTTCCCCAGAACCTGTGAATATGCTACCTTACTTGGGCTTTGTGGCGGTCATTACATTAGGACTCTGAGATGGGAAGATTATCTTGAATTATCCAAGTGAGCTCAAGGTCATCATTTGGGTCTTTAAAAGTGGAAGAGGGAGCAAGAAGAAATCAGAGTGATGCCAGATCCAAAGAAATCAATCTGCCATGACAAGCTTGATTATAGACAGCAAAAGGAGACCTTGAGCTAAGTAATGTCAGTGGCCTCTAGAAACTTGAAAATGTAAGGAAATAGATCTCCCCTATAACCTACCAAAAGAAATACAGCACAGCTGACATCTTAATTTTAGTCCAGTGAAGCCATGTCATGCTTTTAACCTGCAAAATCATAAGATAATAAAGTTTTAATGTTTTAAGGCATTAAGTTTATGGCAGTTTGTTACAGCAAAAACAGAAAATTAATACAATGCTTAACATGGTGACTAGCACACAGAAGCATCTCTATAATTGAAGGAAGGTTTAGGCTTGTTGGATAAATGAATGAATGAATGAATCAGTATGATAAACATCCATATGAAGCTTTCTGAAGAAATAGCGAAATGAACCAAGGGCTTTTTTTTTTTTTTAAGTTTTTTTTTTATTGCATTTTAGGTTTGGGGGTACATGTGATGGACATGCATGATTGTTGCATAGGTACACACGTAGCAGTGTGGTTTGCTGCCTTCCGTCCCCTCACCTGTATCTGTCATTTCTCCCCATGCTATCTCTTCCCACCTACCCACCCCCCGCCCCTCCCCCATTTCCCCCCAATTGACCCCAGTGTGTAGTGCTCCCCTCCCTGTGTCTATGTGTTCTCATTGTTCAACACCCGCCTATGAGCGAGAATATACGGTGTTTGATTTTCTGCTCTTGCGTCAGTTTGCTGAGAATGATGGTTTCCAGGTTCATCCATGTCCCTACAAAGGATGTGAACTGATCGTTTTTGATGGCTGCGTAATAGTCCATGGTATATATGTACCACATTTTCCCTATCCAGTCTATCATCGTTGAGCATTTGGGTTGGTTCCAGGTCTTTGCTATTGTAAACATTGCTGCAATGAACATTTGTGTGCACGTGTCCTTGTAGTAGAATGATTTATAATCCTTTGGATATATACCCAGTAATGGGATTGCTGGGTCAAATGGGATTTCTATTTTTAGGTCCTTGAGGAATCGCCACACTGTCTTCCACAATGGTTGAATTAATTTACATTCCCACCAACAGTGTAAAAGTTTTCCTATTTCTCCACATCCCTCCAGCATCTGTTGTTTCCCGATTTTTTCATGATCGCCATTCTAACTGGTATGAGATGGTATCTCAATGTGGTTTTGATTTGCATTTCTCTGATGACCAGTGATGATGAGCATTTTTTCATATGTTTGTTGGCCTCCTGTATGTCTTCTTTTGTTAAGTATCTGTTCACATCCTTTGCCCATTTTTGAATGGGCTTGTTTGTTTTTTTCTTGTAGATCTGCTTTAGTTCTTTGTAAATTCTGGATATCAGCCCCTTGTCAGATGGGTAGACTGCAAAATTTTTTTCCCATTCTGTTGGTTGCCGATTCACTCTACTGACTGTTTCTTTTGCCGTGCAGAAGCTGTGGAGTTTGATTAGGTCCCATTTGTCTATTTTGGCTTTTGTTGCCATTGCTTTTGGCGTTTTGGTCATGAAGTCCTTGCCTACGCCTATGTCCTGAATGGTTTTGCCTAGATTTTCTTCTAAGGTTTTTATGGTATTAGGTCTGATGTTTAAGTCTTTAATCCATCTGGAGTTAATTTTGGTGTAAGGTGTCAGGAAGGGGTCCTGTTTCTGCTTTCTGCACATGGCTAGCCAGTTTTCCCAACACCATTTATTAAACAGGGAGTCCTTTCCCCATTGCTTGTTTTTGTCAGGTTTGTCGAAGATCAGATGGTTGTAGGTATGTTGTATTTCCTCTGAGGCCTCTGTTCTGTTCCATTGGTCTATATCTCTGTTTTGGTACCAGTACCATGCTGTTTTGATTACTGTAGCCTTGTAGTATAGTTTGAAGTCCGGTAGTGTGATGCCTCCTGCTTTGTTCTTTTTGCTTAGAATTGACTTGGCTATGCAGACTCTCTTTTGGTTCCATATGAAGTTTAAGGTGTTTTTTTCCAGTTCTGTGAAGAAGGTCATTGGTAGCTTGATGGGAATAGCGTTGAATCTGTAAATTACTTTGGGCAGTATGGCCATTTTCACGATGTTGATTCTTCCTAACCATGAACATGGAGTGTTTCTCCATCTGTTTGTATCCTCTCTTATTTCGTTGAGCAATGGCTTGTAGTTCTCCTTGAAGAGGTCCTTTACGTTCCTTGTTAGTTGTATTCCTAGGTACTTTATTCTCTTTGTAGCAATTGTGAATGGCAGTTCGTTCTTGATTTGGCTCTCTTGAAGTCTATTACTGGTGTATAGGAATGCTTGTGATTTTTGCACGTTGATTTTGTATCCTGAGACTTTGCTGAAGTTGTTTATCAGTTTCAGGAGACTTTGGGCTGAGATGATGGGGTCTTCCAGATATACAATCATGTCATCTGCAAATAGAGACAATTTGATTTCCTCCTTTCCAATGTGGATACCTTTTATTTCTTTTTCTTGCCTGATTGCTCTGGCTAGAACTTCCAGTACTATATTGAATAGGAGTGGTGAGAGAGGGCATCCTTGTCTAGTGCCAGATTTCAGAGGGAATGCTTCCAGTTTTTGCCCATTCATTATGATATTGGCTGTTGGTTTGTCATAAATAGCTTTTATTGTTTTGAGATACGTTCCGTCAATACCTAGTTTATTGAGAGTTTTTAGCATAAAGGGTTGTTGAATTTTGTCAAAAGCCTTCTCTGCATCAATCGAGATAATCATGTGTTTTTTGTCTTTTGTTCTGTTTATGTGGTGAATTACGTTTATGGACTTGCGTATGTTGAACCAGCCTTGCATCCCCGGGATGAATCGTACTTGATCATGGTGGATGAGCTTTTTGATATGCTGTTGCAATCGGTTTGCCAGTATTTTATTGAAGATTTTTGCATCTATGTTCATCATGGATATTGGCCTGAAATTTTCTTTTCTTGTTGAGTCTCTGCCGGGTTTTGGTATCAGGATGATGTTTGTCTCGTAAAATGATTTGGGAAGGATTCCCTCTTTTTGGATTGTCTGGAATAGTTTCAGAAGGAATGGTATCAGCTCCTCTTTGTATGTCTGGTAGAATTCAGCTGTGAACCCATCTGGACCTGGGCTTTTTTTGGGTGGTAGGCTCTTTATTGCTGCCTCAACTTCAGACCATGTTATTGGTCTATTCAGGGTTTCGGCTTCTTCCAGGTTTAGGCTTGGGAGGTTGCAGGTGTCCAGGAATTTATCCATTTCTTCCAGGTTTACTAGTTTATGTGCATAGAGTTGTTTGTAATAATCTCTGATGATGGTTTGGATTTCTGTGGAATCTGTGGTGATATCCCCTTTATCGTTTTTTATTGCATCAATTTGGTTATTCTCTCTTTTCTTTTTTATTAATCTGGCTAGTGGTCTGTCTATTTTGTTGATCTTTTCAAAAAACCAGCTCCTGGATTTATTGATTTTTTGAAGAGTTTTTTGTGTCTCTATTTTCTTCAGTTCTGCTCTGATCTTAGTTATTTCCTGTCTTCTGCTAGGTTTTGAGTTTTTTTGATCTTGCTCCTCTAGCTCTTTCAATTTTGATGATAGGGTGTCAATTTTAGATCTCTCCTTTCTTCTCATGTGGGCACTCATTGCTATATATTTTCCTCTAGAGACTGCTTTAAATGTGTCCCAGAGATTCTGGTATGTTGTGTCTTCGTTCTCATTGGTTTAGAAGAGCATCTTTATTTCTGCCTTCATTTCATTGTTTATCCAGTCAATATTCAAGAGCAAGTTATTCAGTTTCCATGAAGCTGTGCGGTTCTGAGTTAGTTTCTGCATTCTGAGTTCTAACTCGATTGCACTGTGGTCTGAGAGACTGTTTGTTATGATTTCTGTTCTTTTGCATTTGCTGAGGAGTGATTTATTGCCAATTATGTGGTCAATTTTAGAGTAGGTGTGATGCGATGCTGAGAAGAATGTATATTCTGTGGATTTGGGATGGAGAGTTCTGTAAATGTCTATTAGGTTTGCTTGCTCCAGGTCTGTATTCAGGTCCTGGATATCCTTGTTGATTTTCTGTCTGGTTGATCTGTCTAATATTGACAATGGGGTGTTAAAGTCTCCCACTATTATTGTGTGGGAGTCTAAGTCTCTTTGTAAGTCATTAAGAACTTGCCTTATGTATCTGGGTGCTCCTGTATTGGGTGCATATATATTTAGGATCGTTAGCTCTTCTTGTTGCAGTGATCCTTTTGCCATTATGTAATGTCCTTCTTTGTCTCTTTTGATCTTTGTTGCTTTAAAGTCTATTTTATCAGAGATGAGAATTGCAACTCCTGCCTTTTTTTGCTCTCCATTTGCTTGGTAGATCTTCCTCCATCCCTTTATTTTGAAACTTTGTGTATCCTTGCATGTAAGATGGGTTTCCTGGATACAGCACACTGATGTGTTTTGGCTTTTTATCCAATTTGCTAGTCTGTGTCTTTTGATTGGGGCATTTAGTCCATTGATATTTAGGGATAGTATTGTTATGTGTGAAGTTGATACTGTCATTTTGATGCTACCTGGCTGTTTTGTTGGTTAGTTGATGCAGATTCTTGATTGTGTTGATGCTCTTTTACCATTTGGTGTGTTTTTGGAGTGGCTGGTACTGGTTGTTCCTTTATATGTGTAGAGCCTCTTTCAGGAGTTCTTGTAGGGCAGGTTTGGTGGTGATGAAATCTCTGAGTGCTTGCTTGTTCACAAAGGATTTTATTTTTCCTTCACTTATGAAGCTTAGTTTAGCTGGATAGGAGATTTTGGGTTGCAAGTTCTTTTCTTTAAGGATGTTGAATATTGGCCCCCAATCTCTTCTGGCTTGTAGGGTTTCTGCTGAGAGATCTGCTGTGAGTCTAATGGGCTTCCCTTTGTGGGTAACCCGACCTTTCTCTCTGGCTGCCCTTAGCATTTTCTCTTTCATTTCAACCCTGGTGAATCTGACGATTATGTGCCTTGGGGTTGCTCTTCTTGAGGAATATCTTTGTGGTGTTCTCTGTATTTCCTGGATTTGAATATTGGTCTGCCTTGCTAGGTTGGGGAAGTTTTCCTGGATAATATCCTGAAGAGTATTTTCCAGCTTGGATTCATTGTCTTCATCACATTTAGGTACACCTATCAGATGTAGATTAGGTCTTTTCACATAGTCCCACAATTCTTGAAGATTTTGTTCATTCCTTTTTGCGCTTTTTTCTCTGTTCTTGCCTTCTCTTTTTATTTCATTGAGTTGATCTTCGACCTCTGATATCCTTTCTTCTGCTTGGTCAATTCGGCTGTTGAAGCTTGTGCATGCTTCACGAAGTTCTCGTGTTGCGTTTTTCAGCTCCATCAATTCACTTATACTCCTCTCTATGCTGTCCATTCTCATCAGCAGTTTGTCCAATCTTTTTTCAAGGTTCCTCTTTTCTTTGCGTTCGGTTAGAACATGTTCTTTTAGCTCACTGTAGTTTCTTACTACCCACCTTCTGAAGTCTGATTCTGTCATTTCATCACCCTCCTTCTCCATCCAGTCTGGTTCCCTTGCTGGTGAGGAGTTGTGATCCCTTTTAGGAGGAGAGGTGTTCTGGTTTCGGGAGTTTTCATCCTTTTTGCACTGGTTTCTTCCCATTTTTGTGGGTTTATCCACCTGTTGCCTGTCTCTGTCCCAGGGAGTTGGAGCTTTATGAGTTTCCGTTGCATTACTGCCTTTTTTGATTTTTCTTTCAGGTCTGACCCGCCCAGCTAGCAGCAAGCCTAGCCACTGCCTGCCCACAGGGGCTTTGCTGAGCTGCTGTGGGCTCCGCCCAGCTGCGCTGAGCTCTTCCCTGTAGTCCTTTTTATATGGGCGTAGTTAGAACTGTCTCGGCAATGGTGGCCCCACCTCTGTTATGGCGGACCCTCCTGTTGTGGCAGGTTGCCTCGGCAATGGTGGGTTGCCTTGACCACGGCAGCTTGCCTCCGTAGCGGTGGAGAGTCTCAGTAATGGCGGAAGCCCCTCCCCCACGGAGCCGGACCGTCCAGGTTCAGCTGTGCTTGGTTTGAAGGGCTCAACCCAGAGGCTTTCCAATTACTGTTTTTGTTTTCGTTGTTGTTGGGGGTGGAGGGGTGGGACCAACTGAGCCTGATCACCTGGCTCCCTGACTCAGAGTCTTTTCTTTTAAGTTGAAGGACCCTGCGTTCTGGTCGCTTGTTGAAAAGGCGCCGGGTTCTCCCGTGCTGCGACTCATGGAGTCGGCTGGAACTGCGGCGCTGGCTCCTGGCGGATTTTTTGCCTAGGAATCTCCTGGCCTGACTCGCTATTTCAGATGAATGGGCTATTCTGCCGTCTCAGGGCTCTGCTCGCCAGCTAAGAGGGCTCCCAGACCAGTGGCTTTTGTACGGAGAATCACAGCAACAGGGCGTGGTCACAGCAGCCGCGCTGGCGGAATCAGCCCCGCGGGGGCCAAAACAGCCGCACCGGCTGGGACTGTGGCGCTGGCGACCCCTCTGCCTGGGTATCTCCTGGTCTGTGGGCAATAAGAGTTCGTCTGGAAATGTGGCGTCCACTCACCCTCTGCACTTTCACTGGGAGCTGAAGTCCTGAGCTGTTCTTAGGTGGCCATCTTCCCAGCATTCCCGAACCAAGGGCTTTTAACTTTCATACTTCTCATGCATCCTTTACATTTACAACAGAGAGTCTCTTCTTTGGGAAGAGCACCTCGCCCTTAAGAACCCACCTCTCTGCTTATCAGCATGTATGCACGCTTGCCATAGCAGATGTGCTGTAATGCAAATATTAGCTTACAAAGCCATCTTCCTAGGATGGAAGTTGTTGGAGAGAAGGATCTTCTCATCTTTGTTTCTCTTTCCCAGTACCCAGCACAGAGCCCAGCCCAAGTCAGAGGGTAATAGATAATGGGTGACAGAATGAATAGAATGAAGGATGAAAACCAGGAAATGACTGAGAGTTCCATTTGTTCAGGTTTGAATCAAATGTCTTTAAATATTCAAGCATATTTGAGTACAGTAAGGTACTAGGAAGTTTTGAAGAATGTCAAATCCCCTGTGCCTGCATCTCCAAGTCTGAAGTCTTTGATAAAATTCCTTCTCCCTTGTCTGAACATATTTGTCTTAGTTGTAGTATGCTAAATTCTGTAGAAACTAATGCCAAGGTCTTTGTAGCTTCACACAACAAAAAATTGTTTCTGGGTTGCAAAGGTTTTTAAGTGGTGTGAATGGTATTGGTGCTGCTGATAGGAATCTAGCTTCTCCCAGACACTCACATTCACAGGCAGTAGCTGAAAGAGGCTCTTTCTTCTGTGCGTTAGTTCTCTGGTTTTCCTTGCCACATACGAATAGTAAAAAATCAGGGAATATAACGAGAGCATTCACACATGCTCTTAACTAAACTGTACCAGAAAAATATACGACATCCACTCACATTTTATTGTAGAGCGCCAAGGTCATGCTCCACCAAAATGCAAGCGGTTGGGAAATGTATTTTAGCTTTATGGAAATAAGAAAAATCAGGCTTTGTGAACATTTTGCCAATTTCTTATGTAGTTAGTCTTCTTCCAAAACCGCTTAAGTTTTCCGCCCACATGTAGCGAACAGTAATTTCATCCCCAGGGGAGAAAACCTAAGGTCCAATGTACTGAAAATCCAGGACTTGAAGAATAGTGTTCTCCAGTTGTTCTGACTAGAGTTCCCTATTATCTGGCCTTAATTAAGCTATATCTAATCTATCAATTACATCTAACTTCTCAAAAAAAAAAAAAAAAAAAAGCTATCTGTATCAACTAGTATTTTTGGCTGCATGAAATTTATCTCCAGTTATTAACAATGCAAGTGTCTTACACAAGCATCTGTGGTACTTACTTCTTTTTCCTCTCACATCCTGTAGGCATGAGGTCATCAGTGTGTTATACCAGCATGACATGATGATGTTTGCTGTGACGATCAAGATCTCTGGGGCTCAGCATGGTGCAAATTGGGAAAATTGATCTCAGAGACACAGCAGACAGGAACTGCCTTACAGGAGATGAAAAATTTTAAATAAAACCCTGCTTGTCATGTTTTCTATTTATTGAAATAGATAGAAAAAAAGTCTCTGTGTAAATATGAATACAGGTATCAAGTATTTTATCTCATTTATGCCAACATCCAAGATCGTGGCTGCAATTAGAATTACTACTTGGTTAAGATTATGGTAATCTGTTGCCATTTACAAAGTCTTTTGCATTGGCCAAACTGGATGATTGATTGATAGATTAGATATAGTTTAATTAAAGATTAATTGTATCTACTCATGCAGATAAAGGTATACACAGGTACTAAATTTGTTGCAGTAAGTAAAATTACCAATAAGACATAGTTTCTGATTTCAAGGACTGACAACTTAGAAAGAGATAAACAGTATTTTTATTCAGGATAATATTACAGATGTATTTCTTATATTAAATAAAAAAATCAGCCTGCAATTCAACAGTGTTGAAAGGCACAATCAGCAAGGGATAATATCTAGACATCAACAAAAAAGTAACTTTGAAAACAAAGATATTATCTTATGAGCTGCCAGAAAGCAAAAAGTGATGAATTGTTAAGATAAATAATTTTAAATCTCAATACCAAACCCCTGTTGAAAGAAGAATGTGGGAGAAGTTGAATAAAGATAATAGAATTTACATCACTATAACTTGGTGAAAATGATTTTTTACTTTAAAGGCAGAAAGTGAATGTATTTGAAATTTAGAGACCAAAATAATTTGTCAGTTGGTAATCTCTATTGCAGAGTTTAAAGCAAGAGATTTAGAATGTAAAGAGAAATATAAGGTTAGGGAATATAGTTGGTTTAAATGTTAGCATAAGTTCAGTTTTGTTAAGCCAAATACAGTAACAAAAATAAGGCAATATAGTGTGACATGTAAAATTTTTTTTCAAAACATTTGTAACCAAGATATAATAGTTTGTGGCAATAAATAAAATTACAAATAAGATTTCATAAAATTTACATAAGGATAATGAAGGAGTATTAAGCTACTTCCTTAATTTTCCTTAGTGAAAATTAAAAGATTGACCCAGAAAAAAATCATTGAAGAAATAAAATAAATTATCAAAGTTAGTGAAAAACTATTTACTAAAGTACTGGAGATTATGAGAATGATTTATAGTATATTTTAAGAACTGTAATGTCAAAAATTTTTGAGAAATTAAAAAATAAATGCTGCAAATTTATATAATTTCTATTTTTATGTATGTTCCATCAGCTTCTGGACTTATGTAATTATTCTAGCTGGAAGGAAATAAATAATCTGATCTCATTAAATACCAAATACATTTATAAAAACAAAATAAAAATAAGAATCGTGAAAGGTCAATTTCCAAAATTCTTGAAGATTATGCACACACACATGCACACTCACATATAAATACACTCATATATATGCATACATATAAATTATCTATGCATATTTGTATGCTTGAATAATAGGGTTAAATATAAGTATGCCTATATAAGGTTAAATGTAAATGGTCTTAACCTCCATATAGAAACATAAGTGGTGACAAACTAGGTTCAGAAAACAAAATTCAAAATAACTTTGTTTATAAGAGGAAGACACAAATATATTAGAAACAAATGAATTACAAGACTTGTATGGAAGGTTGAATCAGATAATACATATGTAATAGAAAAATTAAAGAATGTAAAATTATTCTAAAGAATGCATAATATACAGTAAGAACTAACAAAAGCACTAACAAGGAATGTACATATCTCAAACAATATAGCATTGAAATATCTTGAGGAAATTGTTAATAAAGCAAATAGAATTACTTCTAGATACAATTACAATTCCAAATTCTAATTTCTAATTAATTTATTTACTTAGATTATTAGACAAATATATCAAGAAAAATGTAATAGAGAAAGTGAGTCTGGACTCCAAGAATGTATTGACCAGTTAACTTATAATAACATTATGTTAAGGAAGGAGAAATGTGGCTGGGTATAATAAAATAAATTGGGTTTATAAGTGATTGAACAACTGAAACCAAGGGTCTTTGATTAAGAGAATGATAGACAAATTAAGGGAAGTTTCAAGAGACATTCCTGGAACACTTTTTTTCTTACTTTCTTCTGAGAAATATTTCAAATAATAATTTGGGTGATTGCATGTTTATTAAATTTGAAAATGATAGAATCTGACTCCCAAAGCCATTCATTTTGTACATCTAAATTTGTACATCTTGAATCACTAAACAAAATGAATGTAAACCTATCAAGATGAAGTTTAGTAAGATTCTCAATGCGCTATTTTACTTAGGAACATAAATTCAAATATATAACTGTGGAACTTGTGAAAATGACTTGGAAGCCTATTTGAAAGAAATGTTAATGTTGTAAGTGACAAAAAACTCAATGTCAACCAACTGTGTCCAGAAACATCAAAAAACCTAATGTGAGCCTAGGCTGCATAGATTGCGATAGGGAAAAGATTCATTTTACGGGCAAATGAAGTCAAAGAATAATCATGAAACATAGTGAAATGCTGTAAAAGTTGCTAAAATATATTTTTTTTAATTTCAACAGATTCCCTATAAATTGGCTACAAATACTTAAAGTTTATTATTTGCATTCCATGAGCAGTTTCAAATACATGTGTGTGTATGTATACATGTATATATAAATTTTTAGAAAACATCCAAAATAGCCCTGAAAAAGGAGATTTAAATGTCATATATGAATTTTGATAAAGTTTAAACAGAATTCAATACATTATTACTCTGAGTGATTAAGTAATATTAGTGAAAAAAGGCAAGATATTTAGTTTATACACATTTTCTGCTTCACAATCAAGTAAAATAAATATTGTACTATAGCTTATTATTATTTCTATTCTGTATGTCTATAAATTGATAAGTTGAATTCATCAACTTGGCACGGAACCTATCAATTCAATCACATTGTGGGTGAATCTCCCCTGTAGAGTTGATGAAGGAGGAACAGGGTCATAATTTGTTTAAAAAACATTCAGAGAAGTGTTTTCTGGGTTGCAGACATTCCTCATTATAGCTCATAGGCTCACTGCCCAAACATTCATATTTCCTTTAAGGTCTGTGGTTTCATTGCTTCCTTGCCAAGTTTGTGTGAGGATTTTGCAATGGCTCCCAATATCTCAATTTTTGTGATCTGGCCTCTCCTTTCTTCCCTATCAAATTGCCTGTCACTCTCAAATGCTATGTATTGGAGCAGGGAATGGGTCTCCACCATTTAACAATCTTCCTCTGAATTCATTTCTTCTACTTACTTTGAGAAAATTTCGGCAAGGCCTCTGTCCCTAAATCTACCACTTTCTACCTTTAACGGCCTCTATTCTTGGACAATTTGGCACCATCGTTTCTACAAGCCTGTCTTTCAAAAAGAGAAAAGTATTATGTAGCATTTTACTTCTTGGTGCTTGGAAGTTTTTCCTTCTGGATCTGTTGCTCTTCAGCTTTTATCAATAGCTAACCCTATTCTCAAGTTTTTAGAGAAGAAACTCAAAGACTTGACTTGGTAGCCTTCTTAGACTAGTAGTGAATAAACTATCAATATCAAAGTGGTCTTTAAAAAAAACAGTAAGGGCTCAATATACTATTTAGGCATGTGATGATAACTTTCAACAAAGTATTAACCTTATGTGCCATATAAGAGGTACACATTTCACAGGTATTATGCTATACATTTGAATATTATTTAGTAATATTTTACATCATTGCATGGTAAAATATTATAAGGACCCATGTTATTGCTAAAGATGTATAAAGCAAAAATATACATTAATATAATAAGTCATCATTCATCATTCTAGATAATAAATAGAAACCTGTTATTCTTCAAAACGAGATATTGATTAGCATATAGCTACCGTTATTTCTGTTCAATATTGCAATGGAAATTCAAGCAATATTTTGGATTTGGACAAAGTATAATAAATGAAAACGTATAAGAAATATAACAATAGGAAACAAAGGAATAAAAATAGCACATCTTACAGATGATGACTATACATAAGAATATTAGGAAAATAAAAAATGAATACAGAAAAAATGTAAAATTAGCCAAATTCAGTGTATAAGTACTGTTTCTACAGAAAAATGATGGAAACAGCAGCAAATATATTTGTATTAGTTTCCTGTGGCTACTATAACAAATTACTAGAAACTTAGTGGCTTAAAGCAACAAATAAAAGTCCTTTATGATTCTGGAAGCCAGATGTCCAAAATCAGTATCAGTGGACCTAAATCAAGGTATAAGCAAACTGAACTCCCTTCACAGTCCTAGTGGTGAATCTTTTCTTTGCCTCAAGTAGCTTCAGATAACTGCTGGCATTCCTTGACTTGTAGATGAATCACTTCAATCTGTCTTTGTGGTCACACTGCCTTCTCTTCTTCTAGCTTGGCTGTAAAATTTCCCTTTGTGGCTCTCTTAAAAGGTCAAATGTGTTTGCATGGATTGCCCACGTGACAATCCAGGGTAATCTCATCTCAAAATTCTAAATTTATTCATATCTCTAATGTCCTTTTTGTTGTTCTTCTTACTAAAGGTAACATTCAGCAACTCCAGGGATTAGAATGTGAATAGTTTTCAGGGGCTATTAAGCCTACCACAATATTCATCTACAAAAAGAACAGAATTACCAAGACTTAAGTATTAATTCAATTAGAAACAAATAATTCATTTGTGAAATTCCGTGGTTTCCAGTTAGAGAAAAAGAGAAATAATAAATAATTAAATAAATCCATTCTGATTTATTTTTTTAGTGACTGACTGATAATTAAAGTCTTCATGGAATGTTTTATAGAGCTTGACAAATTATTAGAAAAACTAAATTAGAAACATATATTAATTTCATCAGTGATTAACATATTTTCAAATTAATGATGACAAACTTACCATGCAAGGATTTCAAAAGTATCAATATTTTTAATGATCAAAATCTTTTGACATAATAGTAAAAACAGTAAAAAATGACCAGTGGAAAGAAAATTAAAATAATTGATGACATGGATCCTAACTATGATCAAAAAGGAATCCAGAAAATAGTGAAAATTTTTCTTAAGGGCTTTAATTCTGAATTTCAAGATGAATTAATTTATTTTATTCTTCATTCTATATGTTGAAATACACTGCAAGGAATATACTTAAATATAATCAATTTGTAAATTAAGAATGACAACAGAATGTAATGCCCATTTCAAATCTTAATAAGATTAATTAATGATGAATATCATGATTACATTAAAACTATGATGTATAGGTGGGTGTATAGTATGCCATTCATAAAGTTTCACAGTAAAATTGTGCCAGGGAGAATTTTGGACACAAGTAATAGAAAACCTTGCCTACAGTGTCTTAAGCAATAACAAGAGTTAATTATCTTAAATAAAATGAAGCCTGGAGGTTGGCAGTACAGGGTTAGTACAGCTCAATATTTTTACCAAGAATATTCTTCTACTCTAGTGTCTGCAGCTTGTTGCTTTTTTGATCATAGGCATATTGAAATATGGGTTCCAGATGGCTTCAACACCTCCAGACATCATGACTCCATTCAAAGCCAATAATCATAGGAGATGTTGATAAAAATGGATTTTTCCTTAAGTTGTTATTTTTTCTTTTTGTTTTTTCCAGCTAATGAAAGAAACAATTCTCAGAAGTTTTTTCAGGAAACTTTATCATAGACTCGATGGCAAGAAATAAGTGACATGGCCACCGTTAGTTACAAAAGTCTGGATAAGAAAGATGAAATCTATAGGCTTAGATAGTCATTATTAATCCTTGGGGTAGAGCACATAATTCTTCTAAACACAACCAGCATGTGTTAGCCTGGAAAAAATGAGTAGAATCGCTATTGGTTAAGAACTAAAATGTGTGTGGCAGTAATCTATTACATTAATGCAGTACACAGGGAATATTATGTGATGATAGGATAATAAATCAAAATATAGATACAAACTATATAATGCTAAAGTGCACTTACTAAAATATATGAAGGTAAATTAAAATGATGCTCAACATTCATTTATTAATTTATGTATTCCTTTGACAATTAATTACTGTTTAATATATATCAGGCAGTATGCGAAATCCTCAGTATATATTGTATTAGTCAATGAAATGGTCTCTGCCCTAGTGAAGTCCAAATTGAATGGTTGCCCCAGTAAATGGAATAAACTCTAGGAAATCTAGAGTACTTTTATGTCTCTGGTGGTATTTAAAATAGTCTCAGTTTCCTTGGAGATCAATCCTCAAACTTTTAGGACATCTTTCAAACTAGAAAGTCAATTCTATGAACATATTTTAACTTTTCAAAATTATATATGATCATTTAATGCAAAATTAGAAGCAACCAAGTATCTAATAGCAAGTGCATGACTTATTCAACCATGTTTTTTAATGCATTAAAATTCAATAAGGGCATTAAAAGATATGGTTTTGGACTATAAACTTATATAGAAACTTATATGTGAAATAACACCATGAAAGAAGATAAAAACAGTGTATTGAAACTGAGTACAATCTTTCTTACCTATCACAGGTCTGAGAACTTGCTTTTACAGTACTTACGGCATGTTGCCTCCCAGGAACCATCATCAATACCTAATCTGAAAATTTTCCCCTGCTCCTTGTCATATACTCAAAATTAATTGCATTGTCTAATTTAAGATCCAGGGTAACTGCAAACTTGTGTATTGTTTTTGTTTCTTTTGTGGGGTGGGCAGAATTTATATGAAAGCAGAAAAGAGAGTACCATGATTATACTCTAAATAGAATAAGAGAACAGAGTATCATTACCTTTTATTTTCATACTCTTTTCCTCTCAACAGATTACCAACAAAGTAGTATCCACTGATTTTGTCTCCCTACCTACATTACAAGACTATGTGTTTCATTTAACTAAGCCACTGGCAAAATCATCTGAACATTCCACTTGACTTAACACCAGGTTTACACACAAAAAAGAATACTGAATGGGTGGTTCAAATAAAGAATGTGTGCACACATGTTTTACTAGGATTTCTGAAATTAACCTAAAACATCCTGGATCTCTATTTCAAAGTGTTAATTACAACACCAAGACATTTCTTTTTCTTCTTTTATGGAGGTTTTCTCCAATAGAGGCTACTATCTAGATTGCCTTAAGTGAATGTTCTTAAAAGCTGCTGGCAAAAACAGACAAATCTAGAAAGTCTTGATGTTGCATAAACAATATTCTTTTCATTACATATATTTCTGCACATTCCCATGAAAAATTAAGTTTTGGCTTCTTTTGAGAACCAGAGGTGAGTGTGTGTGGAGTGAGGGAGATTTATATGAAAGAACACAACATGGAAGATGAAAATAATTCTATCCCCTTTCTCTTAGACAAATGGTTTAGGTTTAACTGCCCCTGTTTTTGTTGGACCTGAACAGAAAAGAGAAGTATGTTAATCTTCTTTTTCAAAACATACAGACTTATGGAAATGGAAGTGAACAGCTGTTCAACTGTCAAGTCACCAGCTAAATTCAAGTCTTAGTAAAGAAGACAATCTGTTTAAATGAAACTGTGTGAGTGAAGACCGGGGGTTTTGGCACTTGTGTTTGAAAAAAAAATTAATTAATTAATTAATTAATTGTTACTAAAATAAAGATTCTATTCCTAGGATGATCTTTGTTTAAACTGTTGGAAAATCAATATTTAAAATGGAATCTAGAAACTGAAGTGTGCCCTCTGCAGGATCACCAGAATGACGGGAAAATTAAACACAATCAACTCCTGAACTCCCCAAGGTCAGAGGTTTGGTCTAATTCAGTAACTAATATCTAGAAAGTATTCCAGAAAAATGCATGTTGACAGAGTGAGCAAAAGGAACAAAGAAACCCAGGAGTCACGTTTCATGCCTGTATTAGTCTGTTCTCACACTGTTGATAAAGACATATCTGAGACTGGGTAATTTATTTAAAAAAAGAGGTTTAATGAATTCACAGTTTCACATGGCTGTGGAGGCCTCACCATTATGGCAGAAGGTAAGGGAGGCAAGACACGTCTTACATGGCCTCAGGCAAGAGAGCATGCGCAGGGGAACCACCCTTTATAAAACCATCATATCTCATGAGACTTATTCACTATCACAAGAGCAATATGGGAAACCTTCCTCTCATGAGTCAATTTCCTCCCACCAGGTCCCGCCCATGACATGTGGGGATTATGGGAGCTATAAGTCAAGATGAGATTTGGGTTCAGGCACAGGAAAACCATATCATTTCCTCTGTTTTTCAAAGGTCTTATAAAATTGGCTCTACTTTAGAAAAATTAATCCAATGATAGTTGGCAGAATATTCGGTTGTGTAAAAGATGGGCAATTGTTTGCATACTTATAACAGTTCAGAAAATTAAGATATAAGCCATTCATTAAGAGAGCAAATAGCCTATCTCACTATGACAATAATTAACAAGTTGATTTTTTTCATATATGATAAAAATCTTTGAATATGTTTCAATTTAAAAGATATGAGAAGATAATATGATTTTTCCTCCAAAGTTGGCTGTTTGGCTATTAGGCTCAAAATCTCATAATGTAATGACCTTGGTGAAAACATAGTAATTTAAATATTGGACATTAGATTTGCAGGTGCAGAAAATCAATTGTGTCAATATACAAAAATTTTATTATACTCTTACAATGATTCACGCTAAAAATACTTGGCAGAGATTGATATATAAATATACATAGCAATGTATTAATTTATAAAGGTGGTGATTTCTCTAACCATTTTCACCCCAGCTGTATGTTATAGAGTCATAGTTGGAAACCACCGGGGAGGGTCATTCCAGCTGAAAGAGGCAAACTGTCAAGTCCTGAACTCTGACATCACCCTGCTCAAAAGGTTTCTCCATCCGCCATTGCTCTCTTTTCTGTTTATATCAGTCAATGCCTCATGCACAGGGAAACACAGTCTTCTACCATCTACAGTACTATTCTTCTCTATGTTCTGAACTTCTTTTTTCTGGACTCAGCTCTCTACCATATCTTCATCTTCAAAAGTTTCCCACAGTGTTTTCTACATTTATCCATATAAAACAACAACAACAACAACAACAAAACCATCTTCAACTTTACATTCCTTGCTATAAATGAAGCTTGACTCTCATCTGAAGATAACACCTTCACTGTTTCCCTCTTAATTCTAGCTGCTTATTTTCTCACACGCATACCCCTGGATGAACTCCCTAAACTCCAGGGGCACTTCTAGCAATAAGACACCCATTCTCTTGTAAAACTGACAAAAAAAAACCCCAAAAACAAAAAACAAAAACAAAAACAAACCATGCACATACTGTATTGGTTTGTTCTAAAATTGCTACAAAGAAATACCTGAGACTGGGTAATTTATTTAAAAAAAAAAAAAAAAAAAAGGGCCGGGCGCGGTGGCTCACGCCTATAATCCCAGCACTTTGGGAGGCCGAGGCGGGTGGATCACGAGGTCAAGAGATCGAGACCATCCTGGTCAACATGGTGAAACCCTGTCTCTACTAAAAATACAAAAATTAGCTGAGCATGGTGGTGAGTGCCTGTAGTCCCAGCTACTCGGGAGGCTGAGGCAGGAGAATTGCTTGAACCCAGGAGGCGGAGGTTGTGGTGAGCCAAGATCGAGCCATTGCATTCCAGCCTGGGTAACAAGAGTGAAACTCCGTCTCAAAAAAGAAAAAAAAAAAGAGGACTAATTGGCTCATAGTTCTGTGGGCTCTATAGGAAGCATAGCAGCTTCTGCTTCTTGAGAGGCCTCAGGAAACTTACAATTATGGTGGAAGACAAAGGGGAAGCAGGCACATCTTACATTGCTGGAGCAGGAGCAAGGTGGTAGGGGAGGAGCCACACACATGTAAACAACCAAATCTTGTGAGAACTCATTTATCAGACAATACCTAGAAGGAATGGTGCTAAACTATTCATGAGAACTCAGCCTCCATGATTCAGTCCCATGTCCAACAATTTGACATAGATTTGGTGGGACATGGCACCAACTCACCTACACACACATGCCTACACACATACACACACACACTCTCTCTCTCTCTCTCTCTCACTCTCTCTGTCTCTCATACACACACACATAAACTAAACTCATTTGAGATTCGTGACGTGTCACCATACAGTCCTCACTGCTTTCTTATTGCCATCATCTAACTTCTGGTAATTGGTTCACTAACATAGCTTCATCCCAATCCTGTCATTGCCACCTTCATGACACATGAATCCTCTATCCTTAACATACTAACCTCTGAAGAATTTGTCCTCTTCCCCACTGCACATCTCAAATTATCTCTCAAATTATGAATTTTGTTATAAATATAAATTATCTCTTCTACAGAAGTGCTAATTCAGTTATTACACTCCTGAATACAACTCACTTTCCTAGCTATGGTCATTCCTGTGCTTCAGTGAGAGTTCTAGTTCACGGTATTTCTAGGTTTGTAGGATTCTTTAAGCATCTCATTTTTTGTTATCAACATTACTTTCTAATCATCCACACTCAAAGTCAATCTTGTTCAGAATTTCTTGTTGACAATTTATTTCCATCATTATATTAAAAGTGTCAATTCTTCTCCACATATTTTCAAACTTGAACTCAGCCTCCCAGCTCCCAGCCAAAGAACCATCCTATCTTTTCACAGAGAAAATATGATATGTCGTCAATTTCTGCTTCCACCTATATGAGCCTATCTACATTTACCTCTAGTTTGTCCTGCTTCATTCTGCTTAAGTACAGGTATTGGGCATGTTTCCTCTTATAGTCGAAATCTTTTCTTACGTGAGTTCTCTATTATCTCCTATCTATTCATCAATATTCTCACATTAAGATTCTTATGGTGTTTATCAATTATACATTTATGGGGATATATATATTTAATTGTTCCAAGTAAAATGTTTCTGCTTTTTTAGATTTGTGGATTTTATACCTTGGTCCATATTTCATGTAAATAGAAAGTATGGGATAAATTTTTATTTACTTTATTAAATATTAAGTAAACTAAAATGCTTAAAAAGCCTTTTTGCATACTGAAAAACTAAACTTTTCTCTGTACTTGGACACTTTGATAAATCGTAATTGGTAGTTTACAGATGGGAAGCTTACTTGCAAATGTTCTGAAGATGAATGCTTCCTTTTATATGACATTTTGATATAAATTAAATTCCATGTGTTTCATATATAGCTGAAAAAATAGTGTTAAAACAATACTTCCTCTGCTGAATATATGTGAAACTGTCTCTTTGATTAGTGATTCTGTCTCCTCTTTCACAGCAAAAAATAACCCTCAAATTTCTGTAATTCTTTCCTACTTCCTCTGCTTCTGCTATGAATATTTTCTCACGACACTGGAAAAAATTTTAGTAGCTAACTATATATATTCACATACACACATATGTGTGTATACATGTATCTACATATATATGCACATCATGTGTACATATTTATACATATACATTTATATTGTAATGACACTAGCTATAGCATTATATGGCTTCCTTCCCACCTGTTATTGTAGAAGCAGCTGTAATTCTTAAGTAAGCCTTTATTCCATTGATGTCCCTAAGGGTTGTCTCCATATGTGCCCAGGAACTCATTCCTTACCCATAATGTAGCATCTGCTGCTATTTTTGTTTCTTATTTGTCCTGTGAGGAGATGCTGTGGGAACTACAGAGCTGGGAAATCAACTATTATGATTGACTCTCTATTAAATTCAGTGCCTGCCTCTGAGCTATTGATGATTCTAAAAAATACAGCATCTACTACCATTACCTCCTTATGTATAAGATAGGATATTGATCCCACTGCCATGTATAGTAGTAGTGAGTCTCATAATGCCGTAAGTTTTGGTGCTGTTTCCCAACTCTGCACGTGCCACAGTAATTACAAGTATCTGCTTTAATACATATTGGGTTGTCCCTCGAAATGAGGATTCTCATCTTTGCATATCTTATCTCCTAAAAATCCAGGCCAACATATGACCTTTCTTGGCATAGATTGAGATTCAAAGGGCCTACCATGTACCAAGCAGAATATTGGTTTTGGAAAGATCCCAAGAGTTTTATTGCACAACATGGGAAAGAGATGTGTGAACAAACTATGTGGCCATGGCTCTAATGAAAAAATGTGAGAAGTGTTCAGAAAGCACAAAGGAAGAGATATGTTATTCTGTGTGACTGTTACAGTTTGTCACAGAAGAGAAAGTCTTACACTGGGTTTCCAATGGTAGAATACATTCAATTGAGGGGAAAAAAAGAAGGAAAGAAATTCCAAGCACAGGACTGTATGAGCAAAAGGAGTAAGCACAAATATTTGTTCAAATTCTGGGGATCACAGAATACTCTCATGGCATTAGAGATTAAAAAATCTCGAATGTCTTTATGGGTCAGGAGGCACTAAAGTCAAACCATCTAGATGTTGGGATGTAGAAAGAGATTTTAGTCACATGCCACATGATAACATTTTGCTTCATAATAGAGCCTGTATATGATGGTGGTAATACTGTATTTTTCTATGCTTAGATATGTTCAGATACACAAATGGTTACCATTGTGTTCTAATTGCCTACCGTATTGAGTACTGTAGCATGTTGTAGAGGTTTATAGCATAGGAAAAATAGGCTATACCAGAGTGTAGGCATATGAAACAATATATATCACCCAGGTTTGGGGAAGTATACTCTATGAAGTTTGCACAATGACAAATTTGCCCAATGATGCATTTCTCAGAATGTATCTCCATATTTAAATCACACCAGATCATATTCATAAAGTACATTTGCAAAGGGCTTACACACTTCAGTCTGTAATAGAAATGACCAGTGTTCAACTCCAGATAATTGTTGCCATGTTGGAATAATAGATTGGCAAGGACAGACTTTTTTTTAATTTAAAAAGTACATGTTTTTAATATGAAATATTAAATCACAAATGTGTAGTTTTATAATATTGATATCATATTTTTACTTAATTCTTTGAATTTCTGATGGTTGACACTCTTTAAGCAAAATAAACAGATTTTTTTAGCATCATCTCTTTTTTGGGTCATCACTTTGTAAGATGGAGAATCTAAGTGTTGGATGAGGTGTCACACGAGATAGTCACACTGAGTGAAGTTTGTTTCTCCTAAGTCAAAGTAATAGGCCAATCAGAAACCAGTATTTGGCCTTACTCCAAGATGTTCCACCACTGTTATTGACTATCATTCATACACTTATTTTTTTTTTAAGATTCTTCTTGACTTTGTCTCCTTCTATCTCTTAATCTTGGATTTATCTCTTGGATAACTTTTTTTGGGGGGTCCATTTGTTCTTGGTCTCTTGGAGACACTGTGTTGTCTCAATGGCCTACATTTATTCTTTCTGCTGTTTCTTCTGGGTTCAAACTACATCAAGTGGGCTTGTGTTTCATAATCATTCCCTCAGAAATCAAGTTCTGTGTTACTGGTCAAGATCCTTGTCAGAGAATGTGGCTTTCACATGGATGAGGGGATGTATAGACAACTTTGTTCTAGGTTCAAAAAGGCTGTGCTTAATATTCTAAGGAAGTAGGACTATAGGAATCTAAAAAGAGCGCATTATCAAGGATCTACAAGCAAGGAACTAGCAGCATTTACTTTGAGTTTACATAGCAGTAGTAGGAAAACAGATGATGAATGATCAAATATCTAACTCTCAAGGAAATCTTTTTTCAGCAGCTTCAACCTTTATCAGACTTTCTTTTGTGAAGGCCTGCACCACTTGTCTCCATCACATTATCTATCACTAAGTAATAGTAGGGTCTCTCTCTTCCTCTCCTCGCTCACTCTATATTTAACTATCTATATATCTCTATATATCTATCATCTATCTATACTTCCTTTTTAATTCCACTATGCTAGTAACGCATTTTAATTCTTTTAAATTTTAAAATTTAATAATGTATGTTTGCGACACAGAATAGAATTTGTTTGTTCACAACATGAACATCTTGGTAAATGTCCTATGTTTACATCAAAAGAATCCATGTTCTGCTGTGTTTGAATGCAGTAATCTATAAATATCAATTAGATCAAGTTGGTTCATAGTATGTTCAGGTCATCTGTGTACTTATTGATTTAAATGTTCTATCAATTGGTGAGTTTTGAAGCATCAAAATATAATTGCAAATTTTTGTATTATCCTCTCAGTTCTATCCATTGTTGTTTCATGTATTTTGATATTCAAAATATATGAAACAATGTAATCCATACAACTCTACTATTGAATCCATACAACTATTTAGTATTTTGTTTCTTGTTGATAAATTATGTCCTTAACAAAATTTGTAATATTCTTCATCTTCACCGGTAATAACCCTTGTTCTGATGGCTATATTTTCTATTATTAATATAAAAACGTAAGCTTCCTTTGGTGTTTAAGGGGTATTATTTTTTCATCATTTTGCTTTTAATCTATGTCTTTATATTTAAAATGAGTCTCTGGTAAATAGCGTATAATTGGATTTTAGTTTTTTAAGTCCAATTCAGCAATCTTTGACTTTTAATTGAGGGTTTAGGTCAATTGTACTTAATGTAACTATTGGCAAGCCTGGATTTTAATCTATTAATTTACTATCGATTTTCTTTTTTTCTGCTCCGTTTCCTTCCTGTTTACGTTTGGAAAAGTAAACAGAAAATCTCATGTTTGTTTTCTTTGCTCACAATTGGATTATGGCTCTTGAAAATATTTATAGCTATTTGAAAATCATTACTCTTTTAAATTGTTTTTGAATTACCTACCCTAATGTTTACAATATGTATCATTAATTTATCACAGGCTAACTTCAGGTAATATTATGTTACCTTTTAAACAGAAAGAATCTTACACAGTATACCTTCAATTCTTCCCTACCGTTCTTTGTACTATTGTTTTCATAATTTTACTGTTACATGTGTAGCAATTCCACAATATATTTTTATTAAACAATTAGTTATCTTTAGAATTTTTTTTTTGACCAAGTTTTGCTCTTGTTACCCAAGCTGAAGTGCAAAGACACGATCTCGGCTCACTGCAACCTCTGCCTCCCAGGTTCAAGCAATTCTCCTGCCTCACCCTCCCAAGTACTTGGAATTACAGATGAGCACCACCACACCTGGCTAATATTTTTGTATTTTTAGTAGAAATGGGGATTCACCATGTTGGCCAGGCCGGTCTTGAACTGACCTCAGGCGATCCACCCACCTCGGCTGCTCAAAGTGCTGGGATTACTGCCCTGAGTGACCGTTCCTGGCCTTAGAAGTTTTAATAAGAAAATACATTTTATTTAATGTTTATTTGGAACATCCATGGATTGTTTATTACTCTGTGTTGACTGAGCTTCTGTTTTGGTATCACAGTTTTCCTGCCTGAAGAATTTCCCTTAATTTTTTTTTTTTTTTAACTTTTGTTAGGTTTAGGGGTCCATGTGCAGGGTTCTTATAGAGGTAAACTATGTGTTCTGTTTGATGTAACGATTATTTAGTATCTCATGTAGTAACTACAGTACCTAGTAGACTTTTTTTTTTAATCCTCTCCCTTCTCCCACTCTCCACCCTCAGCTAAGCCCCAGTGTCTGGTATTTTCTTCTTTGTTTCCATGTGTTCACTTTGTTGTACTCCCACTTGTGAGAACGAATAGTATTTGGTTTTCTGTTCCTGTAATCATTTTCTTAGGATAACCTCTCCAGCTACATTCATGTTGTCACAAAGAACATGATCTTGTTCTTTTTTATGAGCACTTTTTATAACCCAAGTCTACTGGAAATGAATGATTTCGACATTTACAGCAAAATTTTTTATTTTCCCTTCACTTTGGAAATATTTTTGTTAGGTATCAGACTTTGGGTTGATAGTTTTTCAAAATCATTTATAAACCACAGTCATCTATCACACTATTGTCTTCTGATTTCCACAATTTCTGGATCTCTTCTGTTTCTTTCTCTTCTGCATGTAATTTATCTTTTCTTTCTTTTTTTCCCAGGGACGCCTTTAATATCTTCTGTTTTTCTACGATTTTCAGCAATCTGTATATGCTGAATTTCTATCCTCTCCCCTCCTCACACCTTGCTTGTGATTCTCTGAGATTTTTATCAGAATTTGATCTCTTTTATTATATTTAGAAATTCTGGACCAAATATCAAATATCCTGTTAGAGATAGAAGTGGTGGGTGGAAGAGAGAGAGAGAGAGGGAGACAGAGAGAAAAAAAGAGAGAGAGATTTTAGGGAATTGGCTTAGGATGGTAAGAAGGAATTTCCAGCAGTCGGCTGTGTTACAGTGTTGAGTTCAAAGGCTATGGACACATTGCCTTTCTTTTTAAGGAACCTTAGTCTTTTCTCTTACGGCCTTGAACTGATTGGTTGAGGCCCACTCAGATTATGGAGAATAGTCTGCCTTACTCAAAGTCTAGTGATTTAAATGTTAATCACACCTAAAAAATTTTCTTCAAAGCAACATCTAGACTGGTGTGTGGCCCAACAATTGGGTACTCCAGTCTAGCCATGTTGACACATAAGACTGACCCTTACAGGCTGGAACTAATGTAGTGAGCGGATTAAGGTTCAGTTATCTCTACAGTTACCTTCCATGGACTTCAGCTTGAATTCTCCAAATGTTGCGTTAATGCTTAGAATGGAGGCAGGGTGCTGGAGGAATTCTTCTCTTAATTGTGCCTCTACCGTCTTCTTTTGGCCATGACAGAATACTTGAACTATAGAAAGCGTTCTTTTACTGCTCTCTTACATCTCCCTCAGCATTAGACTGTTCTTGCTTAGTGTTCTGTGCTAAGATAATTTGGGGGGCAGGGAGAGTTCTCTGTTGTTCTACTGCATCTGTAATCTTAGTGAGGAGTTGCAGATCTTACCCTTAGGAGTAGGTTTCACAGTTTCTATAAGCAGAAGCCAATTTCCGTCTAGAGTGCTGTCTTCTTGTCCCTCTTCCAGTTATAGGAGATGAGAATACTTGTTATCAACATGTAATTTAGGCTCAAGGCATTTCTTATAATTTTCCCAGTCTTTGAATTTTTCTTTCATTCTTCCCTCAACAACGTGTTTTTACCTGTGCCTTGTGATTAAGAGGGTTTGCTGAATCTTCCTCTGCAGCTTAAGACATTTGCTTCATTGGAGAAAAGGGTTTGGAGAAATGCATCGTGTTTTTTGCCTGTATCTTTTCAGTTACTAACCGCCTTTTTAATCCCAATCACCAGCAAGTGTGGGCTCCTTGGTTTCTTGCCCTGCCATCATTCTTTCTCCTTAGCACCTGGTAGAGGCTTGTGAAAAAGGGGATGTAAATTACTGCAGATTCCATTTTGTATCAGGTGCTCCCAGAAATTTTGGATTTCTATGTTAGCCTAGCTTTGACCCTAGAAGCTGATGTTTTATCTCAAATCAATTTACATGTTTTTTTTTTTTTTTTTTTTTTTGAGACGGAGTTTCACTCTTGTTACCCAGGCTGGAGTGCAATGGCATGATCTTGGCTCACTGCAACCTCCGCCTCCTGGGTTCAGGCAATTCTCCTGCCTCAGCCTTCTGAGTAGCTGGGATTACAGGCATGTGCCACCATGCCCAGCTACTTTTTTGTATTTTTAGTAGAGATGGGGTTTCACCATGTTGACCAGAATGGTCTCGATCTCTTGACCTCGTGATCCACCCGCAATTTACATGATTTTATGCAGCTAAATTGGTGCTTCTTCTTAACATGCTCTGCTAAGGGAGACCTTCCTTTGTTTGTTGCTTTCTAGGAGAGATGGTCCTCCTACTTTTTAAAATCTTTGTTACCTTGAGAACTCACCTTTTAAAAAGTGAAGTTATGATTTCAAAGTTGATTTGAACTTTTATTGCTGTTAGAACAGGAACAACATTCTCTGCAGCATCTATATCCTAGACAGAAGTAGAATCTTTATATCTACTTTTCATTCGTCATATCACCAAATAAGATGTTGACAATCTTATTGAATATGTTCGTTGCTTCATTATTCCACTTCATGCCACATAATGCAGACTAAAGTCATGAGGTGAATTAAATGCTAAAAGTATTTATTGATCAATTCAGTGTTAAAAATCATTTCACCTTCTACGTTGAAGGTTTCTTCCCTCCCTCCAAACTGAATCTAACGATATCTAGAAGCTGTGTCCTGAATTTTAAAATAAAATAGTCATTGCCTTCCTATTTGCAATTGGCTCGGCCATCTAATTAGTTGTATTTGTTTTACAGAAACTTACAGTTTAATGACCATTACCTTGATGGCTCGTTTCTTATGGGGCAGTTTCATTATACCTTTGTGGTTTCCCCAGACTTTCCTCAGGTTTATGATCCAAACATCCTTTCTCTCCATAGCTCTTTAGTCGAGAATAAAATTTTCATTATTTGCAGTGAGAGAGAGGTTAAGCAGCAACTGAAGCTTGTATTGTTGATTATGTTTTTAATGTTATTACCATCAGGAGTACTAAGAATTGATTAAATGCCCATTGTGCAGTAAACTAAGTAAGATAGCAAAACCTGGTATCCCTGCATAGGAAGCTTACATCCTTTAAAAATGTGATAGACGTTTTCTCTTTAAAAATATCCAGTAGTATTTAAATTTGCTTTGTGGAGCTATAAACCTTAGACTTGGTAGAAAGTTAGTTGTCAGCTGATTCAAAGTCCTCAGGTGGGACTGAGTTCCTATACAACATCCCTTTGCTTGAATGGTTTCCCTGCTTTTCCAGGAAGCAAGATCCATTATGAGATAGCTCTAAATGCTTTCTTCTCCTGAGATAAAGCCTGAGATAAGTTATGGGTGAATTTATCTTAGACAGGGGATATGGTCAAGATAATGCCCGAATATTAGGGTCATTATTTTGAACACAAGATAGGAATTATTCTTACCCACCTCTTCCCTTGCAGAGGGGGAAAGTCAGGTAATAAGATTATCAATAGAATGGTTAGGAGGCATTTTAGCTAAGCAAGGCATAAGGAAAGTGCACAAGACATCTTTTTTTTGCTGTTATTCTGTAGTCGGTGTTTATTTCTTGGTCAGGATGGTAGGGAGGACATAATTGAGCATGATAAAGGTGATCATGTGTTTTTTGTGTGTAAACTCCTAACTCATCTCCAAGTTTTGACATAGACTGAGCACATTTTATTTAGAGGACATGTCAGGGTGCGCATCCATTATTTATAGAGAGTAATGTGCACTTAGTAGAATGTGAATTCATAAGCGGTAACTATTTGTATATTGCATTCATTTTTTTGTACTGTGTGATACTGCGAAACGTGTATTTGGTCTTCATCCCACTATCTAGCTTACGTTTTCAGAGGGGCTTTTGTATGCTAACAAGATGGCTGGTGGCTGGGGAGGGGAGGGGGTCCCTAGATAGCCTCAGGTTCAGGGCTGGTTACCAGGTGAACCAACCTTGTAATCATCAGATTGGAACTTTTATTCCCTATCCCTACCCCACTGACCTCCATTGAGGTGATAAGGGCTGAAGGTTGAGTTGCCAGTGATGTCATCAATCATGCCTATGTAATGAAGCCCTCATCAAATTCAAAAAGGTTGGCTTCTGAGGGCTTCCAGCTAGCTGACCATGTTGAGGTTCCTGGAAAGTGGTGCACCTGGAGAGGGCATGGAAACTCTGCCTGCTTGTCCCATACTTCTCCCTCTGCATCTCTCTCACCTGGCTGTTCATTTATATCGTTTATAATATTCTTTATGATAACTAGCTAAACGTAAATAAGGTGTTTTCCTGAGTTATTTGAGTCATACTAATGAGTTAATGAAATGTGAGGGAGGGCATGGGAACCCCAATTTATAACCAGTGGGTCAAAAAGAACAGGTTACAACCTGTGCTTGTGACTGGTATCTGAAGTGGGGGGCAGTCTTTTGGGATTGAACCCTCAACTTGTGGGATCTGACATGATCTACAGGAAGATGGTGTCAGAATTGAATTGAATTAGAGGACCAGAAGGACCCATCTGGGTTTGCTGAAGAGTCATCTACAGAGTTGGTTATTGGTAGGGAAAACCCCTTCATATCTAGGAAATAGTTGGGTAAACTGAATTTGTTTTTCCTATGTCTTTTCAGGCTGCCGTAATAAAGTACCACAAACTCAGTGGCTTAAACAACAGAAATGTATCGTGTCCGAGTTCTGGAAGACAGCAGTCCAAGGTCAAGATGGTGGCAGGGTTTTTTCCTTGTGAAGATAATGATTGAGAATCTATCATGTGTCTTTTCTAGCTTCTTGTGGTTTGCTGGCATTTTGGCTTTCCTTGGTTTAGAGATACATTACCCAGATCTCTATCTTCATATTCACAGAGTTTTTCCTGCGAGTGTAACAGTATCCAAATTTTCCCTTTTGGTAAGGACACCAGTCATATTGGAGCAAAGGCCCATCCTACTTTCAGTGTGACCTCATCTTCCCTCATTGCATCACCAGTAATCTTTTCACATAATCCCATATTTCTTGGAGGCTTTGTTAATTACTTTTTACTCTTTTTACTCTAATCTTGCCTTCTCATTTTATTTCATTGAGTTGATCTTCAGTCTCTGATATCCTTTCTTCTGCTTGGTTGATTCGGCTATTGAAACTAGTGTATGCTTCGCAAAATTCTCATGTTGTGTTTCAGCTCCATCAATCCATTTATATTCCTCTCTAAGCTATTTATTCTCATTAGCATTTCGTCAAACCTTTTTTCAATGTTCTTAGTTTCTTTGCATTGGGTTAGAATATGTTCTTTTAGCTCAGAGGAGTTTGTTATCCACTTTCTGAAGTCTGTTTCTGTCAATTCATCACACTGATTCTTCATCCAGCTTTGTTCCATTGTTGATGAGGAGTTGTGATCCCTTGGAGGAGGAGAGACATTCTGGTTTGGGGTGTTTTCATCCATTTGGCACTGGTTTCTTCCATCTTTGTGGATTTATCTACCTATGATCTTTGTAGTTGGTTACTTTCAGATGGGGTCTCTGAGTGGACATCCTTTTAGTTGCTGATGAAGTTATTTCTTTCTGTTTCTTAGTTTTCCTTCTAACAATCAGGCCTCTCTGCTGTAGGAATGCTGGAGGTCCACTCCAGACCCTGCTTGCCTGGGGATCACCTGCAGTGGCTGCAGAACAGTGAAGGTTGCTGCCAGTTTCTTTTCTTGTTATCTTTGTCTCAGAAGGATGCCCGCAAGATGTCAGCCTGAGCTCTCCTTTATGAGGTGTCTCTTTGGATATATGGGGGTTGGGGAGCTGCTTGAGGAGACTGTCTGTCCTTATAGGAGCTTATGGTGTTAAGCTGTGAGCTCCATTGTTCCATTCAGAGCTGCTGGGCAGGTACGTTTAAGTCTGCTGCAGCAGAACTCATAACCACCTTTTTTTCCTAGGTGCTCTGTCTTGGGAAGGTGTCTTTATTATAAGTTCCTGACGGGCTGCTGCCTTTTTTCAGAGCTGCCCTGCCCAGCGAGGAGGTGGCCTACTCATAGCCTGCCAGCAGAGACGTTGCTGAGCCGCCGTGGGCTCTGCCCAGCTGCTGTGTGAACTTCCTTGCAGTTTTGTTTATAGAGGTATAGTTAGAACGGCCTCAGTAATGGTGGTCTGCCTTAGTAATGGCAGACTGTCTCTGTAATGGTGGACTGCCTCAGTAGTGATGGACGCCCTTCCCCCCACAGAGTTAGACTGTCCCCAGCCCAGCTGTGCTTACTGTGAAACTCTCAATCCAGAGCGTTTCAGATTGCTGGTCTTTGTTGGGGTGGGATTAGCCAAGCCAGATCACCTGGAGCCCTGTTTCAGCCCCTGTTTTTTCAATTGAATGGGTGACTGTCTCCCAGGCATTCCAGTCACCAGTTGAAACAGCACCCGGATTTGTGTGAGTTTTTGTGCAGAAATCCACGCCAGCTGAAACAGCCGTGCTGGAGACTCATGGCGCTTTTCTGCCCAGGAATCTCCTGGTCTGCTTTACTGAGGAGGAGGAGGAGGCAGTTGGAGTGCTGCATGGCAGGGTGACAGCCTGGCTGGGTGGGTGCAAGTAAGAGTCTTATGAAAGGGAATTAACCCCATCACCAGCTCGGACACCAGCTCTAGGGGCAGCTGTGGCTGGCAGAATCCCTATAGCACCAGTAATTTGAATTCTATTGCAGAGGTAATGAGATAAGACGAAGTCATACTAGAGTAGGATGGGCCTGTGAGACACTGGGGGTTAGAACATCAACATATGAATTTTGCAGGTGATACAATTCAACCCACAACAGGTATGTAAGCAATAAGATTAATGCTTTAAAAAGCTCTGATCCATGAGCTTTAGGAATCCATCCTTGAAAACTCAACAGTTTAGACATTACAAACAATTATAAGCAAAATTCCAACAAAACACAGTCCTGTAGCTGTATAATGAATTGGGAGTGTCAGGACTAAGCTTTCCATGTAATGACTGGAATTCTCCAACGTAAGAGAGCACTCACCTTGTGACGTTATCATCTTTGAGGGATACATGCAAAAGGAATACGAACATGTTTGTTAAGGAAGATTGCAAAGAGTTAAGTTTTAGTTTTATAAATAAGGAGAAAAGTGGTGAAAATAACTTAAAACAAAAATAAATAAAAATGTCATTGGTAATGAAATGGCAAGAGATTTATTTTATAATCTACAGGTTGCATGGCTTGTTTTTGTGCTCCAGTAACTTTCCGTGGGCAGCACAGAGAGGTGAAAAATGTATGGTTATGCTTTTTATTCACTACATAACTTCAGGTTTGCTGATTTACCTCTGAGACTTTAAACTACATATGTAGCATTTTCACATGTAAAATGGGAAAAGTAAATCAACTTGTAATGATGGCTTGATGAAGCATAGGCTATGCTAATGAAATATTAGTTCTATTCTTTCATATTTTTCCCCCCAGATTTTAACCCGAACTTCCCTGTTAATCAGGAATGTGAATAAAAGGCACTGGCTTTGGGGAAAGGGTGAAGGTAATTTGTAAAAGTACATTTGCTGAAGGAAATATGCAAACGTACTCATTATGGACGTAGGCAAAATTGAGTAAATAAAATTTAGAATTTCTCATATTACTTCTCTAACAGAACCCAGTATGTAAATTTGTTTTAAAATTAAGATAATTTGCAATAGAAACAAATTTCAAAATCAGATCTAGAAAGTCTGCAGTACATGTATCTGCTTAAAGTTAACATTTGTATTAACCAGACCTCAGACTTCCACAAAACCTTAAAGCTCCTACCATTTAGATTTTATTTTTAGATTTATGTATGTAAACTAGCAAATTGATTAAAAATTATTCTGGTAATCAAATGTAGTGAGAGAAAAAACATAAAGATTCCCATTACAGAATGGCAATAAAAATCAGTGAGTACCTTTAAGTGTTTGCAAGCAAACTTAAAAACAAAACAAAACATGTTAAGCTCAGTATCAATAAGCATTGGTGTGAAAAATTACTGCTTATCCAGTCACTAAGCCCTGTTGAAATTCTTCAAGTGCCTTAGGTTCCAAAAATCTGAGGATACCTTAGCTCGAATCTATAATGTAAGGAAGAATGAGAAATGGACTAGTAAATTTCTAGAAAAATAGCATTTTCTTTATAACATGCGAGTGGGTATCTTGTGTCTAAAATAACACTCTCTTTTTTCTGAATTTCACACTTATCGATTGGTTTTAATGCAATTGCAATTTCATTAATGCGTTGGTCAGCGTCTGAATAATAAAAATACACATATTTCCCATTGAACAATTCTTCCTGCAGTACTGCTTTGTGGTTAGATCCTGTGAAAAGGTCACTAGCAGATATTCATTAGGCAATTTACAATATTTGCTTAAATTCATTTTGGTGAACGAATTCTCTTAATCCCAAACTCATTTCCTAAATATCCTGTAAAGTCGAATAGCCATTTCCATATTTTTAAAAAGAAAAAGAAAAAAATATTTACTGGCTACTCATAACTAAGCAAACAAAAGTAGTTGAGAATATTGAAAATTAAACCCAAACTTTTAGAATGAGTTATGTGACCCTGGACCACAACTAAATGGAAAAAAAGGGGGGCTATCAGTTTAACTTTTTTACTGGATACATTGAAATATTTTAAGACCCTTCATTACACTGATTTCTTCACTTACTCATCATGTGGTTTTGTTCATTAAATTATGATTATTTTTGGCCCAAGTGCAAAAAAAGACATGTTTTATTAAATTGGGTATGCGATTCTAATTGCAAATACTACATCTAGAGTCATTTGAACTTTTTTTTTTTCCACCTGATATTCAGATTTGCTTAAATACCGAACATAGATATGAGCCCACAACGTCTTATCTAAAATTCTCAGATCCCAAAAGCCTGAAAACTAAATTTAAAAAAACAATAATTTCTTAAAAGCAAAACCCGACCTTATGTGAATCAATCTGATAGTAAAACCTGAGGTAATTTCTGCTAAATGTGAACAGTCAGATGTTTCGCAGCAGACATGGTGATATTTTTATTACTGGCCTCCTGAAAAGGTTTAAGGTACATGCACTATATTACATTTTAAAACTTTCTAAAATTATGAATGTATAAATAAATCTCGCCCCAAGGTGTTCCAGTGAGAAACTGCAGACCTGCATTTTCTCCCTTCTTCCCTAGAAGAACATATACAACTTCCAAAATGTCAGAAAAGTATTCATCACAGTGTGTCTTCTGTACATTTATTTATTTGATACTTGCTATAGGCATGATCCTGATATCATAGCCATTCTGTGGCTAGAGAGACTGATATCTTTTGAAAGACAAATTATTTTTCCCTACTAGAGGACACTTACAGCATTACAATTGACTTAGAATAGATTCTCCACATGTTCATATGATAAGACGGAAGGTAGACCCATCAATGTTGGTAATAATTTCAGTAGGACCTGTCTTCATTTTTGTTGGTGATGACTATAGGTATTGTGATTATGTGGATTATTGAAATAATTCATTTCTGACACGCAAGATAACTCATTAAATGTAAGTGTCTTTTCTCTTGAAAACCCAATTCATTCTGTGAGAGTGATACATAGGTAAGAGAGGATGGGATGCTACAGGGTCAGATGAAATTTTAGCTTTTAAGATTGAAAATTTCTATGTTAGATGGAACGGGTCTCCTGGGAGACAGTTTCATTATATCCTTGATGTTGGCAACATTTCTCTGATAGACTTTTCGTTTTCCTAGTTTCATTCCATTGGTCCTAGGCATGTCCTTTTGCACGACTCTAAATAATTCAATATTTTATAATAGCTCCTGGTAAAGGGTTCTTTTCAGTTCCATTTCCTGCTCTCACATTATCCAATAAAACCTTTAGTTTAAATTTGCTATTCTTTAATATCTTTTAATTTTATTCTCTGGACCTTAGTCTATGATTCATCCGCCTTTTAGTACCCCAGTTTCTCTACCAGATATGGTCAGAGCTACCTAATGAGAATAATAATACACTTTTATAGAAAAGTAGAACCAAATGCAGCAATGCATATCTTTTTCACTGATAGTTCTGAGACATTATAGGCTGCTTCCGCCAACAGCCAGTGGCCTCTCAATTCCCATGAAGACAAATTAAACCTAATGAAAATGACGACTAGAATAATTAAAAGTAAAGAAACAGATGAACTTTTTTCCCTTTAACAGATGCAAACAGCAGACTGACTTCCTATTCTATAATTAGCTAATATTTGTCATTTTGTTGTTTTCTTAGTCTTCCTTGCCTGCAATTACAAAACCACTGTTTTTCATACTTACATGTTCTGAAATATCTTACTTGGAATATTTCAAATGCACCTTCTTACATTGCTGCTGTCTTCTTTCTTTTACCTTATAAACGGCATCAGGGAAAATGTATTGAAAACATTTCTACTCTTTTTGTTGTACCTTCGACTTAGTAAATCGTTGTGCAAGATAGAAGAGTGAACATTACATGAGTTCTACTCCTACTGAAACTTCCAATATTGTAAAGAAACAGATACATAAAAAAAATTAGAAAAAAAAATACCATGGCCCCCAGTTAAAAGTGAATATGAGTGACTAGAGACGGGGGATCCGAGATATGAAGAGACGAGTGTAATCTACCATCAGACTTCCTAATAGAAATTATGAGGATGCCACCTTAAATTCACTTAACTTGTAAATTGGTTAAGATTAGAGTCAATTTTGAGATATGTTGTGGATTAAATATGACCACAAAATGTTTGCAGCTTCTCCCTTGAAGTGACAGAGACCATTTCTTCATACCCTTGAATCTGAGCTGTCCTTGAAATTTGCTTCGATCGATAGACGCTAGTAAAAGCGATGTGGTAGTTCTGAGCCTAAACCTCAAAAATCTCTGCAACTTCAGTTCTTGTCTTCTTGAAACACTGAAACTACCATGTGAAGATTGCAGACCTAGCCATCCTAAGGATAAGAGACCCTGTTGCAAGAGGGGACCCTGGTGAAAACTGACAACTATCAGAACTGTGACAGGCCGTCTTCCCCCACCCAGCTCCTGATGGCACAGGAGTGTCAGTAGGCAAATGAGTGACCCCAGGCATGACCAGCAGAAGAATTTCACATCTGAGCTCAGACCAAATTGCTGACAAAAGAATCACAGGCTAATCAATTTATTGTTACTTTGAGCGACTACGTTTAGGGGTGGGTTTATTATGCAGCAAATAGTAACTAATATGTACAAAAGCAAAATGTAGACAAGGCCAGAAAAATCTGGTTTAATAAAGAGAATAATTTAAAAGTGTTTTGTATGACAATACACCATCAACAGTTTTTCTGGAGGCGCACACTGGCCCTGCTGGAATGCTGATAGTACCTTCTTCAAAATCAAGCCCTTGTATCACAATCAAGCTTTTGTCTGTGCAATATTCAAATGGTTGAGTTGAAAATATTTAACCCCTTGTTTTAAAAGGGTTTGCAAAGAGTTTAGAAGAATCAAATCAACCAAAGAATTAAACTTGCTACTAGAAAAATCAGGTACTGATATGTAAACACTCAGGTGCTTTCTAATTTAAATTTTATTTTCTTCAGAGTAGTAGAAGAACTCATACATGTTTCACACCTACCGTTACTGATTTCCACTTCTCAGAGCCAACCACCCTTAAGTTTTTTAACTCTTTCTCCTATTTACGTTTATGTCTTCAAAGAGCATAGTTAGAAGCGATACATTTTGATTTTTCAGTTTTAGATATTATCTCTTGATTTCTTACCACGGGTGAAGAGGATGTAGCAGCCACACTTCATCACTACTTCAGCTATACACACTTCCTCTATCCCTTGTTTCCCTATATAGCACTTTAAAGTTAATTAATATTCGGCATTGATTTAGGATCACAGCATAAATATTCTTCAAAGTAAAGCCATGCAATATGTACTTTCTTACAATCTTTTGTATTTTCTCTAAAGTTAATAATTGCTTCCCTTATTTATTTTCTTAGTCTCCTGTGCCCCTGTTACTAATTAATTGCCAAATTATCCTTTGGACTTATAAAACTTGTCACAAAATGATAAAACACATCTGGGAATCAACGTATTCAACTTTTTCCATGTAGACAAACTACAGTTTAAGACTTCTGGCTTCCTGTCCAACATGGACTTGTTTTTCTCCAGGCATAATGGACAGCTGTTATCGTAGTCTGAAAACTTTCCTTAACTACAATCCTGGGAATTCCTTTCCTCTCTGCCAGGCTGGAGCTACTGTTTCCTATATCCTGGTTTTTCTTTCTTCCTTGAATTAATGCCTTTTTTTGTTGTTGGAGCTCATTCCCCAGTAACTTCACTAAGGATAAATGGCAACAGAACCACTCTCATTTAGAAACCCAGGAATCCCACGCACCCTTGCAGTCTGGAGTTCGAATGGTCACAACGAAGGCAAGGGCAGAGTACGTTTTGCCCAGTTTTCCGGGCAGCTCTTACATGAAAGGATAGTTTTTGAGACATGGTCTGAAAACTTGTTAACCCATGCTCACATACGGTTGCTGTTTTGTACTGAATACAGTATTTTGGACATCATTTGTTTCCTCAGAATTCTGAAAGCATTGCATCAAAGTGGTGTATCTTCTGACGTTGACTCTTTAAGCCAGAACTTTTTTTTTTTTTTTTTTCTTCTGAAAACATTTGGAAACTTTTACCCCTGGTTTTCTACAGTTTCTAGGTGGTGTAATCTGACATAGGTCTCCTTTATTTATTTTGCTGAGCTGTATGCAAGCCCTTTTTATTTGAACATTCATATCCTTCCAGAACTAAAAAACTGTATTTATTTGTTCACTTGATGTCTGCATTTTCCTCTGAATGTTTCTAGTTCTCTCTCCCTAGAACTCTTTTTAATCACATTCTGAGTTTATATTATAATTTGGCTGCTTTATTCTCCAATTTTCTATCTCTTTACCTTTTGTTTCACTGTTTTCTTAACTTGGTTATCCCAATACTTATTATATTTTTAAAAATAATTGCCATATTTTCCAAGAGTTTCTTATCTTAATGCTTATTTTAAACATTCTGTTGTTTAATTGATGCAATCTATTTTTCATATCTCATACAAATTGTAGTGTTTTTATATGCTTCCTCTGCCATAGGCGTTGCCTCTGTTTCCTTGAGGTTCCTTTATATTTTTAGAATTGGTTTGTTCTCTTTTATTTTAGAAGCTTTCTACAAAGATATCATAATCCTTGGCCAGCCATTTCTGGAGAGGTCTTTAAAAATTGGAACCTGGCTTGTCAACTGGTGGCTTTCACTGTAGAAAGATAGGAGTGCAAAAAATGTGGCATTTATAAAGGAGGTTCCCCATATGTCTATTTTTACAGGTTTTACAAATTGTAACTCATTTCAGAGTTTTGGGTGTGAAACGTAGTTTGGTCTCTACTTATGGAGATGTGAGCTTCAGCTTTGAGTCGCTCTCTAACCATCTCTTCATCTGTTCTCCAGTTCCCTATATTTTATTTATATCTCACGATATCCAGGTCATTTTCTCCCATTCATTCTCTCTTTTGTGTGGTTTCATGATTTTAAAAATAATACTTATTCTTAATGGAGGTTCTGAGAGAGATTGGAGATTTACATACATGGTAATCTACAATGTTTAACCAAACATGTTTTAATAGTTTTATTCTTGGTCAAATGAATATTTAAGTGAGAAAAAATATTTTTAGCTGGCAATACATTTAATTGGCATAGAATTTAAAAGTTATGCTTTGACATGAGCTATCTGGCTTCTGTCTCTAGAGGCACTTGTTTTCAGTTTCTTGTATCATCTTCTATGTATGTAACACCCATTCTGCCCTTTGATGTTTGGCATTGTGCAATAAAAATTAAGGATCCTTCCAGATTAGTTCATGTAGAAATATCTCAGTCTTTGGATTAGTTGCATTATTCCAATAAATGATTGCTGCATTGAATGAATATACCCTAATTTCTATGCATTTATGTAACTATCCTCATATTGATGGATATTTCAGATTTTTTTTTGTTATAACATCTAATGCTTAATTACTATTGCTATAGAAACAACATTTAATTAAGGAGTATATATATCTGTAGGGTAACTTACTAGTAGAACTCGATTTTTAAAATGTAAGTTTCCATGGAAATCATTCTAGGTTCCAGAAAGTTTTAAGTGATAATACTGTTTTCCAAAACCATTATCAACTCTGGCTTCATAATCTTTTTAGTTTTTGCTAACAGATAAAAAAAATTATATTGTAGCTTATGTGCCTTTTCATCTTTTTATGAAGGCGGTTTGGTAGCTTTTCATATTTTTAGAAACCTTTTTTTTTTTTTTGCTTTATTATGAACTATCAGTCCACATATTTTTCCCATCTTCTATTTGGTTTTAGACAGTTCTCTTCTCGATATCTAGAGGTTTGTTTTATGTATCAAAGCATCATGATATAAGCTGCAAATTATTCACCAAATTTATTGTCTTTCAATATTGTTTATGTGATGTTTATGCTATACAGACTTTTAAAAAATTGTTACAATGAAATATATCAGTGTTTCTGCTTATGGATTCCAGATAACTTTTTAATCTAGTCTTTAAGGTCTTCCCCTCTCAAAAGTATTTATGTTTTCCATATATTATTCTAATCCTATTATGTTGGCATTTTTTCCTTTCTGGAAATAATTTTGAAGTAAGGAAGGAAGTAGAAATTCAATTTTTATTACTAATGGTTGCTGTTTTCCCCAGAATCATGTATTAAATAATTTTTCTTTCTTCCCAGTAACTTGAAATTTTATTATTATCATGTCATATACTATATTCCTGTATGAATTTGGTGTATTTCTTGGACATCCTATATTGTTCTATTGATCTGTTGATTTTTCAACTGGTGCCATATTATTTTAATTATTGCAGATTTTACATATGTTTTAATACAAATGAAAGATAATTCCCTGTTAATATTTAAGTTTAGAATGTTCCTGTCTCTTCTTTCTGATTTATTTATATAGTTATATGATAGTATTAGCTTATCATTTTACAGAAAGAGAGTTTGTTGGTATCTACATTTGAATTTGTTAATCAGGATTTAATGTGGGACACACTGTTAGTGAACTATTTTATACACACCATCTTTTGTCTTAGCATTTAAGTTTTCGTTTGCATTTTCTAATAGCAGTATATACATTTTTAATATTAATCTTGCCTATTTAAGTTTCTTTCCAGATATTTTATTATTTCTAATTCTACATAATATTTCTCAGTGATTGTTGCTTATGTAGCATGTCTGTTTTTTCTACAAATTAACTTTGTGTCAATCACCAATTAAACTATATTATCATTATTTTCACTGTAAGTTCTCATTGCTTTTTTAAGTTAACAAACATGTTCTTCAAATAATATTACTTTAATGTCCTCCTTCCTTTTCAAGCTTTAAATTCAATTAAAATTTAAATTAACAAATCTTCGCTTGATTTGTTGTTTGGTACCTTCTAAAAATGTTAAAATTATTTGTTCTGAATATATATGTATACATGTATATAATAATGTCATATTATTTTCTTACCAAGCTTTAGAATATTCTTGATAGATTTAAAAACACTTCATTTCCACTTACAGCTTTTCCCTCTCTCTCTTTTTCTCTTTTTTTTATTTGAGACAGAGTCTCATTCTTCACCCAGACTGAACGAGACAGAGTCTCATTCTTCACCCAGGCACAAGCAGAGTTCACTCTAGGCTTAACCTCCAGGGCTCCAGTGATTCTCCTGTCTCAGGCTCCTGAGTAGCTAGGGCTACAGGTGCACACCACCATACCCATGTTTCCTCTTTTTTGTAGAGATGAGGTTTCACCACGTTGCCCAAGCCGGTCTCCAATTCCTGAGTTCAAGCGATCTACCTGACTCAGCTTCCCAAAGTGGTGAGACTACAGGTGTGAGCCACTGTACCAGTCTCCTCCTCCTCCCTTCCTGAGCCCTCACTCTTCCTCTACCATTTTAATGTTGCCATGTATGGTACAAAGAGCAAATGCCAGGCGTTTGTCAATAGATGTGGACATGAGAAAGAGTACCCAAACTTTCCCAATTCATGGTTTGTGATTTATAAACTATGTTAATCAAATTCACATTCATATTTTGGTAGAATGCTCCAAGGGAGAGAATTAGTGAACCCACCAAGAATGAGGTTGTAGAACACCTGACCCATTCTCTTAATTCAAACAAGGGATCAGGTTAGTGATTGTGGGTATGTAATAACTCATTTTAGAAACTTTTTATTGGGGGATGCCACAGATAAGATTAAATAATAAAATATATAGTATTAAGTACATACACACTGTACAAATGTAGGCTGATGACAACCACTACTGAGATAAAAGTATTGAAAATTTCAGAGTGGCTGGTGTATCTCTTTCATCTCAAGAACTCATCCTCCCTATAGCATCTGTTAGTTTCACCTCTTCTTGATCCTCATATAAATACAATACGTACTTTTTTGCCTAGCTTCTTTTATTTAACATAGTATCTATACTGTGCAGATAAGTAGTTTATAATTTTTATTGCTCTTTCGTATTACACTTTGTGAACATACGATGAATTACATAGATACTATTGTCAATGGATATTTGTTTGTTTTCAGTTTTTGGATTTATTTTAAAAAGGAAATTCTTGTACAAGTTACTATTACTTGAAAAAAACTGTTTTGGATATTTTTATTTGCTTATGGATGTAACACATTCTTTTCTTGGCTATGTACCTAAGAGTGGTATTGATGAATCATATGATAGGCATACATTTAGATAGCTTTAGCAGACAATCCCAAAGAGGTTTTCAATCTGTCCATATCAATTCACACTTCGATCAACCATGCAATAGAACTCCAGTAGCTTCATGTCCTTGCTACTTGGTACTGTTAGATGTGTTAGTATCAGCCATTTTGGTGGTATGAATGGTACAGGCTGAGGTTTCAATTTGTCTTCTGATGAATAAATATGTTGTGTTCAAAAGCCATTTGGATATCCTGTTTTTTGAAGTACCATTCAAGTTTTTGCCTAATTTTAATTGTATTTTTTACCTTTTATGGTATAATTTTTTAATGTATTCTGGATATAAATCCTTTATTTGATATATACATCAAAAGCATATTTTTCTTAGTCTTTGAATTACCTTTTTGCTTTCTTAGGGGTATCTTTTGATGAGAAGAAATTTTTAATTTTAATAATATCCAATTTATCACTTTTTTTCTTTTAGTGTTAGTTGCAAACTGTTTACTCCAATTACACAAAGGTATTGTGCTATGTATTCTTTTAGAAATGTTATTATTTTAATTGTTACAATTAAATTTATGATTAATATTGCATATTTTTGTGTATATGAGAATTAGGGCACCAAGATTTAGTTTTTCAAATTATCCTAGCATCATGCATATAAAAGGCCATCCTTCCCACAACTGAATTGTAGTGACATCTTTGTTAAAAAGCAGGTGACAATATGTGAGGGTCAAATTCTAGACTCTATTATCTTCTTTTTTAAATTTCTGTATTTTGAGCCAATATCATAATTTATTTACTATTACAGTGTTATCCTTAATCATGATGTCGTAGTATAGATCTTTCAACTTTGTTCTTCTTCAAAATAATCTTGGTTAATCTAGGCCCTTTAAATTTCCTTACATCACCTGTTAGTTTACACATCACACATACACACACACACACACACACACACACCACATGGGTGCACACACACATAGTGTGCTTGGATTTTATTGGAATCAAATTGATTTATGAAATTTAACATTGGCTGAGCTGTTTTGCTAAGCACTTTTCATTCAGTGATTTTTGCAACAATTGTGTGATGTTGGTACTATTTTATCATCATTTTACTAATGAGTAATCTAGGCTTAGGGAGTATAAAAAATTCCCAGGTAAAATCAATGTGCATCAAATAATACAGACATGATTGGCTCAAATACCTACTGCATAACTTGTTAAAGATGGTGACGTTTTGAGAAATTCTGTGAGGCCTTCAATTTCAGAACATTGAACAAACGATTGAATCATGAATAAAATAAATAGTATGAATGTAATTCAAGACTATTTGCCCTTGGAGTTGAAGCATAACAAGGAATTCTTAGTGTCAGTTTAACATACTACTGGCTGTTTTTTATAGATAATAATTACATGACAGAATATATAATTTTAGATTATTAGTGATAAAGAAAGGGTCCTGTCACAATAATAATTACCTTTCCCTTCAAGATAATATGACATAGCTGTGGCACTTAAACTGCTTTAGTTCTAAAGATCCTGTGACTACAGTTCTCTTTCACCTTAATTTTAAAACAGGTTACATAAGAAGAATATAAGAAAATATTTGGTATTTCTTCTTTTTTCCCTATTACCTTCTTGACTGAAGATATTGGACAAAATTGGGGGACCATGCTTATTTTTTCAATCTGTATTTAATTATCTTGCTGACTTCAACATTAGCATCCTAATTATACTAAAATAATCAGAGGTTGATCATTTTTGCTGCAAATAAGATACTGACAGATTTTCAAAAATAAAGTGTTTTCTGTTTCCCTTTCTTTATGGACCATTTCTGTATTTTCTACATCCTTTATCTAATAATTTTGGTATTCAGTGGTGTCAGAGTGCCCTCTGAATGCCCAAGGTTCAGCTGTGACTCGGTCTATGACTACCTTCCCATGCAGTTTGCACAGTCAAAGACAACATTCCTTACTTTGAGACTAACTAAAAAATCCCTCATTCTCCGATTGCAGATTCTTTTTACAAGTTTTTTTGACCTAAAGTTTTGACCAAACTATATTAATATTAAGAAAATTAGAATAGTGAGAGGATCTGATTATAGTGAGGACATTAAACTTCTCAATGGACAGAAATTTCTCGAACAGTTATCATATAAATGAATACAGTATTTGCCTCTTCTCTTTCTCATTTCATTTAACTTTATTCTTGTTGAATGTGTTGACATGCTTTGTTTTATTAAATCACTGGTTCTCACATGTTTGTTGGCCTCCTGTATGTCTTCTTTTGTAAAGTATCTGTATCCTTCGCCCATTTTTGAATGAGCTTGTTTGTTTTTTTCTTGTAGATCTGTTTTAGTTCTTTGTAAATTCTGGATATCAGCCCCTTGTCAGATGGGTAGACTGCAAAAAATTTTTCCCATTCTGTTGGTTGCCGATTCACTCTACTGACTGTTTCTTTTGCTGTGCAGAAGCTGTGGAGTTCGATTAGGTCCCATTTGTCTATTTTGGCTTTTGTTGCTGTTACTTTTGGCGTTTTGGTCATGAAGTCCTTGCCTACGCCTATGTGCTGAATGGTTTTGCCTAGATTTTCTTCTAGGGTTTTTATGGTGTTAGGTCGGATGTTTAAGTCTTTAATCCATCTGGAGTTAATTTTGGTGTAAGGCGTCAGAAAGGGGTCCTGTTTCTGCTTTCTGCACATGGCTAGCCAGTTTTCCCAACACCCATTGGTCATTAGAGAAATGCAAATCAAAACCACATTGAGATACCATCTCACACCAGTTAGAATGGCAATCATTAAAAAATCTGGAAACAACAGATGCTGGAGAGGATGTGGAGAAATAGGAACACTTTTACACTGTTGGTGGGAATGTAAATTAATTCAACCATTGTGGAAGACAGTGTGGCGATTCCTCAATGACCTAAAAATAGAAATGCCATTTGAGCCAGCAATCCCATTACTGGGTATATATCCAAAGGATTATAAATCATTCTACTATAAGGACACATGCACACGAATGTTCATTGCAGCACTGTTCACGATAGCAAAGACCTGGAACCAACCCAAATGCCCAACGATGATAGACTGGATAGGGAAAATGTGGCGCATATACACCATGAAATATTACGCAGCCATCAAAAACGATGAGTTCACGTCCTTTGTAGGGACATGGATGAACCTGGAAACCATCATTCTCAGCAAACTGACACAAGAGCAGAAAATCAAACACCGAATGTTCTCACTCATAGGCTGGTGTTGAACAATGAGAATACATGGACACAGAGAGGGGAGCACTACACACTGGGGTCCATTGGGGGGAAATGGGGGAGGGACAGGGGGGTGGGGAAGTGGGAAGAGATAGCATGGGGAGAAATGACAGATATAGGTGAGGGGATGGAAGGCAGAAAACCACACTGCCATGTGTGTACCTATGCAACAATCTTGCATGTTCTTCACATGTACCCCAAAACCTAAAATGCAATTAAAAAAAAAAAATCACTGGTTCTCAAGCACTTTCTTTAAGTTTCCTAAGGAAGGGGTTTATACCTCCTGATTCTTTCCCTTTAGTCCCTTTACATTTACTCCCCAGCAGTAAAATTTGCATTTTTGTGCAAAATTCTGTAACCCAATGGTAGAAAATACACCTTTCAGTCAGGCCTTGAATTAGGTGAAAATTTTAATGGCTATGATTCTGCTTAGTTCTTTGTTTGTTTCTTTTCTTGTTTTGCTTTACTGGTTCTTGGGTGAGTCTAAGCACACACTTCTATATGTAAACCCATCTTTGGAGAAATATGAACAAGGATCTTTTGGAAAAGATTAGTATTAAAAAGCTTCTGAAGGTAAATACATGTTGCACCAGAGAGGAAAGAATGAAAAATGAATCTGAAATCTTCATTTGAAGCATACTTGAACACAGTTGACAAAGATAAAGAAGCTCTCTCTGAAATTGTAATCATTCTTCATAAGGGACATCAGCGAGGGAATGTTAGTGTTGTCACTGAGGCTTCCTCAGTCCTTAGAACAGTGTCTGGGACATACGAAACCCAGTAAATATCACTTGTTGACTGATTGAATTTATTTTCCATTTACTGGATTGTGGTCATGCAGTCTAACAAAGATTGGAGAAACTTTTACAATTAAATGTGTCATGGGGAAATAAGGGCCATGAGTTTAGGTGGAAGCAGAATTCAGGAGAAAACTGAATAAATTATTAAGTAAAGTTGATCATCATTCTTCAGGTTTATCTGTTACTTAAGAAATAGCACCATCAGCAGGCAAGTACCTACTGAAGGCAGAGTTAGAAATGTAAAGCAAAGTAGTGATGAGAAAAAGTTGTCAGAAGCAAAAGATCATGTAATTTCCAGTTAAAATTACCTTCTAATTACTGCCCAAGAACCATACTGAGCCAGTTGCATATGGAGAAACATTCCTGTATAATTCTTTAAAATTGTTGAAAAACATCATAATTATTAATATTATTAAAAATATTATTAAAATTACTATTTTTGAACATGTGAAATACAGCAGGCATTGTGATAATCACTTTATGTAATCATCACAAAATGCCTGGGAATTATTATTCCCATTTACAGATGAACGAACTGAGACAAAAATTATGTAACTTGCCTGAGTTTATACAGGTGGTAAATATCAAAGTCATGACCGAGGTTATCTTATGTCAACACTAATGCTCTTAAGCACTAAGGAGCTGTGCATCTTAAAAGCAAAATCTCTGGACCGGGAGCAGTGGCTCACACCTGTAACCCCAGCACTTTGGGAGGCCGAGGCGGGCAGATCACGAGGTCAGGAGATCAACACCACCCTGGCCAACATGGTGAAACCTCGTCTCTACTAAAAAATACAAAAATTAGCTGGGTGTGGTGATGCGCTCCTGTAATCCCAGCTACTTGGGAGGCTGAATTAGGAGAATTGCTTGAACCCGGGAGGTGGAGGTTGCAGTGAGCCGAGATGGCATCACTGCACTTCATCCTGGCGCCTGGTAACAGAGCGAGACTCTGTCTCAAAAAAAGAAAAAAAAAAAAAAAAAGAGTAAAATCTCTGACAATACACATTTTTCCTTTAGGATTTATCATTTCACCTTAGTTTGACATCACCTTAAATTTCAGAAGTTTAATGTGTGGATTTTAATAATGTAAGTAAAAATTTTCCCAGCAGATGCAAATCAAGCTTTCTTCACCAGTTGCTCTATCCTTTCAAAATAACCCTAGGAACCCTTGGAGTCTGGGATCAAACTAATGCTAGGTTAGAGTATGTGGTTTAGAGTATTAGAAATATTGGAATTGATCAGCCATCCCCAGAAGTTTTAGCTCTGAAAACAGAGTCGTCTTCAATCATATAATCTATGTCTCTATAAATAATAAAGTGGTGGGTGTAACATGGTATGGGGAAAAAGCATCAGAACAGCATACTGATTTCTGAGAAGTTATTTAATCTTGAAAGAAAGCAGGAACTTGTAAATGGTTTGTACTCTAGCCAGACTCCCTATATTATTTCCATTATTTATGATTTACTGAAATCTTAATACTTACTTTATGCTTTTGTAAATCATCACCCTTCTACTCATCTTTTAATTATTTCATTATATATGTGCATATCCTTATTGCTCAAATTTCCTTGTGTTTTGTTTCGAAGAAATGTAATAATATTTCAAATTACTGCGTTTGCCCCCAAGACATCTGCTTGGTATGAAGAATCCCAAGTTTGCCTCAAGAAAGAGAAAATAGCTGTTAAGTGCTATTATGTAAGCAAGTAACTTTTTAAATGGATCCTGGGCTGTTCTTTGTCTTTAAGGAAAATAAACTGCTATAGCTATTAAAGCTTTCTAACACTACTGATGCCTAGAAAGTGTTAATTTGCAATTAGTCAATTAAGTGATACTTTTGCTATGCTGAGCATTACTGTTTGATAGTTTGACAATCTGTCTTTTGAAAAGAGAAGACAGTGTTTTGAGACAACTATTTGTAGTCACTGAGTAACATTGATTATCTATGTTTGCCAATCCCTGGAGAAAGGAAAATCATTATGAACGACTCAGATTGCATATAAACATGTTGATAAATATGTTTGACAATGCTGAAATATATTATTTCCCTGTATTTGAAAGAAATTTGTTTGCCAGTCTAAGGAAGGGATAAATGGCATCCATAGTGCCGACTAGCTCCTTTTTTTATCTTTCTTTATTTCCCTGCAAAGCTAACGTCTCTACTCCTCTGCAAGATGACCTCCTCCTGCAGGCACACAGCAACCAGTGCCTCATAGCAGCCAGGCAGCCCCCAAATGCCTCTGAAAATTGCTGTGAAACAGAGATTTGTCTGTTTCTTGAGAATCAGAATGAGTCAGAAGCCCAGTACATGTGGGAACAGTTGAGCCTCTGGATCCTCTGTGTAGTTTCTCCTTTCTGATAAGTTATTTTCTTCATACCTGCAAATGATTCTCTCCCAGATAACAATCTGAGCAAAGAGAAAAAGAAGAAAGGGACAGTTTCTCTACTGAGTCAAACTTCAAGCAGCATTTGACTTACCCAAGCCTTGGAAATGGCTGAAACTGCATTTGGTTTGTGGCAAATGTGAATTATCGTCTTTCTATGTCAAGTTGTTCACATCTTTTGATAACACAGCAGATGATACTTACTCAGAGTATTAATCATGGCACTTAACCTACTCTGAAAGAAAGCTCAAATACCCTTAGGGAGGGCTTCCATTACCAAGATATCCAATATTCATTTTGCCCTAAGTGCAACCTCCAAAGATGCAGTCCTATTTAAATAATCAATTTTTCTCAATCACCCCACCCAACAATGACTGGAAATTACTCCAAAGAAAAGAAGAATGGAATAACCAACTTTGAAAGAAAGCCCTTTTTACATTAAACTTTTAAGTATTTTTTCTTGCTCTCATTGTTTGTATTTTTTTAGGCAAACATATGCATCAGTACATATCACCTGTTGAATTTAATTTGTCAATCAATTGTAAACATCTATAGGGGATTGATATTTGTTTAGCCAAAAGAAGTAAAATAAAGAGCAATGAATTATGAAAAGCAGGTTATAACTGTAGCTTAATGTTTGTGATACTTTAATCAAGTTAAATTTGCATCTTTGCAACAGGTTTCTTGAGTATATTTTTGTTGTTGAACATGGGTCAAAGAGTGAAAACTGACTTATAGAGTCAGAATCTGGATCTACAGATTTGTATCATTGGTCCTGAGGCCAAAACCCTCTTCTTTTCACTTAAAAATGAATATAGATTGGGAAATTAACTGATTATCCTAACATTGCAAAATACCCAAGTCTACAATCACAGTGAAATAAACAATGTTTTGGTCTTGGAAGAGCTCTATGTAATGCTAATGTGAATTACTTGAGTTCATTATCTTTACTGATCAAACAACTTGACAGTAACAGAATCCTGCTTCATTATAGTACTGTATAGAACAAACCATACCACAGCAACAACAATCTGAGGAATAATTTATGGTTATAATAATTCCAATCTTTTTATGACATTTTGCCCTGTATTCTTTCAATTGATCTTTACACAAACTGTATAGTTTGGCAAGAGAAAATAAAGACCTAGGTATGGTCCTTTAGTGCTTTACAGAAAATCTTGTTAGTTACATGGATATATGTGACTTCCATGTTTAAATGGCTTGACTCCAGAAGGTATTAGACTAAATATTGATAAATCCTAATAGGTGTTTCCTGGCATTCTATGTCAGTGTATCACACTGGCTTGGCTTGTACTTTCCTGACATGCTAAGTCAATGTATAGCTCCTGGATCTACAGTTGTATTACAGGCACTAAGGCAAAAACCCATTCCCTTCAAAATAATGGTGACCTTCCTAACAGAGGTAATGTCTTCTCTGCTCCTCCCCAGCAACTTTCCTGTCACCCACAGGGATCCCTTTAGCTAAAGAGCCATCAGCTTCCTTTTCTAATTTTATGGTAGGAGGATAGGAAAAGGACATACTCCCTGAGGCATTTGGAAAGTTTATTTGTATTTTTGCAACTTAGTTTCTCATACAGTGCAAAATTTTTCACAATAGGACGAATTGAAATAAAATGTAAGATAAAATTAAGGTCACTATTCGTGATTATTAAAACTATCTTAAGTGATTTTCAGTATGGGTTCTCCTCTACGCAACAGATGTGTGTGATTATTTATTGATTTACCTGGGTTTTGTTGTGACACTGTTTGTACAGTGAGACCAAAATGCTACTTTGATTCTTTAAGCTTAGTTAATTAAATAATTTCCTGGTTGGGCTTGTTAATTCCACAGGTGTGAGCTTGAGGGCAGGGGGTTTACGTTTTTTCTATTGCTGCTTTTCTCAGCTATCTCCTTGTTAGTGATTAGCTATGAAGTTCTTTGTACTTTTTGAGGAGAAAGTAGTCTGAAGGTATTATATGACAGATTTTTTTCCAGATAAAATATTTTCAGACCTCCAACTTAGAATTTGCAATGAATTTCTGTTTATGGTGATCAAGGTCCCTCAGGGGTATGTTAGCTGTAGTTGGCAGACAAGGGGGAAGTGGGGCACCCACAGAGTGCTTATTTATTCTTTTTTTTTTTTTTTTTTTTTTTTTTTGAGACGGAGTTTCGCTCTTGTTACCCAGGCTGGAGTGCAATGGCGCGATCTCGGCTCACCGCAACCTCCGCCTCCTGGGCTCAGGCAATTCTCCTGCCTCAGCCTCCTGAGTAGCTGGGATTACAGGCACACGCCACCATGCCCAGCTAATTTTTGTATTTTTTAGTAGAGACGGGGTTTCACTTTGTTGACCAGGATGGTCTCGATTTCTTGACCTCGTGATCCACCCGCCTCAGCCTCCCAAAGTGCTGGGATTACAGGCTTGAGCCACCGCGCCCGGCACTTATTTATTCTTAATGTGATAAGACAGAAGGTGCATCATCGAAGGTAATGCAAAAAATGTGTTACTTATGTTGATTGAATGTCCGGGTATAGATAATGTATGATTTAAACCTCGTAATTGACTCTTTGTTCATTTTCAACACTGTAGGGTAACGGTAGAGACAAGAGAAGGTAGACCCATGTTTTCTTCATTGTGCTAAAGCATGTGCATCTTTAGCACAATTTTCTCTCTTTCTTGGATTGATAAACTGATCGCGAGAGGGTATTAGTCATAGTTCTCCAGAGAAACAGAACAAATTAGGAGTACATATGCATATATATGGCTTATATGCATATGGTATTGGTTTAAATTGTTAAAAAGGCTAAGAAGTCCCCAAATCTGCAATCTGCAACTGGCAACTTGAGACCAAGGAGAACCAGTGGTATAGTTCCAGTCTCAGTGCAAAGGTCTGAGAACCAGAAAAGCTAATGACCTAAATAAATTCCAGTATGAGCTTCAAGGCAGAAGAACACTCATGTCCAAGCTCAAACACAGTCAGCCAGAGAGTGGATTCCCCCTTACTCCATCTTTTGCTCTAGTCAGGCCTTCAAGGGATTGGATGAGGTTCACCCATATAGGGGAGGGCAAACTGCTTTACTCAATCTGTATTCAAAGGCTAATCTCATCCAGAAACATCCTCACAGATACAACCAGTATAATGTTTAATAAAATATCTAGGTGCCTGGGCCCAGGCAAGATGACACATCAAATTAACCATCAAAAAGGGGCTAGCTCTGGTCAAGGTTAAGGCTTTTGACAAAATGGTTTGTTTAAATTATCTTTCTTCTATATAACTTCTCTATTAAAGATCCATGCACATTGCTATGGAATGTGATTTGTCTCAGATCAATTCAATTCACCACACATTTCTTGAACCCCTATGCTTACAAGATACAATGCCAAACTATATGGGAAATTAAGTGGAGCAAAGGTTTTAAGAGTGTGTAATCTGGTATTGAGAGATGAATATCCCCTCATTGCAGTGAAAGGCAGAATATAACAAGTGAAATAAGACAGATATCAATACTTCAAAAGGAAGACAAAGAAGGGAAGAACTTATTTCTACTCAATCGAGGAATACGTATGAAAAGGTTTAAACTAGCCTGGATTGTGAAACGTGAACACTAGGGCTTGAAAGGGGTCGATTTTATATTATAATAATGATTCCAATTTGATGAAAATATATTTTTGAAGCTCAGAAAATTTCTTGAATGAGGAAAAGTAAATTGTGGCAAAAAGCAGAAAGAGATCACTAATTCTATTGCAATATTTGCACTTAGCCATTTTTGACATGGAACTATTTTGATGGAATCCCCAAGGAATTCCCTGAACATAAGCTGTGTAGTTAAAGTATTTGTCATCCTTCTACTTAGCTTCTGCCACAAAGATATTGTCCTTTAGAAGGTGGCGTGCTCAGTGAGTGTCATCCACCAGGGAAAGACTATAGACTATGAGAAATCTTAAAATATAAATTCCAACTATTTTGTTTTCTGCAGAAAGTACTCTCTGCAAAGAACTAATGTTGTTTTATGAAGTATTGAACCTGTAATAATGATCTAATGTGCCTTTTTGTTGCAACCTAAGTCTGTGATAGGTCATGAAAATTATCTTGGAAATAAAATTTTAATAATTAGCTTTAATAGTAAGTGAAAAATTATTACACAGACATTATTTCTATTAGTTGTATGTATAATATAATAAGACTGTACTAATAAACACTTCTATAGTAATTAATATTTGATTTATATTGATCCTGACTCATAATTCTAATCCTTCATGACTAATGGGTACCGTATGGATGTGCAAGATGATAGGAAGGGAAAGAAAAGAAGGATTTTTAGCAAGGTAATAGAGAACGGTGAGAACTAAACAAGACACAGGTGTTCTTTACCACAAATAAAGTCTAAAAGAGAAAACCAAAATTTTCTACTAAAATGGTTAACTATGACGTGTGTCATTCATTTAGAACCATTATGTATTAAGTTGTGTGTTAGGGATCTCAGTATTCAAAGATCCCATATTATTAACCACATTATATAAGAAAGAATCTGAGATTTGAAAAAATTAGTACTTTTTTTTTTTTAATTTACACAGGCAACAAATAATAAAGCTGAGATACAAATACAAATTAACTTTACTTCAGTCATTCCAAAGCTCATACACTTTTCAGTATATCACATGGTTCTTGTAAAGCCTACATCAGTTTATTTATTTCATCATTGAGATATCTCTTATATTCAGTAACCCCTTTATATACTTCCTCTGTCCTTGGCTTGAATGAACTCTTTCCTATAGCATTTCCATGGTTGTTTTTAAACTGATTTTTCAGCCTCTCGTTTTCCATTTATGCCAGTTGTCCACTTCTTGTCTCTGCTCTTCAAATGCACTTGTGGGTGTGCATTTAGGTCACCTAGGTTCGTGATATTATAGCTGAACCTGATAAACATTTCTCCTTTACCTACAAACATGAGATTTTCTCTGTTTATATCTCATCAAGAAATGAGGTATCTGTGCATGTACACAATTCCTTACAGAAAAAAAAAAAATGTGTGCAACATAGTTAGCTATTCCTGTTGCAAGTAATCCTCTCGCCTCAGCCTCCCAAAGTGTTAAGATTACAGGCTTGTGCCACGGCACCTGGTCGTTAGCTATTCTTGAACCTAAGTCAGAGCAAGGCAGAGTGAATGTCAAATTGAGTGAATGTTGCAGAGGAATTCAAATTCCAGATAAGACATCTGAGAAAGAGAATTGTTAAGATCCTTTGATCCCTGGGAATTTATTCTTGATTTCATAGGAAAACAATCCATTGAAACATTCACTGCCTGTCTTCTTAAATATTCATTTGTGTTTGTGTACCTTGTCTTACCACTGTGCCATTTTTCCTTCTAACAATGTTCTTAAGGCTATACCATTTATACAGTAGAGCTAATTTATTTGTAGTGAATAGGGATGCAAGTGTCTACTTCTAATTTTCAGTTTTTATCAGCAGAAAATGCATGGTTGCTTGATGGAAAATACTAGAGTTTAATATGAAAACCTTCATGTCATCATTTCAGTTTTCCCTCATTGCCTCGTTTCCCTAACAAATACTCCACATTCTCCAGTGTTTAACAGACAATAAATCAGTGCTGTGGCTCATTTAACACTCATATTGGAAGGGATTTATTCTCTCTGAAGCTTCAGAAGTTGGGCCAAATACTCAGTTTTATGTATTCAACCCTTCAAATCCAAAAGATGTGATATGAATCAAACTAACAACACAAACAAACTCTCTGGAGGAAAAATAATGCAGTGAATTTAAAATCACTAATAGATAAAATGAGGACACATTCCTCCGGGTGGTATAGAATTGCTCTCCTCTGCTCCAGAGGGTGCATTCCTTTTCAGCAACATAAATCTATCTCCTTTGGACAAACAGATGACTTAGTCTCCAGAGCCAAGAAAAGATCCTGTTGGAATTTAGAATTTGGAGAGTTCTATGAACTCCAAACATGAATTTATACACCAGAACTGGTCAATGGTCCATCTAGTCAAGCATCCTACTTCCTCCTGCATCTAATGATGGATGTGTTAGAAGAAAGGAATAAACTTGTCATGATGCCCCTAATTGAGAAAAATAGTCACACCAAGAAAATTTCTTCTTGACTCTGGTACTGGGTTAGTACATTTCATCATGCCTGAGGCCTGGTAACTATTTATCTCTATACTATTGTTACAGAGATATTATTTTTTCTTTTTTTGGTAAGAACAAACTATTGAATTTCTCATAAGCATTTAATTCTTAATTGAATCTTATTAACTTCTGCTGACTAACAACTCACTGTACAGTGAACCAGCAATCACATTCCACCTCTTAATTTTGCTTAAAAACTTCCAGCTAAATGTACATACAATAGTTATACTTCTCACTTTGTGGGTTTTTCATATTATACCTCTAAAAAAATGTGACCCACTGGAAGTCAACACATAAAAAAATTCTCTGTATTTAGTTATAAAATGTATTATTTGGTTATTAAATGACAAGGAGTGAAATTTCAATTCATGACTTGTGAGTGTTTCAAGCCCACTCTGTATTATTTGCTTAAACCTTTTAAGAACCTCATATTTCTTTTCTAGGAGAAAATTGCCACTGAGCTAGACTACATTAACATGAAATATGTTTAACGATATCCTTGCTTGGAAACTACTAACAATGTGTTAACAGTTTTCCAGGACACTGTGGACAGCGCATATTATTTTTTTTGACAACAGCGCTGCAAACCACTTTATGCAACTCTGTATTACGTTGTTAAGCCTTTGATGGAAGAACTTTAAGTAAACAATCTATGTCATCAAAGGACTCAACTCATTGTCGACACCTATAGAATGTTGAGCAAGAAGGGCAAGGTCAAATGATCTTTGTGCTACTGTGGGTTAACTGCTACTCAGCCTTTGAGAGCAGGCATTTATGTTTGTTGGCAAACTAATTAAGGGAAATGATATGCCAAAAGAGTTCTCGCCTCATCATTTTTTAAAACGTGTTTACTCATAACTGTGCTTGGATTGGTGGTCATAAGGGCTAGAGGAAACATGAATCCTCCAACAATTCTCTAATTCTTTTTGCACAAATAGCTTATGTTATCACCTATTTTGAATGAAAAGCCATAAATTGATCCCAGGAAACAATGAATCATGTAGTCATATATGAAAGCTTGTTCCTCTGAATGATAACAGGTTAACAATCAAATATTTATTTACATGATTAATGTGCCTAAAGTGGGCACATTATCTATTTAAACAGCATAGAACGATCATCAAGAAAACAGGACTTCTGCATGGATGCCCCAGACTGGAATCTTTGGTCCAAGCAGTCATTTCTATGTGCAATTCAGCAAGCCATCTATTGTCTATTAACCTACTTCATAAGGGTGCGATGCTAGAATTAGAACTTTTAAAACACTTTTAGATCGTTGTTTATATTATTATCACTTATATTTTATGATTTCTAAATTATATGATTAACATGAATAAATAAATTAGGTGAACAGAATATTCTATAATTAAACCAGTTAATTTTGAAAACCAGGGCAGATTATGAGTTGTTTGAAAGAGAGAGAGAAAGAGAAAAGGAAAGCAAGTTTTCACAATGTGTTGCTCTGATATAGCATATTCCATTGTTTCCTTAGTTTAGTATCACAAATATCATGTACAGTGTGTTAATTATTACTCTAAAACTTTGGTAAGTATGTATTTGTCCCTCTAGGAACTAAGCTCCTTTAGAAAAATAATGTGAATATGTTTTTGTACTGTTACGAGATAGTACTAGACCGATAAAAATGTCCTCACCATACCCCTTCCTCCACAAATGGACATACCGCTTGAATAGTTTTTGAGTTAAATGGTTCTATACATGTCAGTATTATATTGTATTTAAGTGGATATCTTTTTTTCCAAGCCCTTGCATATGTGTATAGGCACTGCTAAGGGTAAACAGGTAGATGGCAAGTTGTTTCTTTGCTTAAATTTTAGTTGCAAGGCAAATCTCCTAACAGCCTCTGTTCCATGTGCCTGAAGAGAAAAACAGAAGACAGGAAATGTAAAAAGTGACAAGAACTTAATAAAAATTTATGATTAACTCAGCATGCACTGACAGAGGCAATGTGAAGACCCTAGAATGTATACACGTACCCAAGTACGCAGGATCTACTGGGTCAAGACTTGAATCTGATACATAAGGAATGCTTCATGACTATTCCTCATACACACACATATATGCATCTATTACATTTTAGAGGATAACTTATTTTATTTACTGTGTAGTTTTAAGAATTTTTTAAATAAGACTCAATAATTGCACATATGAGTTACAGAGTGATATTTTGATACATGTATGTAGTGTCATGATCAAGTCAGGATAATTAGCATATCCATCTCCTGAAACATTTACTATTTTCTTGTGTAGTTAACATTCTAACGCCCTTCTTCTAGCTATTTGAAAATATATAATACATTTTTCTTAACTATAATTACCCTATAATGCTGTAAAACATTAGACTTCTCATTCTAACTATAATTTTGTATCCATTAAACAACCTCTCCTATCCTTCCCACCTCCCTACCCTTCTCTTGAATAGCCACAATTCTCTTTATTTTTAGGAGCTAAACATGTTATCTCTCACATATGAGTGAGAACATGTGATATTTGTATTCCCGTGTCTGACTCATTTCACTTAACCTAGTGTCTTTCAGGTATGACAGGATTTCATTGTCTTTCAAGGGTGAATAGTATTCCGCTGTGTATATATGAACATTTTCTTTGTCCATTCATCTGTTGATAAAGACTTAAGTTGACTCCATATCATAACTATTGTAGAGTGCTGCAGTAAACATGACAGTGCAGATATCTCTTTGATATACTGATTTTCTTTCCTTTAGATAAATACCCAGTTGTAGGATTGCTGGATCGTATGGTATTTCTATTTGTAGTTTTTTAAAACTGATACTGTTTCCCATAATGGCCGTACTAATTGCCATTCCCACCGGCAGAGTGTGAGGTTCTCCACAACCTTGCCAACATTTGTCATTTTTAGTTTTTTTTGATAAGAGTCATTCCAACAAAGTTAGCCATCTCATCGTGGTTTTGATTTGCATTTCCCTGATGATTAGTGATGTTAAGTTATTTTTTCATATAATTGTTGGCCATTTGTATGTCTTCTTTACTTTGCTGATTTTTAATGGAATTATTTGTGGAGTTTCTTTTAGCTGTTGACTTATTTGAGATTTGTATATATTCTGGATATTAATCTATTGTCAGATGAATAGTTTTCAAACATCTTCTCCCATTCTACAGGTGTCTCTTCACTCTCTTGTTTTCTTATTTATTTATTTATTTTTTTATTGTACTTTAAGTTCTGGGATGCATGCACAGATCATGCAGGAATGTTGCATAGGTACATACGTGCATACATGGCAATGTGGTTTGCTGCCTCCATCACCTGTCACCTATATCTGGCATTTCTCCTCATGTTAGCCCTCCCCACCCTCCCAACCCCCCATTTCTCCCCTAACCCCCCAAACATACCCCAGTATGTGATGCTACCCTCCTGTGTCCATGTGTTCTCACTGTTCAACACCTGCCTATGAGTGAGAACATGCAGTGTTTGATTTTCTGTTCTTGTGTCAGTTTGCTGAGAATGATGGTTTTCAGATTCATCCATGTCCCTACAAAGGGCACAAACTGATTATTATTTATGTCTGCATAATATTCCATAGTGTGTATGTGCCACATTTTCCTTGTCCAGTCTATCATCAATGGGCATTTGGGTTGGTTCCAGGTCTTTTCCATTGTAAACAGTGCTGCAGTGAACATACATGTGCATGCTCATGGTTATGAAGAATCAATATCGTGAAAAAGGCTATGCTGCCCAAAGTAATTGAGAGAGTCAATGCCCTCCCCATCAAGCTACCAATGACTTTCTTCACAGAAATGGAAAAAACCACCTTAAACTTCATATGGAACAAAAAGAGAGCCCACATAGCCAAGACAATTCTAAGAGAAAAGAACAAAGCTGGAGGCATCATGCTACCTAACTTCACACTCTATTTCAAGGTTACAGTAATCAAAACAGCATGGTACTGGTACCAAAACAGAGCTATAGACCAATGGAACAGAACAGAGGCCTCGGAGGCAACACCACACATCTACAACCAACTGATCTTTGACAAACCTGACAAAAACAAGCAATGGGGAAAGGATTCCCTGTTTAATAAATGGTGTTGGGAAAACTGGCTAGCCACTTGCAGAAAGCAGAAACTGGACCCCTTCCTGACACCTTACACTGAAATTAACTCCAGATGGATTGCAGACTTAAACATAAGACCTAACAACATAAAAACACTAGAAGAAAACCTAGGCAAAACCATTCATGACATAGGCATAGGCAAGGACTTCATGACTAAAACACCAAAAGCATTGGCAACAGAAGCCAAAATAGACAAATGGAATCTATTTAAACTCAAGAGCATTTGTACAGGAAAAGAAAAACAATTATTAGAGTGAACTGGCAACCAAAAGAATGGGAAAAATATTTGCAATCTACCCATCTGACAAAGGGCTGATATCCAGAATCTACAAAGAACTATTACAGATTTATAAGAAAAAACACCAAACGAATCCATTCAAAAATGAGAGAACAAACACTTTTCAAAAGAAGACATATAGGAGGCCAAAAAAACATGGAAAAATGCTCATCATCATTAGTCATTTGAGAAATGCAAATCAAAACCACATTGAGATACCATCTCACACCAGTTAGAATGGTGATCATTAAAAAATCTGGAGACACCAGTTGCTGGAAAGGATATGGAGAAATAACACTTTTACACTGTTGGTGGGAGTGTGCATTAGTTCAGCCGTTGTGGAAGACAGTGTGACGATTCCTCAAGAATCTAGAAATAGAAATTCCATTTGACCCAGCAATCCCATTACTGGGCATATACCCAAAGGATCATAAATTGTTCTATTATTAAGATACTCTCTTATTTTCTTTGTTGTGCAGGAGCTTTATAGTTGGATAAGACTGCACTTATAAAAAAAAAAAAAAGAAAAAAAAAAGACTGTATTTATCTATCTTCCCTTTGGTTGCCTATGCTTTTGAAGTCTCATCCATACAATTTTAACCTAGAACAAAATTCTTAAATATTTTTTATAGGCTGTCTTCTATTAGTTCTGTAGCTTGAGGTCTTATGTTTAAGTCTTTAATTCATTTTGAGTTGATGTTTGTGCATGTAGAGAAATAGATGTCTAGTTTCATTCTAATGCATATGAATATCCAATTTTCACAGCATAATTTATTGAAGAGGTCATCCTTTCTACAGTGTATGTTCTTGGCACCCTTGTTAAAATCAATTGCTTTAAATACATGGATTTATTTCTAGGGTTTTCTATTCTATTCCATTCGGCTGTCTGTCTCTCTTTATATTGGTACCATGCTGTTTGGGTTGTTATAGCCTTGTAATATATTTAGGAGCCAAGTGGTATAATGTCCCCAGCATTTTTTTTGTTTTTGCTCAGAAATGCTTTGGCTATTCAGAGACATTTTTGACTGCATACAAATTGTTTTCTAGGAATTTTTTTTAATTTCTGTGAAAAATACCATTGACATTTTGTTAAGAATTATACTGAACCAGTAGATCAGTTTGGGTAGTTTGTTAATTTAAAAAATATTAATTCTAATCTATAAACATGAGATGTCTTTGTATTTTTTGGTATACTCTTTAATTTCTTTTATCAATATTGAGTGCTGTAGTGTTTTTTTTTTTTTTTTTTTTTTTTTTTTTTTTTTTTTTTTGAGGCAGAGTTTCACTCTTGTTACCCAGGCTGGAGTGCAATGGCGCGATCTTGGCTCACCACAACCTCCACCTCCTGGGTTCAGGTAATTCTCCTGCCTCAGCCTCCTGAGTAGCTGCGATTACAGGCACGCGCCACCATGCCCAACTAATTTTTTTTGTGTGTGTTTTTAGTAGAGACAGGGTTTCACCATGTTGACCAGGATGGTTTCGATCTCTTGACCTCGTGATCCACCTGCCTCGGCCTCCCAAAGTGCTGAGATTACAGGCGTGAGCCACCGCGCCTGGCCTGAGTACTGTAGTTTTATTGTAGAGATGTTTCACCTTCTTTATTTATTCCTAGGTATTTTTTTTGTAGCTATTATAAATTGGATTGCTTTCTTAATTTCTTTTTCAGCTAGATCATTACTGATATATAGAAACATATTTTTAGTGGAGGTAATTCTGAGGGCTTCCATTTGGCATTGCTCATCATAATAGTTCTCACCTTACAGATTGGGGAACTGAGGTGGGGATTATGCCAGCTGCTGAGTATGTCTATTCCAATTATGCATCTAAACCTAGGGAAATAACCAGAATATGGGTTTGGGGACCTGTGTAAGCTGAACCTGAGCTTGAACTCTGATTATCACCTGACTCTCATAAGCCCCTATTTTAAATGGAGGGTCAAAATTATCTTTCAGGTCCTGAAATCAATGTTAGTTCAGAGTCAGTGTTCAGCAGTCCCAAAACATTCTGATTATTTTCCTTTCCCCAGTATATATTTACCCAAGTAAAAAGTCAGAGTTTCCTTGGGGAAGGATGTAAAAGATTGACAGTTTAAATTTTTGGTAGTACAATAGACTGGGGTCCTTCCTCAAGGAGACTCCGCCTCCGATTTATTCAAGGAGTACTATGTCTACAAACTGGCTCAAGTATGGAAATTGGTTGATTTTTATTTTTATGATTCAAGCTAGGCTTTTGTTTACTTGATCTAGATGTTTTCTGCATATACATATACATATAAGTAAGAATGTAATAGGCTTTCCATTTATTTCACTCTAGAAGCACCGTGATTAACTACACAATGCTGTAGGTCTGCATGGGTCAGACTATTCTGATTGTTGTTTTGTCTCTGCTCTCTATTGCTGTAACCATGTCCACTTGCCTTTGGCAGTTGAGTGCTGCCACTTGTCCCCTGCCACCTCCGAATCCAGTTACTCCCATTGCATTTAGGTTTTACAATTAAGTGATTGTGTTTCCCACTCTAAGGTCTGGAATACATAGAAGAGTAATCTCCGAGGTCTTCAAGGATGCTAGTTTCACCTTACAAATCTGTTTCTCAAAGTATTAGTGAAAGGTGTATCTTCTGAATCCTCCCAGTGTGGATGAGTGGGTTTTATGTGAAAAATCCACTTTAGCATTCTAACTCCCTAAGCCTTTGAATCTCTTTCTTGATATTAAACCAAGGAAGAGAATGCATTTCTAGCTTTCATGGTGGGCTAGCTTTTGATCCATATTTCAGCCAACGAAACAAATCATTAGGACTTTTGTTAACTCCCCAAGCTGCAACATTAAATCCCTGCTTAGTGAGCCCATATGAATAAATTCAGCCTAATCCAACTTTTTATTTCCTTTTCCTATTATCCCACACCCTTAATATCCATTCCCATACTTGTTCCCCCAGTTTTCTGCTTGTATGTAATATAATAGAACACTCAGCTAGTTCTTTGGAGTATAGCATACTTCCTCATTGCTCCTCACCTTTAGGGGCCTCTGGGACTTGAGTCCAGTCATTGGTCCAGAAGAAAAGAGGAATTGTCGGGGTATGTTCCCAGGAGAACCAGCACTGTCTTGCTTGGCAATTGCCTCAGGGGATGCCATTATGGTTTCCTTAGGCAATGCATGGGTAATTCCTCCAGACAGAGGTGGAAACACCAATACCACTGTTAGGGATATTGCCACTGCCACTGGGAGTAGGAAGGCCACTTCCTCTGGCAAAAAAGACTCATCAGAATTTAGGAGCTCGTTGTCCCCAAGCTTCATCAGAGCCCTCCCATACGTCCTCATTCCAATGTACTGTATCCTATTCTTTTCCAATCAATGTCCTAATTTTAATAATAGATACCCTATGAGGCTGAGAGTTTACCTTTTGTTATAAGTCAGCTAAAGACATGATGAGGGCTTGTGTTTGATTATCAACAATCTTAACCTTATGGCTGCAGGAGGGAAAATTCTCCTTTAGAGAATACATAGAGGCTTTTAGGCTGTTTATGTGTATCTGAGACTGAGTGTCCAAATCCCTGAGCTTGTCCTTTCATTTTATCAATTTGTTTAGTGATTTTAGGAGCAATCAACCAACATTTCTTGGTTTTCTACAAATATTTGAAATAGAGTCCTTTGCATTTGAAGGTCTAATGAGATTAGAAAGCCAGTTGTAGAAACCTCAAAACCAATTAAAATTCATCCTTAAAGTTCCATTCCTTTAGTACAACTTCTCATACCAAAATCTCTATTAGCCAGGGTTCTCTGGAGGGAAAGATACAATGGGATATATATAAAAGAGAATTTTTTTAGGGGAAGTTGGCTCACACAGTCACAAAGGTGAAGTACTGTTATATACCATTGACAAGCTAGAAAATGAAAAATGCTTGTAGCACGGCTCAGTCTAAGCCTCAAAACCAGGGAAGCCAACAATGCAGCCCCCGGTCTAAAGCTAAAGGCTTGAGAACTCCCATAAGGCCACTGGTGCCTGTCCCAGAGTTCACGAGCTGAATAATCCGGAGCCTGATGTCTAAGGGCAGGAGGAACAAAAGGCAATCCAGTCTAGAAGGGAGAGAGAGAAGAAACAATGCAAGTTGAATATCCACCCTACTTTGCTTAGCTTTGTTCTAGCCAGACCCCTGGCTTATTGAATGGTACTTTTCCAATCAATGTCCTCATTTTAACAGTGGACACCCTACAAGGCCGAGAGTTCACCTTTCGTTGTAAGTCAGCCAATGCCATAATAAGGGCTTGTGTTTTATTTTCAATACTTTCAACCTGGTGGCTACAGGAGAGAAGGGTCTTCCTGCCCACTGAGAGTAGATCTGTCTCCAGTCCACTGACTCACATGCCAATCTCCTCTGGAAATGCCTTCATGGACACATCCAGAAACAATACGTCACCAGCCCCATCTAGGCCTCCCTCAATCCAGTCATGTTGACACCTAATATTAGACATCACACAAAGTGGGGGAAAAAAATCTCAAAAATAATTCATAAGTAATCTTTTCTGAAATATTTGGTTTACCAGAAGGAGAAAATGCATTGCCAATTGCAAATTCATTCATTGAATTATTTTTGATTTGATTACATCCCTTTATAGTTTTCTTCCTTTCTACATTCTCATCCTTTCTCTTTGCATTTTGCATACATGAAGCACACTCTCTTTTCAACACTCAGTTATCTAATATTTTTATAAAGGTGAAATATTGTTACAGAGAACATCAAGGGTTATATTGAAGTAATGACAATAGTAAGGCTGAAGGTAATAGAAGCTAATATTTATTTCAGGCTTGTCAGTTTGAAATTTTACTTTACATGCATTACAATTGGAATGTCAGCTAAAAAAGAACAGGGATTTTGAGTCCTATGCACTGATGCTTTCTTGATGTCTAGAGTAGTGTATGTAGGCACTCAGTGAATATTTACTGAATGTTGTTGAATGATCTCAAATTTTACAAACAATATAGCAATGAATATATCATTCAATATTATCTTCTACTGCTTGGAGGCTAATGGGTTGAGCCATGCTACTGGCTTCTCTTCCTTTCTAGCTTGCAGATAAGTTATGTGTATTTCCAAACATATAGGTGAGAAGTCAGATTTCACCGGACTGGATGTGCTGAAAGACAATCTTGGAAAATTACCTTTATTTCATCTAGACCGCTTAATGCACAGAAATTTGTAGAAGTATGCTGCATGATTACTTATACCTACCGAGCAAGTCTACATACAGATTGTCTAGATTAATAGTTGGCTTATATAAAAGGATCCAGAAATCAAACCAACCTAAGTCTAATTATAACCATGTGTTTCTCTTTAATCTATATTGCCTTGCAAGGAGAAATTAATGGAAAGAGAATAGAGTTAAGGCATCAATTTTGAATGTTATCTAATATTTATAGTACTACTGAATGTGTGTGCACATGTATGTATGTTTAGGAGAGTGTGGGAGAGAAAGTGTAATGGATATGACTCGGAATGTATCTTAGATTCTTCTCTGATGAATTATTCATTTGTTAGAATTTTAATGATTGCCTCTTTCATAATGTTTGTATAATTGCTTATCTAGGTAAACTTGATTTTTCACACGTTTGCACAAACGTAACACTGCATGCAACTCTTATTTCTGAAAGCACATATAATACTGATTTAATTATTTGGCTAGAAGTACTGCCCTTCACCCCAGATAGGGAATATTCTAATAAGAAAGGAAATGTGTTTTATTACATACATGCTACAAGCACTGTGGGGCTTCAATTAATGTTTGCTGGATTAAATTACTAAACATGTAATAACTAGTTTCAGAATAATAAAAGTAAACACTTACAATACACTGACTGTATGCCAAGCACAATAATCAAGGTGATACATCTAGAGCATCTAAAATCCTCAATGAGCCAACCAAGTAAGCACTATTACTATCATTCACATTTTCCTGTTAAAAAAAATTAGGGTGAGGTAACATGTTCAAGGTCACCCAGGTAGTGAAAAGAAAAATTAAAATTTATACAAAGGCCCAATTATTATGCATTTTTTTAGGGAGAACTGAGGCTCATCTCTTTCTCTTCAGGTAAGTTGCTTCCTCCTAATGAATGGAGAAGCAATGATCTGCGTCATGCTGTTCACGAAATATCTAAAAGTACAATCTGGGTCTTACGACAGCCAATCTAGTGATATTTCCACTACTTCATTAAACTCTAACTTACTTGTGGATGTGTGACTTACTTGTGTGACTTATACATCTGTCTTGTTGGAAGTCATATCCAAGAACTTGGTATAGTGACCCTCATATTTTATGTAGTCAATAAATATTTGTTTGGTGAATTAATGACTGAAACACAACAGAGCTCCCTCAATTTCCATAAGAACTTGATCCTGAAGTAAAAAGGTAACAATTTAAGACACACAATTGTAGTGTTAAGGTCACCGTGTATAAAGGAGCACATTCTTTATTGCCTTGCAGACCAATAATCATTAAGAGACTGAATATCAAGTTTGAATAATAATATACTGAGCTAGGTTTTATAAGGACATTAATTCACATGCACATCTGCAACAACCCCTGAGGACTTTGTAAAATGTGAATATAGACATTATGTGATTCATGCCTTAACTAAACACCTCTGGGGCATGTCATGATGGCTTGCGTTCAGCCACAGGTTAGTGAGAAATATTTGGAAATGTCAGAACCAGCAAAGAACACAAAATGTGCAATTGAAAACTCACCCAGAGATTTCAGTGAGGCTAACTCTTCTGAGATCTGCAAGAGGCAGTAAGCCAAGCCCCAGCACTGTCTCAGTGATCAGATAAACAAGTGTTGGCATATGACAGTAGCCTCTGACAGATGATCTGTGGGAGCCTGCCAAGGAAGTTGGCCTGATTAGCACTTGACTGGGTGCTCTTCCCTGCTTTCTGCCCTGGGCCAGTTTCTGGTTTTGTTGCTGAGACAGGCTTGCCTCCTTTGTAACACGGGTATGCAGCCACAGTTCGGGTCCATTTATTTCACACTCTCATCAATTTTTTTAGTGTGTAATGGAAGGCTTCATTTGAAGCACTAAGATATAGGATGGGTGTAGTAAGCTGTGCACCACATGAACAAAGCTAAATAAACCTCATTGACAGGTAAAAATTGAAAATTGTCAGGACCCCAATGCCAGGTATTTCTGTCTCTCCTGCCTTTTTTGTTTTGTAATTTATCATTAAAATGGAATAAAAATGTTTTGTTAAATGCACAGGTATCTTCTTCCCTCAGTCAGTTTATGACTATCAAGAAGAACAGTTTAACCATTAAAAGAGAATAAACAAGAAGTCTGTAAGCATGGCTTCTAACTGTAGCTCTTCCATGAAGCAACTAGGCTTTATGTGTGAGGTAACTTCTGCAATATGAGACATAAATATTATCTAGTGGTCTGTTTTCTCCTCTGTAATTCAACATTTTTTTTTGTTTGAGTTTTATCTTTTATCTTTTCTGAATCATTTATTATGCTCAATATAGTATATCTACAAAAGAGAAATCTATAATTCCTAGAATCCACACCTCTTACTTTTTCTTGTGCTACGTGGAGTTATGGGGTTTAGGTATGACATGGTTTGGTTGTGTCTTCAGCCAATCCTCAGCTTGAATTATAATAATCTTCATGTGCCAAGGGCAGGGCCAGGTGGAGATAACAACCATGCAGGTGGTTTCCCTCATCCTGTTCTTGTGGTAGGGAGTAAGTCTCATGAGAGCTGATGGTTTTATAAATGGGAGTTCCCCTGCACAAGCTCTCTAGCCTGCCACCACATAAGAAGTGCCTTTCCTTCTCCTTTGCCTTCCATCATAATTGTGAGGCCTCCCTAGCCATGTAGAACTGTGAGTCAATTAAACCTCTATCACTTACGAATTACTCATTATTGGGTATGTCTTTTTTAGCAGTATGAAAACAAACTAATACAAGGTACTTTTGTGTGCTTGAAATATTTGCTATATACTAAACATGTTTCAACTATTAGATCTCTTAACTGTTTTTCTTCTTATTTTCTTTTTCCCATGTAAGTTTAACATAGTGATGCAAAAAACGTAAAAGTATTAAAAGCTGTTAACATGATCTGCACAGTTAGGAACAATTTTGATACTTTTGCATCTGGCTATGCTGTGTGATTTTCTTAAACCTGCAAACTCACAAAAAATTATTGGCATTCAGGATAGGATGTGTTTAAATATTGCTCCTTGAAGACATCAGAGCATGGCCAAGAAGCCATGACTCGAGAGAACAAGATACCATAGATGAGATAAATTCATTGAAATGAGCCTGATGTTCCCTAATGGTTTTGTTCCTAAAACCAAGGAAACAGCAGATAATGGGTTAAAAATCTGAGGATAAATTTCTGATGGTTTCAGGAAAAACAGCATTAGAAATGTAGGGGCTACCAGGGAGCAGGGGCCCTGGCAAACACCTCTGAGTTTTATTTTAGTTTCCTGAAAGACTACTTATCAGAATAAATGTAACCCAGACTAGGCCAGGCCTCACTCATACATGAATTATTTCAATTACAGACTTAGTCAAGGTGCTCTTCTAAAAGAAAAGTATTTTTTTTTTCCTCTGGAGGGAAAAAAAATGCATCATATCTATAGCTTCTATAATGTTTTATACACTCAGCCCAGAATTTACACAAAAAAATCATGACATGCCTAGATAGAGGTTCAGAAGATTAAAAGTATGCCAAATTACAGACAACAGAAGTATATAGGTTATTATTAGTCATGAACTTTGTCATTTATTGACTTTAAAGTAACTAAGAGGAAAATGTTCAAAAAAGTAAAATACAATGTGAATAGACTTATCAAAGTACTGGAATCTATACAATATTAAATATTGTATTTAAATATTAAAGGGGTTGTTATAGTAAATAAAATTTTTAATTTAAATGAGCTAAACAGCAAGTTAGAAACAATGATAGTAAAGATTAGTTAACTGGAAGCTAACTAGGTAAAAATATATTCTAACTGACAGAGGGAAAAACTTACAAATACAGAAAAAAATTAGAGATTCATATAAGACAGGTTAAAAAATACAAATTACAAATACAGAAAATACAGAAAAAAGCTTAGAGATTTATATTACAAGTACAGAAAAAGCTTAGAGATTCATATAAGACAGGTTAAAAAATTCAAGCATCCATAATTTTAAAGTACTACCAGAAAAGAAATAGAATGTAGTAACAGCAATATTATTTGGAGAGAGTTTCAAAACTGATAAAAGACATCAAACCACAGATTCTCAAAGGTCTAATAGCACAAATCAGAATATTTACAATAAAACCACCCTGAGATAGATTATACAAAATTACTGAAAGCCAAAGCTGAAGAAAAAAATTACAAAAGGAAGATACAATATGTTTGAAGGAAGAATAAATTAATGGTTAGTTTCTCAGTAGAAAAAATAAAGCCAAAGTAAAGACACTAATTACCTGGCCTGATTAAAACAACAAACGTAACTATTCCTATCATAACACAGGTTTGCGAGTGAAGCAAGGACAAGATGTGCTCTGCAACATGATTCAGAAGAACACTTACATGGCTATGCTCACATTCAATGAGGTAACTCAAAGGAAGTATATATTATGACAGACTCAGTCTTATGGAACAATTTAGCATTTTAAAATTTTTCATTATCTAAAAGCATACCTTAAAAAAGGGGAAAAAAACTAACAGAAATAAAAGAAGAAATAGATATATTTGCAATCAGAAGGGGAGATTTAAAAATAACTTCTTTAGATACAAATAGAACAACAAGAAAGCAAACAATTCTGTAAGGATATACAGAGTAAACTAAGTAGACTCAATTGCTACATACAGAACTGTCAACCTTAAACTTCACAACACACATTGTTTTTCAACCTTAAGTTTCACAACATACGTTTTTTTTTCAAGTGCACATGGGACACTTAACCAAAATTAACAATATGCAGATCTGTAAAACAAGTCTCAACAAGTTTTAAAGCATTGTTCATTCAGTTTGACCAGGAGTAATGGTCTTGAATTTAAATGGAGATCAAAATTACAAGACGCAGGAGGCTTCGTTCATACAAAATTTACTCAGCTTTAAGAAAAGATAAAAACATGCAATATTGCATGAATAACAGGAGCATAGCAGCAATATCAGGTATACCACCTCATGTCTCCAAAATGCTCTTGGGACGTACATGTTAATGACCAGTTTAGTTAGAGAAGCTAGTCTCTCTGCTCTTCAGCTTGAATAGAATGTTGATTACATAATGCCCTCCTGAATGTGTTCTTTGCTCTCATTGTCCAGAGTAGCTCAGTATCATCCATAACAGGTTACTCAATAAGCAATCTCAACATTAAGTCCAGGTGCTCATCAAAACATAGCTTTCATTGTGAACCTAGTATACTGCTATACATTTCTTCACTTATTATAAAATAATTCTACATGTATCACTCATGTAGAGATCTTTCTGAGGTTACAGAGAAGAGTGTCGATCAGCTGCTAACTCACCTTCCAGAACAGAAAATAGTTAATATAAAGACAATTCTAACACATTATTCTATTTGGAAATTAAACAATACATTTCTAAATAAATCATTGTCCAAGGAATAACTGAATTCTCACCAATAGCTGGGATTACAGGCACCCGCACCTATGCTCTGCTAATTTTTTTTTTTTTTTTTTGTATTTTTAGTAGAGACGGGATTTCACCATGTTGGCCAAGCTGGTCTTGAACTCGTGATCTCAGATGATTTGCCTGCCTTGGCCTCCCACAGTGCTGGGATTACAGATGTGAGCTGCCTAGCCCAGCCCTAATTGTGCCTTTTGTAATGAATCCTCCATAAAAACCCAAAGAGCTAAGACAGAACTTTTGGATGGCTGAACTGTGAAGGTTCCTAGAGAGTGGTATGTCCAGAGAGAGCATGGAAGCTCTGCCCATATTCCCCCATACCTCTCTCTATACATACTTTCTGTTTGGCTGTTTACCTGTATTCTCTTTAATATTATTCATAATAAATCTATAAAGACAAGTGGAGTGCTTTCCTGAGCTCTATGAGCCCTTCCAGCAAATTAATTAAACCCAAAGAGGAAGTTGTGAAAACCAAACTTATAGCTGGTCTGTCAGAAGCACAGATCAGAACCTGTGCTTACAACTGGCACTTGAAGTGGAGAGAAGTCTTGTGGGACTACACCATCAACCCGTGAGATCTGACACTACCTTCAGGTAGATAGAGCAAGAATTAAATTGAATTAGAGGCCACCCAGCTGGAGTCTGCTGCAGAATTAATTGGTTGCTGATGGGTAGAAATCCCCACAGATTTTGGTGGCCAGAGATGCTGTGTTAAGTGGAGCTGGATGCATGACAGTAAGAAAAAAGAAAAGAAAAGAAAACACCCTTTGGCTTGGTATTTTTCCTTGTATCTCAACATTCCCACAATAAAATCGACGCCCAGGACTTCATCAGTAAATTGTTTCAAACATTTAAGAACGAAGCAATGTAGATATTACACTAAATAGTTCAAAGAATAAATAATGTGAAAACAATTCATAAATTATTTTCTAAGGTCAGGAAAACTTCAATATCAAAATACCTAGTAAAAAAGAAAGTAATGTCACAGATCAGTCTTTCTCACAAGCACAGTTGCAAAATTTCTTACAAAAATGAAAAAAATTAAACCCGATAGTTTCTACAAAGATAATTCATCAGGGTTATGTTTGTTTATTCCAGAAACGTAAGGTTTCTCTAACATTTCAAACTCAACCATGGAAATTAACTTTACCCACTTATGTACCAAAACAGCAAAATAAACTAAAACAAAGTACTTGCAAGTACCAAATGTTGGTTAAAGAACGTGTTACAATTGGAAGTCTCATTCACTGTCAGTGAGAATTCCATTGGGTACAACCATTCAGATAAATCTTCTAAATTTTAATATTTACCTATCTTATGATCCAATAAGTATACTCCTATACGTACATTCAGCATAAGTGCAGAATTACATTTAACAATGTCAATATATGAGAATATACAGAGAGCTTACTCAGAAAAATCAGAAACACAGCCTTAATTTACATAAATATTTTCAGTTCATTTTATATGATGGTCATATTTCATTTATTAATCCATTAATTGTGTGACACATTTGGAAACTGAAGTACAATTGAGAACCACAGAATGAATAACGAAGATCTTAAACAGGCAAAGTTTATTAATTTGCTCACAGGAAACTATCTGTGAATCTAACTCACATGATAACCCAGAGTGGAAATAATACAGATGTCCACCAAACATAGATGGAAAATATAATTTGTGATATATTCATTCCATATACAGATAATACTATAAAACTAAAATTTAAGTACATGCAATGATATAAAAAAAATCTCAGAGATACAAATTTGAGTATAAAACCTAGATTTGAGGATTCACATGCTCTGCAGTTTCTGTCTTATAAAAGCAAGAATGGAAAAAAAAAGAATCAATGGTTATAAAAGTCAGAATAATGTTTATTTTGGGGGGATAACATCTGGGATGGGCCTGAGGCAGTCTTTTGGAAAGTTGATAACTTTCTATTACTCAATCTGGGTGGTAGTTACACAGATGTGTTTACTTTTCAGTAATTATCATGCTGTACTATTATGATTTATACATTTTTCTTTCTATATGCTACATTTTAAAATCAAAGAAAATGGACAGGAATATTCTTCCTCAAACAAAGGGATCATGTAATGAAAACTCATTATAGCTGTTCTCTATAAGCTTGAAGAGCAACAGTATCAGGTAGGTCTAATTCCAAGCATCCAATTGAATAATGATAAATTATCTAGTTATGTTTCATAGGAAATTTGTGGATATCCAGAGGATTGAAATTGAGCCACTATTTTTTTAAAAACTGTAACAGCTTGGCTACAGAGCATTACCCCTAGGGAGATTAAATGACTTTACTAAAATTTTAAGTAAGATATTCAGCCATTTTATCATTGGCTATATGTTCAGTTGAGGGAGAACTCACTCATCACCAAGGGAATGGCACTAAGCCATTCACGAGGAATCTGTCCTCATGATCCAGCAACTTCCATCAGGCCCCACCTCCAACATGGAGATAACATTTCAATATGACATTTGAAGGGGACAAACATTCAAATTGTATCACTCGTTGAACATTAACACTGCAATAAATTTATGTTTTCACCACAGTATGGAAATGTTTATACATATTTATGTTAGAAATGCATTAACTATTTTGCTTATTGGATTTAATTCATGAATAGTTTGTTTTATGAATTATAAATATAAAAACATTTTATATTTATATTTTATAAATATAACAATATTTTAAATAGATATAAAATAAAGGATTAATATTTAGGTGTCATACAAGAAAGATATATACATATATACATAAATATATGTGTGTGTCTACATACATGTGTGCACACACATCTAAAATTAATACATTAGTTAAATAGTTAAATGCAAATCACTACAAGGTACAGCAGGGTTTAGGCACAAAAGTAATAGTAGAAGGTAGGAAGAAGCAGGTTTACAGGTGGCAGTGAATAATGACTGTAAATCTAACAGATAGAAAAGTGAAAACAAATACATCAAAAGGAAACATAAGAAATAAAGCCATGCAGTAAAGGGCAAATCCAGCCTCCTGAATAGATCTCCACCATGGACTGGATAAATGTTAATGTTCATAATGATGACATGGAGGAATGTGAAAAATAACTATTGCACCTTTAAAAATTAAGCACCAGGCCTGGCACAGTGGCTCAGTGCCTGTAATCCCAGCACTTTGGGAGGCCAAGGTGGGTGGATCACGAGGTCAAGAGATTGAGATCATCCTGGACAACATGGTGAAACCCCGTCTCTACTAAAAATACAAAAATTAGCCTGGTGTGGTGGCATGCACCTGTAATCCCAGCTACTCTGGAGCCTAAGGCAGGAGAATCGCTTGAACTTGGGAGGTGTAGGTTGCAGTAAGCTGAAATCGCGCCATTGTACTCCAGTCTGGGGACAGAGCGAGACTCTGTTTATTAAAAAAAAAAAAAAAAAAAAAAAAAAAAAGCACCAAATAGTATGGTTCTTTACAAGCATGGTTAGTTTCCAGATGTGTAAAAAAAAACTTTCATCATTAAAAAATAATTCAAAAAGCAATTTTCTGAATATTTAAAGAATGTGCTTATCTATGTTTTCCTTTTAAAACTATCCTCTGGCAGAAGTTCACGGAGTTTTTCTATTTAAATAGAAGAGGCTGCCTTTTGTTAATGCACTTTTGTTAATTGCACGCTTAATGAATCTCCACAGGATTCCCACCATGAGAGGCAGGATCCTATTTCTCAAATAAATATTTCTCACTCTTTCGCTGACACGTGGCCCCAGATGAACTTTTCTGTTTCTACCAGGGTTATAATAATGGGAAGACTTGGAGAAATTCAACAGAAGTGTAGGTCTCTTTATTGAGAGACATTAAATGCGAACTCTATGAAGCTGCTCTTTTGGTGGTAAGTTGAATATCAAGAGAGATTTCAAAAAGTATAAAATGTATCATTGATTTTCTGAGTTTTAATTTAAAATATTATAAACAGTTCTATAATCTTTGTTATTACATTTTCTTAAGGAAGGGCACCACGACAACATCTCTGGGCTGGAGATGCAAAACATATGAATACACTGGACCAATCATATGGTAGAGTTCATACAACTTGGTCAAGTAAGTCTATAAGGAGGTGGATTCTCAGTAGTACAGTATAGGAAAAGGTGAATAGAAATGTATAAGCTTAAGTAAGTGATGTTAGCATAGATATTTCAGAGCTCAGCTCACACATCACTGCACCCATGTTAAGGAAGGCATATAGAAGGAATGTCTAACACATTTTATTAATTAGGGAAGTAGACGAGTGTGATTTAGCAGCATATACAAATATGGTGACACATATGAGAAGCCTTTTTATTACATTATAACAGGAGTAGTAGTAACTCAGAAATGACATTATAAACCAAAGATCTTTGAGACTTACTTTAATGAAAATATGTAACTTATAATTATCACATTTTTAATTATGACATTTAATTATGTGCTTAACATTGACCTTTTTCTTTAAGCATTTAAGGATACCAACTGAGCATATCCTCAAATTACTAATTTTCTTGCCAATGCTTTTTCTCATATTAAAAGAAAAAAATAGTAAAGTCTAGCCAAGCCAATGTCCACAGGTATCAGATTTAAATTGGTGGAGCCCTGAGGAGTAATTTTTTTTTCTTTAAGAGGAAATATGTAAAAATAGTGAAAATTTGACTTTATAAATATTGAACTTATCATTACAATGGTAATGACTGGGAAGCTAGTACAGGTTATTAAGGTGTTTTATCTGTCTTTGAGACATTGCTGATATGTAAAATTACTGAAAATGCACCTCCCTCTTGAAATGTTATTTTTAAAAAAGATGATGCATTTCTGAAAGACCCATCTATTTTGCAAAGCTTCAAAATGACTACTTACTATGTACTCACTAATCCTCAACTTGTTTGATGGGAGCAACTGTTCAAAAAATAAAAATAAAAAAGAAAGAAACTAAAATCAACCAGATACTAGGCTCTATCTATTCAAGATAGATTTCAGATTGGTTGTCTCTTTAGATGTAATATAAGGTGGCTCTGCTAAGTTCATGGTCTGGTCTCTGGGAATCTCGTTGCATGTGAACTTGGCCGGTAGAAAGAGCTGAGAGGCTGAGGATATCCAGGATGCACATGTTGCCATCAGCTACTATCAAAGTTTAAGGTAATCTAGGGAATACTGATCCCCTTAGGTGAAGATCTTCATAGCTCATAGTTTCATGATAGCATAAATTATGTTATCATTACTTCATTAGAGTACTGCTATGGGGCCTCCTATATTGGCAAGATATTTTATTATTCAAAGTTTATTGCAATTACTAGACATTTTCAAACCAGAAACCTATGATACTCCATTTTCCTCAGTTGAGTCTCCTAATTTTATTTGCATGTATAACATCTGCTTAGCTCAGAGCAGTGAACAAGCTATTAAGAGTTAGCTGATAATAGAGGCTTTGGGATTTTTATTTACATATGTTTCCAAGATTAACATATATACACAGAGAATGCACATACACGTAAGTACAAATGCACACATGTATGTGTTTAACTTTTAAACTATGAATATGTTTAATAATTATTATTAACATATTTTACTCAGCGTGATTTGCCTTTTCATATATTACCTTGTTTCTCAAGTAGAATATAAGTGTCATGGGGAGGATCTGAGAATTAATTCCTTAGAAAGACACTCTGAAATGAATAGTAACTTGTATTTGGCAGTCTTTTTGAGCCCTGTATTACTAAGATCATTAGAAAACCAGGACTGAGCACATGGAGAAGCTGACTTGGAATACTGTTGCAACTGAAATTTTGTTGGTCCTATAAGGTCTGGAGCTGAGATAGCCTTTCACAGTGGTTGCTTCTAGTGATGGTGCGGTAGGGGGTTGGAGAAAGGGACTAACTAACCTTGGGCCAAGCAGTGGCAATGACCAAGGCCAGTCACAGGGATGAATGCAGCTGTAAGACACTAGTGTGTGCTGTTCCTAACAGCTGGGGCATGGCTGTGTCATACTTGACACAGAACCAGTTTTCACTATGGGGGATTGGTTTTATTTATTTATTTATTTATTTATTTATTGTATATCCCAAAATACAGAATGACACCTAGAAGATAGAATGTTCTCAGTAAATAATTTCTTAAAGAAAGTTGTTTATCAAAATCTTATAATTTATAGCTTATTAGATTGATGAATGTTTATCAAAATCTTATAACTTATAGCTTATTAGATTGATAAAATCCTAACAAAATAAGCTATGAATCACAGTGCAAAGAAAATCTTTATCACTGTTCTCCCAATTATAACAAAATATAGATATAACATTACACTTGATATAAAATTGAGTAACTGTTAGGTCAGCAGAAAAGCTTTTTCAACATTCTTCTAGTATGTAATAAGGAAGTACTTCAGAAAATACTAATAATATAATCAAAGAAATCTCATTATGAAAGAGAAAAAAAAGAGTATATAGATGAGACCAATGGAAAATTTTTAAATTTTATTCAGTGTCTGTGAGACTGTTAACTCTGGAAATAGGTATGTCAAGTTACACTAGCCTGCTTCAAATAAAAGTGTTTTAGGGGACTTCAATTTATATATGAACTAAATGTTACATTTTAAGCTAGTTTCCTAATTCATTGGTTAGGAAATTGTTATGTATTTGATTTGAAAAGTCTTATTTCATGTACCTGAATTGAAATTTTCAAAATATTTATGGAAAAAACCAACTTAACTGTTCTAATAATGATTAAGCCTATTCAAATGTGATTTGAATGCTCCTCTCTTCAGATACTAAAATGCTACATTTTAAGCTAGTTTTCCCAATTCATTGGTTAGGAAATTGTTATGTATTTGATTCGAAAAGTCTTATTTCATGTACCTGAATTGAAATTTTCAAAATATTTATGGAAAAACTCAACCAACTTAACTGTTCTAATAATGATTAAGCCTATTCAAATATGACTTGAATTCTGGGACTGTGGCTGGGGTCCGTTGGGGGAAAATGGGGGAGGGACGACGGGGTGGGGAGGTGGGGAGAGATAGCATGGGGAGAAATGACAGATATAGGTGAAGGGGAGGAAGGCAGCAACTCACATTGCCATGTGTGTACCTATGCAACAATCTTGCATGTTCTTCACATGTACCCCAAAACCTAAAATGCAATTAAAAAATAAAAAATAAAATTAAAAAAAAAAGCATTAGAATGTTAAGTTATTTACAGAAGGGTCATTTTGTTTATCTCTTTGCTATCAATTGCAAATTTAATTTGATATTGTGATTGAAGATGTTTTGCTATGTTTGCTCTTTGGCAATTAAAAACTTAGAATTTATTGTGAACTAATGTATGGTTAGTGTTTATGAATGTTCCATGGACTCTTGGAATAAAGCCATATTTTCCATTTTTATCATTTTCAGAATTAGTTATGTATCCATCAGTTCTTATTATGTTTATATTTTACTTTCTTAGTTATGTAATCTTTCATGAACTGAGGGAGAATTAAGTTATAAACCTTAGGAGCATCCACATGGTGTTAATTCTGAAGGCTTGCAAAAAGCAAGAGCTGTAGAGTCTTGGAAGCCTCCACCCAGATTTCAAAGGATGTTATCCAGAAGCCTGAGGCCCCAGGCAGAGACTTGCCACAAGGGCAGAGCCACTGCATAGAGCCTTGCTAGGTTGTGGGGTTGAAGTTGCCTCACAGGGTCTCCACCAGGGCAATGCCTAGTGGAGCGATGGGAGTAGGACTGCCACAAGGATGCCAGAACTAAGAAGTCGCTAGCAGCATGCAACACCCTGGAAAAGCTTTAGGGCACTGAACTCCACCTGTGCAAGCAGCCATGTGAGCTGCACCCAGAAAAGTCATAGGGATTAGGCTGCCTGAGGCTTTGGGGACCCAACTCCTTCCCCACTCCAGGAGGCAGCACATGAAGTCAGAAAAGACTATTCTCCAGGTTTTAGATTTAATGTCTGCGCTGCTAGATTTTGGACTGGATTAGGGGCCTGTTAGTCCTTTCTTTTCAACCATTTCTCCCTGTGGAAGGGAAATGTCTATCTCATGCCTATATTGAATGTTGGAAGCACATAACTTGTTTTCATTTCACATGCTCACAGATAAGACTCTGAATTTTGGATTTTGAGTCGGTGCTGGAACAAGTTAAGACTTTGGGGATATGGAGAAGGAATGAATTTATTTGTATGTGAGAAGAACATGAGTTTTGGGGGGCTGGGGTGGAATGCTACAGCTGAGTATTTGTAATACCCAAAACTTAGGCTGAAATTTAATTCTCAATGTGGTTGTATTGAGAGGTCAGGCCTTTAAGAGGTGATTGGGTCCACAGGATTCTGCCTTCATGGAGTTTATCCATGCATGGATTAATGGATTATTAGATTATCCTGGGAATGAAATTGGTGACTTTATATGATGAGAAAAAGAGAACTGAGTTAGCAAACTCAGTCTCTTCACCCTGTGATACCCTGGGTTGCTTTGGGATGACTGCAGAGAGTTCTCACCAGCAAGAAGGCCTTACCAGATGTAGCCTTTCAACCTTGAATTTCTCAGCCCCAAGATTATAAGAAATAAATGTTGTTTCCTTATAAATCTCCCAGTTGCAGGTATTGTATAATTAGAAGCAGAAAATGAAAGAAGACAGACAGGCATTAGACGTTCAAAAAAATTATTTAAATGTAAAACTGATAGTCAAAAAAAAAGTAGAATTAGATTGCAAAACAAAATGTAAATGTAGATTCTTTGACATATACAAATGATACAAAAAACTTAGGAGAAAAAGGGTGTAAAGAAGATAGGAGATTGAGTATGTTACAGTTACCTCTTTTTTAATAGCTGAGAAGGCAGATGATAGATTCATAAACATGTTTTAATATGCTTAGAATAATTAATTGTTGAGAAAATGGGTTAGAGGAGTAGAAAAAACACTAAGAAAACTGTTAATGTATTAATACTTATAATAGGTAAATAATAGATTAGCTAAAGAATTAGAGAACTACATTTTAATTAGGTAACCTCTTTGTGATTTATTGTGTAAAATATAATGTTAAAAGTACACAACAAATACAAATATTCCCACATATTAGAGGGTACACACACACACACACACACACGCACACACACACAGAGCAATGCAATTTAAATACATGACAAGACTTGTAAGTTAAAACTATAAAAATAGAAATTATAACCAAAAATAGTCTGACAGAACTAATATGAAATATATGTCATACCGTAACTATAAAATGAGTAAAGACACATGTTTAAAGACAGTATTTATTAAATGGCATACAAAATAAACCCATATCCGGGCCATAAATCTAGAATAAAGAGACACAGATAAGCCAGTGACTTAAAAAGTTTAAAAATAAAAGGGGAAACAAAGGTATATTAGGCCAACGCAAACAAAATAAATACAATTCACAGTGTTATCCCAGAGTTTTGTATAACTGTGTCCCAGATAAAATAACATCAACATTCATAAAGAAAATATTAAAGAATAGTCTTTAAAAATACAGAGAAACTCACTAGTAACAGGAGACTTTAATTCTCCCTCAGTTCATGAAAGATTACATAACTAAGAAAGTAAAATGTAAACATAATAAGAACTGATGGATACATAACTAATTCTGAAAATGATAAAAATGGAAAATATGGCTTTATTCCAAGTGTCCATGGAACATTCATAAACACTAACCATACATTAGTTCACAATAAATTCTAAGTTTTTAATTGCCAAAGAGCAAACATAGCAAAACATCTTCAGTCACAATATCAAATTAAATTTGCAACTTATAGCAAAGAGATAAACAAAATGACCCTTCTATAAATAACTTAACATTCTAATGCTTTTTTTTAAATTTTATTTTTTATTTTTTTATTGCATTTTAGGTTTTGGGGTACATGTGAAGAACATGCAAGATTGTTGTATAGGTACACACATGGCAATGTGAGTTGCTGCCTTCCTCCCCTTCACCTATATCTGTCATTTCTCCCCATGCTATCTCTCCCCACCTCCCCACCCCGTCGTCCCTCCCCTATTTTCCCCCAACGGACCCCAGTGTGTAGTGCTCCCCTCCCCGTGTCCATGTGTTCTCATTGTTCAACACCCATCTATGAGTGAGAACATGCGGTGTTTGATTTTTTGCTCTTGTGTCAGTTTGCTGAGAATGATGGTTTCCAGGTTAATCCATGTCCCTACAAAGGACACAAACTCATCATTTTTGATGGCTGCATAATATTCCATGGTGTATATGTACCACATTTTCCCTGTCCAGTCTATCATCAATGGGCATTTGGGTTGATTCCAGGTCTTTGCTATTGTAAACAGTGCTGCAATGAACATCCGTGTGCATGTGTCCTTATAGTAGAACGATTTATAATCCTTTGCATATATACCCAGTAATGAGATTGCTGGGTCAAATGGAATTTCTATTTTTAGGTCATTGAGGAATCGCCACACTGTCTTCCACAATGGTTGAATTAATTTACATTCCCACCTACAGTGTAAAAGTGTTCCTGTTTCTCCACATCTTCTCCAGCATCTGTTGTCTCCAGATTTTTTAATGATCGCCATTCTAACTGGTGTGAGATGGTATCTCAATGTGGTTTTGATTTGCATTTCTCTAATGACCAGTAATGATGAGCATTTTTTAATATGTTTGTTGGCCTCCTGTTATGTCTTCTTTTGTAAAGTGTCTGTTCATATCCTTCACCCATTTTTTTGAATGGGCTTGTTTGTTTTTTTCTTGTAGATCTGTTTTAGTTCTTTGTAAATTCTGGACATCAGCTCCTTGTCAGATGGGTAGACTGCAAAAATATTTTCCCATTCTGTTGGTTGCCGATTCACTCTAATGACTGTTTCTTTTGCCATGCAGAAGCTGTGGAGTTTGTTTAGGTCCCATTTTTCTATTTTGGCTTTTGTTGCCATTGCTTTTGGTGTTTTGGTCATGAACTCCTTGACTACACCTATGTCCTGAATGGTTTTGCCTAGATTTTCTTCTAGGGTTTTTTATGGTGTTAGGTCTTATGTTTAAGTCTTTAATCCATCTGGAGTTAATTTTAGTGTAAGGTGTCAGGAAAGGGTCCAGTTTCTTCTTTCTGCACATGGCTAGCCAGTTTTCCCAACACCATTTATTAAACAGGGAATCCTTTCCCCATTGCTTGCTTTTGTCAGGTTTGTCAAAGATCAGATGGTTGTAGATATGTTGTGTTTCCTCCAAGGCCTCTGTTCTGTTCCATTGGTCTATATCTCTGTTTTGGTACCAGTACCATGCTGTTTTGATTACTGTAGCCTTGTAGTATTGTTTGAAGTCTGATAGTGTGATGCCTCCTGCTTCGTTCTTTTTGCTTAGAATTGACTTGGCTATGCAGGCCATCTTTTGGTTCCATATGAAGTTTAAGGTGTTTTTTTCCAGTTCTGTGATTAGTAGCTTGATGGGAATAGCATTGAATTTGTAAATTACTTTGGGCAGTATGGCCATTTTCACAATGTTGATTTTTCCTAACCATGAACATGGAACATTTCTCCATCTGTTTGTGACCTCTCTTATTTCTTTGAGCAGTGGCTTGTAGTTCTCCTTGAAGAGGTCCTTTACATTCCTTGTTAGTTGTATTCCTAGCTATTTTATTCTCTTTGTAGTAATTATGAATGGCAGTTCTTTCATGATTTGGTTCTCTTTAAGTCTGTTTTTGGTGAATAGGAATGCTTGTGATTTTTGCACATTGATTTTGTATCCTGAGACATTGCTGAAGTTGTTTATCAATTTCAGGAGATTTTGGGCTGAGATTATGGGGTCTTCTAGATATACAATCATGCCATCTGCAAATAGAGACAATTTGACTTCCTCCTTTCCTATTTGAATATCCTTTATTTCTTTTTCTTGCCTGATTGCTCTGGCTAGAATTTCCAGTACTATATTGACTAGGAGTGGTGAGAGAGGGCATCCTTGTCTAGTGCCAGATTTCAAAAGGAATGCTTCCAGTTTTTGCCCATTCAGTATGATATTGGCTGTAGGTTTGTCATAAATAGCTTTTATTATTTTGAGATATGTTCCGTCAATACCTAGTTTATTGAGAGTTTTTAGCATAAAGGGCTGTTGAATTTTGTCAATGGCCTTCTCTGCATCAATTGAGATAATCATGTGTTTTTTGTCTTTGGTTCTGTTTATGTGGTGAATTACATTTATGGACTTGTGTATGTTGAACCAGCCTTGCATCCCTGGGATGAATCCTACTTGATCATGGTGGATAAGCTTTTTGATGTGCTGTTGCACTCGGCTTGCCACTATTTTATTGAAGATTTTTGCATCTATGTTCATCATGGATATTGGCCTGAAGTTTTCCTTTCTTGTTGAGTCTCTGCCGGGTTTTGGTATCAGGATGATGTTTGTCTCATAAAATGATTTGGGAAGGATTCCCTCTCTTTGGATTATCTGGAATACTTTCAGAAGGAATGGTACCAGCTCCTCTTTGTATGTCTGGTAGAATTCAGCTGTGAACTCATCTGGACCTGGGCTTTTTTTGGGTGGTAGGCTCTTAATTACTGCCTCAACTTCAGACCTTGTTATTGGTCTATTCAGGGTTTCGACTTCTTCCTGGTTTAGGCTTGGGAGGATGCAAGTGTCCAGGAATTTATCCATTTCTTCCAGGTTTACTAGTTTATGTGCATAGAGTTGTTTGTAATAATCTCTGATGATGGTTTGAATTTCTGTGGAATCTGTGGTGATATCCCCTTTATCGTTTTTTATTGCATCAATTTGGTTATTCTCTCTTTTCTTTTTTATTAATCTGGCTAGTGGTCTATTTTGTTGATCTTTTCAAAAAAAATCAGCTCCTGGATTTATTGATTTTTTGAAGGGTTTTTTTTGTGTCTCTCTCTCCTTCAGTTCTGCTCTGATCTTAGTTATTTCTTGTATTCTGCTAGGCTCTGAGTTTTTTGACCTTGCTCCTCTAGCACTTTCAATTTTGATCCTAGGGTTTCAATTTTAGATCTCTCCTTGCTTCTCATGTGGGCAGTTATTTGTATATATTTTCCTCTAGAGACTGCTTTAAATGTGTCCCAGAGATTCTGGTATGTTGTGTCTTTGTTCTCGTTGGTTTTGAAGAACATCTTTATTTCTGCCTTCATTTCATTGTTTATCCAGTCAACATTCAAGAGCCAGTTGTTCAGTTTCCATGAAGCTGTGCAGTTCTGAGTTAGTGTCTACATTCTGAGTTCTAACTCGATTGCAATGTGGTCTGAGAGACTGTTTGTTATGATTTCTGTTCTTTTGCATTTGCTGAGGAGTGATTTATTGCCAATTATGTGGTCAATTTTAGAGTACATGTGATGTGGTGCTGAAAAGAACATATATTCTGTGGATTTGGGGTAGAGAGTTTTGTAAATGTCTATTAGGTTTACTGGGGTGTTAAGGTCTCCCACTATAATTGTGTGGAAGTCTAAGTCTCTTTGTAAGTCATTAAGAGCTTGCCTTATGTATCTGGGTGCTCCTGTACTGGGTGCATATATATTTAGGATTGTTAGCTCTTCTTGTTGCAGTGATCCTTTTACCATTATGTAATTTCCTTCTTTGTCTCTTTTGATCTTTGTTGCTTTAAAGCCTATTTTATCAGAGATGAGAATTGCAACTCCTGCTTTTTTTTGCTCTCCATTTGCTTGGTAGATCTTCCTCCATTCCTTTATTTTGAGCCTTTGTGTATCCTTGCATGTAAGATGGGTTTCCTGGATACAGCACATCAATTTGTTCTGGATTTTTATCTAATTTGCCAGTCTGTGTCATTTGATTGGGGCATTTAGTCCATTTACATTTAGGGATAGTATTGTTATGTGTGAACTTGATACTGACATTTTGATGCTAGCTGGCTGCTTTGTTCATTAGTTGATGCAGATTCTTGATTGTGTTGATGCTCTTTACCGTTTGGTATGTTTTTGGAGTGGCTGGTACTGGTTGTTCCTTTATATGTGTAGAACCTCTTTCAGGAGTTCTTGTAGAGCAGGTCTGATGGTGATGAAATCTCTGAGTACTTGCTTGTTCACAAAGGATTTTATTTTTCCTTCATTTATGAAGCTTAGTTTGGCTGGATAGGAGATTCTGGGTTGAAACTTCTTTTCTTTAAGGATGTTGAATATTGACCCCCACTCTCTTCTGGCTTGTAGGGTTTCTGCTGAGAGATATGCTGTGAGTCTAATGGGCTTCCCTTTGTGGGTAACCTGACCTTTCTCTCTGGCTGCCCTTAGCATTTTCTCTTTCATTTCAACCCTGGTGAATCTGACGATTATGTGCCTTGCAGTTGCTCTTCTTGAGGAATATCTTTGTGGTGTTCTCTGTATTTCCTGGACTTGAATATTGGCCTGCCTTGCTAGGTTGGGGAAGTTTTGCTGCATAATATCCTGAAGAGTATTTTCCAGCTTGGATTCATTCTCTTAGTCACATTCAGGTATACCTATCAAACGTAGATTAGGCCTTTTCACATAGTCCCACATTTATTGAAGATTTTGTTCATTCCTTTTTGCCCTTTTTTTCTATTCTCGCCTTCTCCTTTTATTTCATTTATTTGATCTTCGACCTCTGATATCCTTTCTTCTGCTTGGTCAATTCAGCTGTTGAAACTTGTGCATGCTTCATGGAGTTCTCGTGTTGTGTTATTCAGCTCCATCAATTCACTTATATTCCTCTCTATGTTGTCCATTCTCATTAGCATTTCGTCGAATCTTTTTTCAAGGTTCTTAGTTTCTTTGCATTGGGTTAGAACATGTTCTTTTAGCTCACTGTAGTTTCTTACTACCCACCTTCTGAAGTCTGATTCTGTCATTTCATCACATTCCTTCTCCATCTGGTCTTGTTCCCTTGCTGGTGAGGAGTTGTGATCCCTTTTAGGAGAAGAGGCATTCTTGTTTCAGGAGTTTTCATCCTTTTTGCACTGGTTTCTTCCCATCTTTGTGGGTTTATCCACCTGTTGTCTTTGTAGTTACTGTCTTTCAGATTGGGTCTCTGAGTGAGCTTCCAGTTTGTGGATGCTGAAGTTACTTCTTTTTCTTAGCTTTCCTTCTAACAGTCTGACCCTTCTGCTGTAGGACTGCTGAGGTCCACTCCAGGCCCTGCTTGCCTGGGATCACCTGCAGCAGCTGCAGAACAGTAAGGGTTGCTACCAGTTTCCTCTTCTGCTTTGTCCCAGAAGAATGCCTGCCAAATGTCAGTCTGTTCTCTCCTTTTATGAGGTGGCTCTTTGGATCTAGGAGGGTCAGGGAGCTTCTTGAGGAGACAGTTTGTCCTTTACTGGGCCTCAGGTCCTGAGCTGTGAGCTCTGTTGTTCATTCAGAGCTTCTGGGCAGGTACGTTTAGGTCTGCTACTGCCTAGTCACTGTCTGCCTGCAGAGGCTTTGCTGAGCTGCTGTGGGCTCCTCCCAGCTAATGTTTGATCTTCCCTGCAGTTAATATAAGTTAACTTATATGGGTGTAGTTAGAACTGCTGCGACAATGGTGGCCCGCCTCTGTTATGGCGGACTCTCTGTGTAGTGGCAGGTTGCCTTGGCAACAGCAGGCTGCCTCTGTAGTAGTGGAGAGTCTCAGTAATGGCAGACACCCCTCCCCCACAGAGCTGGACCATCCCGGGTTCAGCTGTGCTTCCTGTGAAACACTCAACCCAGAGCATTTTCAATTACTGTGTTCTTGTTGTTGTTGTTGTGGGATGGGGGAACCAACCGAGCCTGATCACCTGGCTCCCTGACTCAGACTTTTTTTTTTTTTTTTTTTTTTTTTTTCTGTTGAACGACCCAGTGTTCCAGTCACCTGTTGAAAAGGTGCCGGGATCTCCCGGGTCGTGACTCACTGAGCTGGCTGGAACAGTGGCATTGAGGTTTCTGGCAGTTTTTTTTTTTTTTTTTTTTTTTTTTTGTCTAGGAATCTCCTGGCCTGGCTCGCTATTTCAGATGAATGGGCAACTCTGCTGTCTCAGGGCTCCAATTGCCAGCTAAGAGGGCTCCCAGACTAGTGTCTCTTGTGCGGAGAACTGCCGAGGCAGGGCGCTGTCAAAGCAACCAGGTGGGCCGAAACAGCCACACCAGCCGAAACAGCCGTGGTGGCCAAAACAACCTCGCAGGCCGAAACAGCCGCGCTGGCGATCCCTCCACCTGGGAATCTCCTGGTCTGTGGGTAATATAAAATTCGCCTGGAAATGCGGCATCCACTCACCCTCTACACTTTCACTGGGAGCTGAAATCCTGAGCTGTTCTTAATCGGCCATCTTCCCAGCAGTCTCTCTAATGCTTAACATTCTAATATTCCTTATAAACTACTCCTGATTGAGAAAATACATATATAATTAGTAAAACTTAAGAAAAACAAAATAATAGATAAAATGCTATTACTCAGAACCAGTGAGATCCACTAAAATTAATGTTCCAAGGAAAATTTGTAGTCTTTGATTATTATATTAACTTAGAAAATAAAAGAGAAAAATAAGCAAAAACTTTCCAAAAAAAAGTTAGAATAAAAATAACTAAAGACCTAAAAAGAATATGAAGAAACAAGTAATAAACATAAAAGAGAAATTAGTAAGAAAAAAGAATAGAATTATAGATAAGAATTTTTTAAATAAAAATCTCAAAGTAAAACATTGAACCTATTTCAGCTATTTAAGAAAAACACAAAAAAGATCTTTAAAAAATTAAGAAAAAAATTCAAGTTAAGTAAAAGAAAGAAAATTTTAAATTGTACAACACTAGCAAATAAACTTGAAAACATTAGGTAAGAATAGGTATGTTTTTAGGAATACAAATTTTACCAAAATTCAGTGCTCAAGAGATAAAAGTCTATAAACATCACGTTCCTCAAAAGAAATACAGCGTGCTATGTAAGAACTAGTCTCAAAAGAATAATATCATAGCCAACCCTTTTAGAAGGAAAGTTTATCAAACATTTAAAGAGTGAATATGTCCATTGCTATTTAAAGTATTTCAGAACATGGAGGATCAGTAAGGAAGGAAAATGGCCAAACTCATGTATGAGGCAAGTAAAATATTGAGTCCAACATTTAATATAAAAAATATTTTAAAATGTATTTATAACTATTAATAAAAATTATAAATGAAATGTAAATGCAAAATCCTGTGGAACATAAAAATAAAAACACATAACTAAGTGGGAATTATTTCAGGAATAGTATGTATTAGTGTTTGAAAACCTATTAATAAAACAGTGAAATGGCAAGGGATAAAATGCAATGATATATTCCTCAAGTAAAAATGAATGAATACTTTTTAATATGACAAAATATATGTATTTCAAACACAAAACCAAGAACATGCTTAATGAAGAAACACTTGATGAAGTCAGGAACAAGAAATAGATGGACAAAATGAACACTAACAACAAACATCAGACTGCAGGTGTGTAAGACAAAACCATAAAGATGTATAAAAATTGTAAAGGAAGTATTAGCATCTTAACAACAAACGTATATACAGAATATTAGATTATGTATATGTATATAAATATTTAGAAAGTTGAGACATTTTATTGATCTAACAAAGAATCTGACAAAAGAATCTGAATATATGGTGCATGCCTGGGGCAACTTTACTGAAAAGGGTTGGGGAAATAAGATGCTGACCTAAGGAGCTTAGGAAACCAGTGACATCTGTAAGTCTAAAGACAAAAAGAATTGTACACAGGCACTGTATTATAGTTGACAAATTTATTTCCCACAGTGAACAGAACTATTCATTCCTTAAACTCAGGGTGTTCATAGTGCCTTTCTTCCAAAAAAACTGCAATATAAAAAGAGAATAAAAAAGGTTAGCTTTATAGGAGATCAAGCTAAAAACAGAAAAACTGGCTCAAAATTGTCCACCAAGGTTAAGAATAACTGATTAATTACATTTCTTTTTTCATCTTATACTTTAAGTTCTGGGTACATGTGCAGAACGTGAAGGTTCGTTACATACATATACACATGCCATGGTGGTTTGCTGCACCCATCAACCCCTCATCTACATTAGGTATTTCTCCTAATGCTGCCCCTTACCACCTGACTGGCCCCCATGTGTGATGTGTCCATGTGTTTTCTCCTTGTTCAACTCCCACATATGAGTAAGAACATGCAGTGTTTGGTTTTCTGCTCCTGTGTTAGATTGTTAATAATGATGGTTTCCAGCTTCATTCATGTCCCTGCAAAGGGCATGAACTCATCCTTTTTTATGGCTGCATAGTATTCTGTGGTGTATACGTGCCACATTTTCTTTATCCAGTCTATTATTGATGGGCATTTGGGATGGTTCCAAGTCTTTGCTATTGTGCATAGTGCTTCAATAAACACACATGTGCATGTGTCTTTATCGTAGAATAATTTATAATCCTTGGGGTATATATCCAGTAATGTGATCGTTGGGTCAAATGGTATTTCTGGTTCTAGATCCTTGAGGAATCACCACACTGTCTTCCACATGGAAGATTTACATCCCCACCAACAATGTAAAAGCATTCCTATTTCTCTACATCCTCTCCAGCATCGGTTGCTTCCTGACTTTTTAATGATTGATATTCTAACTGGCATGAAATGGTATCTCATTGTGGTTTTGATCTGCATTTCTCCAACAACCAGTGATGATGAGGTTTTTTTTCATGTTTGTTGCCTGTATAAATGTCTTCTTTTGAGAAATCTCTGTTCATATATTTTGCCCACTTTTTAATGGGGTTGTTTGTTTTTTTCTTGTAAATTCGTGTAAGTTCCTTGTAGATTTTGGATGTTAGTCCTTTGTTAGATGGGTAAGTTGCAAAAATTTTCTCTTATTCTGTAGGTTGCCTATTCACTCTAATGATAGTTTCTTTTGCTGTGCAAAAACTCTTTAGTTTAATTAGACCCCATTTGTCAATTTTGGCTTTTGCTGCCATTGCTTTTGGTGTTTTAGTCATGAAGTCTTTGCCCATGCCTATGTCCTGAATGGTATTGCCTAGGTTTTCTTCTAGGGTTTTTATAATTTTAGGTCTTATGTTTAAGTCTTTAATTCATCTTTTAATTTTTGTATAAGGTATAAGGAAAAGGCCCAGTTTCAGTTTTCTGCATATGGCTAGCCAGTTTTCCCAACACCATTTATTAAATAGAGAATCCTTTTCCCATTGCTTGTTTTTGTCAGGTTTGCCAAAGGTTGGATGGTTGAAGATGTGTGGTATGATTTCTGAGGCCTCTGTTCTGTTCCATTGGTCTATATCTCTGTTTTGATACCAGTATCATGCTGTTTTGGTTACTGTAGCCTAGTAATATGGTTTGAAGTCAGGAGGCATGATGCCTCCAGCTTTGTTCTTTTTGCTTAGGATTGTCTTGGCTATGTGGACTTTTTTTTTGGCTTCATATGAAATTTAAAGTAGTTATTTCTAATTCTGTGAAGAAATTCAGTGGTAGCCTGAAGAGGATAGCATTGAATCTATAAATTACTTTGGGCAGTATGGCTACTTTTATGATATTGATTCTTCCTATTCATGAGTATGGAATGTTTTTCCATTTGTTTGTGCCCCTAAACCTCTCTTATTTCCTTGAGCAGTAGTTTGCAGTTCTTGAAGAGGTCCTTCACATCCCTTGTAAGTTGTAGTCCTAGATATTTTATTCTCTTTGTAGCAATTGTGAACAGGAGTTCACTCATGATTTGGCTGTTTGTCTCCTCTTGGTAGATAGGAATGCTTATGAATTTTGCACATAGATTTTGTATCCTGAGACTTTTCTGAAGTTGCTTAGCAGCTTAAAGTGATTTTAGGCTTAGATGATGGGATTTTCTAAATATACAATCATGTCGTCTGCAAATAGAGATAGTTTGACTTCCTATTTGAATGCCCTTTATTTATTTCTCTTGCCTGACTGCCCCTGCTAAAACTCGCAATACTATGTTAAATAGGAGTGGTGAGAGAGTTATCCTTGTCTTGTGCAAATTTTCAAAGGGAATGCTCCCAGCTTTTGCTCATTCAGTATGATATTGTCTGTGAGTTTGTCATAAGTAGCTCTTATTTTTTTGAGATATGTTCTATCAGTACCTAGTTAGAGAGTTTTTAGTATGAATGAGTGTAGAATTTTATTGAAAACCTTTACTTCATGTGTTGAAATAAGCATGTGGTTTTTGTCATTGATGTGTTTTTGTAATGGATTATTATTATTGATTTGCATATATTGAGCCAGCCTTATGTCCCAGGGATAAAGCCTACTTGATCGTGATGGATAAGATTTTTGATGTGCTGCTGGATTCAATTTGCCAGTATTTCACTGAGGATTTTTGCATCGATGTTCATCAGGGATATTGGCCTGAACTTTTCTTTTTTGGTTGTGTGGATAATGCTTGCCTCATAAAATGAGTTAGGGAGGAGTCTCTCTTTTTCTATTGTTTGAAATAGTTTCAGAAGGAATAGTACCAGCTCCACTTTGTACCTCTGGTAGAATTCATCTGGTCCTGGGCTTTTTTTGTTTGTTTGTTTGGTAGGCTATTAATTACTGCCTCAATTTCAGAACTTGTTATTGGTCTATTCAAGGACTCAATTTCTTCCTGGTTTAGTCTTAGGAGGGTGTATTTGTCCAGGGATTTATCCATTTCTTCTAGATTCTGTAGTTTATTTGAGTAAAGATGTTTACAGTATTCTCTGATGGTCGTTTGTATTTCTGTGTGCTTAGTAGTGATCTCCCCTTTATCATTTTTATTGTTTCCTTTTGATTCTTCTCGTTTTTCTTCTTTATTATTCTGGCTAGTGGTCTATTTTGTTAATCTTTTCAAAAAATCAACTAGTGGATTCATTGATTTTTTTGAATACTTTTTCATGTTTCTGTTTCCTTCAGTTCTACTTTAATCTTAGTTATTTCTTGTCTTCTGCTAGCTTTTGAATGTGTTTGCTCTTGCTTTACTAGTTCTTTTAATTGTGAAGTTAGGGTGTTCATTTTAGATCTTTCCCTCTTTCTCCTGTGGGCACTCAGTGCTATACATTTTCCTCTAAACACTGTTTCAGCTGTGTCCCAGGGAATCTGGTATATTGTGCCTTTGTTCTCATTGGTTTCAAATAACTTATTTATTTCTGCCTCCATTTCATTATTTGCCCAGTAGTCTATTTGCCCAGTATGACTATTCAGGAGCAGGTTGTTCATTTCCCATGTAGTTGTGTGGTTTTGAGTGAGTTTCTTAATCCTGAGTTCTAATTTGATTGCACTGTGGGCTGAAGACTGTTGTAATTTTCATTCTTTTGCATTTGCTAAGGAGTATTTTACTTCCATTTATGTAGTTAACTTTAGAATAAGTGCAATGTGGTGCTGAGAAGAATGTATATTCTGTTGATTTGGGGTGGAGAGTTCTATAGATGTCTATTAGGTCCACTTGGTCCAGATCTGAGTTCAAGTCCTGAATATCTTGGTTAATTTTTTATCTCTTTGATCTGTCTAATATTGACAGTGGGGTTTTAAAGTATCCTACTATTATTGTGTGGGAGTCTAAATTTCTTTGTAGTCTCTAAGAACTTGCTTTATAAATCTGGGTGCTCCTATATTGGGTGCACATATATATTAAGAATAGTTAGTTAACTCTTCTTGTTGCATTGATTTATTTACCATTATGTCATGCCATTCTTTGTATTCTTAGATCTTTGTTGGTTTAAAGTCTGTTTTATCAGATGCTAGGATTGCAACCCATGCTTTATTTTGCTCTCCATTTGCTTGGTAAATATTCCTCCACCCTTTATTTAGAGCCTATGTGTGTCTTTGCATGTGAGATGGGTCTCCTGAATAGAGCACACTAATGGGTCTTAACTTTGTATCCAATTTACAAGTCTGTGTCTTTTAATTGCAGCATTTAGTCCATTTATATTTAAAGTTAATCTTGTTTGTGTGAGTTTGTTCCTGTCATCATGATGCTAACTGATTATTTTGCCTGTCAGTTGTTGCAGTTTCTTCATAGTGTCAGTGGTCTTTACAGTTTGATATGTTTTTGCTGGTACTGGTACCATTTTTTCCTTTCCATATTAAGTCCTCCCTTCAGAAGCTCTTGTAGGGTAGGCCTGGTGGTGACAAAATCTGTCAGAATTTGCTTGTGTGTAAACGATTTTATTTCTCTTTGATTATGAAGCTTAATTTGGCTGGATATGAAATTCTGTGTTAGAAATTCTTTTATTTAAGAATTTTGAATATTGGTTCTTACTCTCTTCTGGCTTGTAGGGTTTCTGCAGAGAGATCTGCTGTTAGTCTGATGGGCTTCCTTTTGTAGGTAACCCAACCTTTCTCTCTAACTGCCCTTAACAGTTGTTTTTTCCTTCATTCCAACCTTGGGAATCTGACAATTATGTATGTTGGGGTTGCTCTTCTTGAAGAGTATCTTTGTGGTGTTCTCTGTAGTTACTGAATTTGAATGTTGATCTGTCTTGCTAGCTTGGGGACGTCTCCTTGGTAATATCCTGAAGAGTGTTTTTCAACTTGGTTCCATTCTCCCCATCGCTTTTGGGTACACCAATGAAACATAGGTTTGTCTTTTTACATAGTCCCATATTTTTTGGAGGTTTTCTTTCTTTCTTTTATTTTTTTAAATTATTTTTTCCCTACTTTTGTCTTGATGCTTCATTTAATTCAGTTGATTTTTAATCTCTAACACTTTTTCTTTCACTTGATCGATTTGGCTACTGATAATTGTATATGTTTTATGAAGTTCTCATGCTGTGTTTTTCAGCTTTCTCAGGTCATTTATGTTCTTCTCTAAACTGGTCATTCTAGTTAGCAGTACCTCTAATCTTTTTTCAAGGTTCTTAGCTTCCTTGCATTTGGTTAGAACATGCTTCTTTAGCTCAGAGGAGTTTGCTATTACCCAACTTCTGAAGCCTTCTTCTGTCAACTCATCAAACTCATTCTCCATCCTGTTTTGTTCCCTTGCTAGAGAAGTTGTGATTCTTTGGAGGAGAAGAGGTGTTCTGGTTTTTGGAATTTTCAGCCTTTTTGTTTTTTTTTTTTTCTCATCTTCATGGATTTATCTACCTTTGGTCTTTGATGTTGGTGGTCTTTGGATGGGGTTTCTGCATGGATGTCCTTTTTGTTGATGTTGATGCTATTTCTTTCTGTTTGTTAGTTTTCCTTCTAACAGGCCTCTCTGCTGCAGGTCTGCTGGAGTTTGCTGGCGATCCACTCCAGACCCTGTTTACCTGGGTATCATCAGCTGAGGCTTCAGGACAGCAAAGATTTCTGCCTGCTCTTTCCTGTGGAAGCTTGTTCCCAGAGGGACATTCACTAGATGCCAGCCAGAGCTCTTCTGTATGTGGTGTCTGTCAACACCTGCTGAGACATGTGTCCCAGGAAGCATGGGGGTCAGGGACCCACTTGAGGAGGCAGTCTGTCCTTTAGTAGAGCTTGAGCACTGTTCTGAGAGATTAGCTGTTCTCTTCAGAGCTGGCAGGAAGGAATACTTAAGTTTGCTGAAGGTGCACCCACAGACACCCTTTCCCCCAGGTGCTCTGTCCCAAGGAGATGGGAGTTTTATCTATAAGCCCCTGACTGGAGATGCTGCCTTTCTTTCAGAGATCCCTGCCCAGAGAGGAGGAACCTACAGAGGCAATCTGGCTGCTTCAGCTTTGCAAAGCTGTTCTGGGCTCTGCCCAGTTCAAATATCCCCCTTGGCTTTGTTTACACTGTAAGGGGAAAACCACCTACTCAAGCCTCAGTAATCATGGATGCCTCTCCCACAACCAAGCTCCAGTGTCCCAGGTACACGTCAGACTACTCTTCTGGCAGTGAGAATTTCAAGCCAGTGGATCTTAGCTTGCTGGGCTCTGTGGGGTGGGATCCACTGAGGTAGGACACTTGGCTCCTTGGCTTCAGTCCCCTTTCCAGGGAAGTGAATGGTTCTCTCTTGCTGGTGTCCTAGGCACCACTAGGGTATGAAAAAAAAAAAATCCTTTAGCTAGCTCAGTGTCTGCCAAAAGGACCATTGAGTTTTGTGCCTGAAACCCAGGGCCCTCGTGGCATAGGCACCAGAAGGATCTCCTGTTCTGTGGGTTGTGAAGACCCTGGGAAGAGCATCATATCTGGGTTTCAGTGCACCATTCCTCATGGCACAGTCCCTCACGGCTTCCCTTGGTTAAGAGAGGGAGTTCCCCCACCCCTTGCGCTTCCTGGGTGAGGCAATGCCCCACCCTGTTTTGGCTCACCCTCTGTGGGCTGCATCCATTGTCTAACCAGTCCCAATCAGATGAGCTGTGTACCACAGTTGGGAATGCAGAAATCACCTGCCTTTTGTGTTGACCTTGCTGAGAACTGTAAAAGGGAGCTGTTCCTAATCGGCCATCTTGCCAGTCTGAAGTGATTAATTACATTTCTAATAGATATTTTTGATATGATGTGATGAGAATTTTTCTTTATCTCTGTGATGTTCCTTCGGAAATATATAACATAACAAATCAAATATATTTTGAAAAATCAATGCTTTCTATATAGAGAATTTTTCAATAAAACTCACCTTAAAATCATTGTTCAGGTGGAATATTTCATGAAAGAAAATGTATTATTGTAAGATAGTCTTACTAACCTATGAAATAAATACATATTTTACGTATTCATTTTGGTATAATTTTTATTGGTTTAGGATGTTTTCACCCATCATCCCTCCCATGGAAACACTTGCTAGTACTAAATAAATAATACTTTATGGTTAAAGAAAATTTTTACATTTCATAAAGGATAGTGATTGCAAAATAATGAGTCAGTTTTTTGGTAAAAGAAACTACTAAGTTTAAAATACAAAATTTTAAATGTAAGTTTTTACTTAAAACTTGTCAGATTACATAATTTTATGTATTAAAGCAAGTTGTTTTTATTTCAACCTTTTTCAGTGGGTTGAGGCAAAGATCAGATGATATTATGTGTGTAAGAGCTCTTGGTAAATTTTAAGGCAGCAGATAATTATAAGCTACTATTATGAAGCAATCATTTGCTAACTTGTATGCTAAGATTCTCAAAACAATAAAGAGACTTTCTGAAAAAGGAGTCACCTTCTGTTTGTTCGAAGAGGAACTGGTAAAACCTTTAACCTTGTTGCTGCTTTCATCAGATGCTGACATGCCTGAGAAATAGTCACGTTAAGAGGATGACAACATGCTTTGGGAGACTAATGATTGTTCAAGGCAAGACTATGGACAAAAAATAAATAAAAATTTAAAAGGCAGAGAGAAGGAAAAATGTATATGGTGAGAAGAATCTATATCTTCAGAGTCAAAGAAATAACTTATTTGTATAGATTTTTGGCCAAGAATATTTTGAAAGCCATTTAAATAATAGCTTATTGTAGTTATTATATTAACTTTCCAAAATTTGGAAGAATAATGTGAAAATTAATAAATTTTAAGCTTGTTTTAAGATACTTACATGAAATGCCATGAATATTGACAATGCATAGTAATAGTTTACGCTTGTATCCTAATGAGTCGAATTAGCTATTTTTTCTGGTAGCACAGTCTTCCAGGATTATGATATGACAGTTCAAGTCTGCATGGTATTTGAGCTTCTTATTCTATGGTTTCTCTTCTGCTTAATGTATTGACCCAACTCTATAATTGCTGATATATCATTCACTCACTTATGTTTTTATATGCTAAGATGGATGCTTGCTTCTACATTCAAAATTCAGCTTCTTTGAATTTGTTTCTGATTCTGAATTTCTGTCTTTGTAGGAGTTATTTATTACTAAACATGATAAAGAGAGTTTTGCAGGCTTTAGAATTACAATGATAAATTTCAGTGTACGAACATGATGTGATCACACCGCAGGCAAAAGAGAACAAGAGTTGACAAATCAGTACTTACTTCAGTTGATTCACAGCTTTCCCCCCGAGGTTTGGAATTAAACCAAATTGATCTTTGCATACTTTTCATCAACTCAACTAGACAAGTTCATGGTAAATAGAGAGAAGCAAAGAAATACTGAAGATGAAAGGATTTTCCACGTCTGGCCTAACATTGGGCTATGTCACTCTTAATAACAACAGATGGTATTACGCCCTCTGAAGTCCTGTTTGCTGATGGTATAAATGACTAAAAACTGAGGTTTTAGTGAAAGTGGTGACAAAGACTCTAGGAGATCATCTCACAAGATGGCATTAACTTGTATTACTGGTAATGGTAAAGGCAGTGTATTTTAGCTGCGTTATAATTACATTGCATTGCCTATAATTCAATATCCAAAAGCATTTTAACCATTCATGGGAAAAAAAGAGAAAGTTAACACTGAGCAAATTACCAAAGATTAGCATACCAGGAAAATGTAAAGTCACTGATAACATTTTTTCTTGTCCATAATAAAATTTGAAATCTTTAAATTTCAAAATTTTTAAAAAATCAGGAAGAGTGTTATAACTAGGTACAGGGAAAAAAAAAAAAAAAAAAAAAAAAAAAAAAAAAAAAAAAAAACCTCAACTGACCTGGAAAAACTTTTCAGCAGCTATTTGCTTAGTCTTGGTAGTTTCTGGTTTGAAAGTTAATTAGCATCAAAGAAGACAGCTGGTACTGATTCAGCATAGACTGCATACTCCCTCCTCCTGTATGCACCCTCCTCCTTTTCCCTCTCCCTCCATTGAAAGACCTTCCTACACATAGCAATTTGTCTCGTTCACTAACAGCTCCACTGACGGCTTTCAGATGTCACTAATATTCCTGGACATCCAATGCCTTACTCATAATTATAGTATGTTAGCATTGATAAAGATTTAATGCATGTAATAATACAAAAATGCTATATTAATATGATAATATCAATAGAAATAAAGTAAATATAAATATAAAAAATAAATTATATAATGCTGAACCCCAATATTAGAGAATAAGTAAATAACGAAGTCATCTTAGAACTCAGATTTTCTTATTTCTAGTTAAGCATTTTTTCAATCTATTGCAAGGGTAGTTGTAGTCCTAAGTGTGGTGATTGTTAGTATTACAATGGAAAAAATAGCATTTAGATTTGGCAAACTCTTAATACATGTTATCTCATCATTATATCTCTGAATTTAATGATAAACTGCTCTCACCAAAATCTCAATGATGCTGATTAAAAACCTGAAGAAATAAAGAAACTAATAAATACACATTATGTGAGAGACATGCACAAAGTTTTATAAAAGTTTATTTCATTTTCATAATAGTTCTCAATTTAAGTTTTTGTACTAGCATTTTTATGCAAACAGGAAACAAGGTCCAGAGAAGAAAAATAACTTCTCAAAGATGTATAACAAGTGATGAAATTGAATTTGAATCCACCTTATTGTTAAATTTTCGTCTGAGCAAGCAAATAATGTAATGTGTCCACGGTTAAGCAGTGGCATTTGAATGTAGTTTCAAATGTAAGATATCAGATTCAATATCACTTGCATTTTCCATAACATTGCACTTTAGACTTTTTAACAGAGGCTTCTGGGCATTTTTTTTTATGAGAATAGGCTATTTTTCTATTTTAAAACCTTGAAATTCTAAGTAAGGTATACTTCTTGCCAATATGAATATTTGCTATGTCTCAGAAAGGGGAATTTGTCAACACAAATAAGTTGGAATGCCTATCTAATGTAACATTAATATCTCCTTTGAAGATTTATATTATTTGATTGATAACTTTATTGTATGTATTCTCATGTACATTAAATGATATACATGTATAGTTTATCTAATCTATCGATCAATCATCTATCAAATAAATATTTGCTTATCTATTATCAATTTAACTCCATGGCATCGACATGAGTTAAAATTGTAAATCTAGGCAATTTTCTTCTGTCTTCACTAAAGTAAATGTTGTGAAAACATGTTCATTTATTATTTTCTGTAGCATATGATTAGTTACAGAGAATTAATGATACAATTGGTCATATATAACATTTTGTAATTTATCTATAGAAGGAGGGTGTGCATTGAATTTTCTAAGCGTGCAACTCAAACTGTATTCTCCTTGGTGGAAAAAATACTAAGTTTTAAGAAAGAAATTGGAGGATGTCCTAGGGTCTCAGCCACAGGAGATAAGGGGCTATTGTGTTTTGCTGAAGGAAAGTAAAAATAATAATATTATACTAACAATATAATGAAGAAAATGTTCAAGAAATGGAATTTAAGTGTGACCATAGAAAATGCTATAAAGGTATTGCTCCAAGGTGCAAATACAGAGAGGTATCAGATAACAACATCCCAAGTTATAAAAAATATATATGGTTTTGGAATTCAAGAGGGATAAAATAAAAAAAAAACCCTGCATTGTAATTTGAAAAATCACTTCCATAAGGACAAAACTGACCTAGCAGACATTAAAATAAGTTCATGTGAAAATGCTGAGAACACACTAATGAATAATGACCTCAAGGAGTTCAAAACTTGCTGGAAGAGATAGCCCTACGCATAACACATAATAACTTGCTGAACATGTAAAAAGTGTTTTGAGGTAAGAAAATAAGGATGTCAAGAGTATCACTTGCATATCCATTTTCACACTGAGAGCTACATGAGATTGGGTAATTTATGAAGAAAAGAAGTTTAATTGAATCACAGTTCCACAGGGCAAGGGAGGCCTCAAGAAACTTACAGTCATGGCCCAAGGCCAAGGGGAAGCAAGGCACTTCTTATTAAGGCAGAGCAGGAAGGGAGGGGAGTGGGGAACCACCACACACTTTTAAACCATCAGACATCCTGAGAACTCACTCAATAGCATGGAAACAGCATGGGGGAAACCACCGCCGTGGTTCAACCACCTCCCTAGAGGTCCCTCTCCAACATGTGGGGATTACAATTGGAGATGAGAATTGGGTGGGGACACAGAACCACCTTGAAATATTATTTTAAAGTCATTGCTGATAATAATTCAGTTAACTTTTCTGAGAGATTGCAGTATGTCAGCTGCTATGCTATGGTAATTGAAGTATTATTTATACCATTTGCATAATCCAATAAAGCAAATTATTAAATTCTAAAATTGCAACTCAAAGTTCTTGAGAGTTGAATTATTTTGTTCAGAGATATAAGAGATAGTAATAAAATCAGACTCCAGAGCTGTCTAATGCAAGAAATGCTATTTTTGTAACAGAAACTCTTACCTTCTCTCTTTGCCATACAATCACTGCAAGGTGCCTGTTAATCCATACTGCCCGCAAATTGAGTTTTTGATTTTTATTAATGTCCAATACTATATAAAGACTGAATTAGCTGTGGCTGATAAAATACACAATCCTTTAAAATCTACCTGCATTTATATTAGATATATTATTATTATGAATCAAAGATATTAAAAGTAGAACCATATTAAGAAAGTTCTCCACTATTCATATTTTGCTTTTTGTTTTCTAATATACATTTCCCCACTGGATCTTGGTTTCTTTTTGGCAGTAGCCTCTCAAGGACTCTCAGTGTATATGGTTTGTTGAAGCTCACACACTCATGCCTTCTTCCTTGCATAGGGAGGATAGCCTATGAGCCAGACCTAACAAATTAGTATATTTTATCTCTTAGGTCATAGCAATTGGTTTGAGGACTATTACTCAATTTGTTTCAATAAGACCCAATTGGACCGTTTAATGAAAGAGAAACTCACTTTTCTCTTTAGTGACTAATCTGTAGGGCATAAACTTAGAGATTTTGGTAAGGATGGACGGGTGAAGGAAGTCGACCTCAGAGCAATTTGATATTTGTGTTGATTTAGGGGAAGAATACCAATGACAACAAGAAGACTAAACGTGCTGCGTCCCATGCAGTGTATGTGATACACTTATATTAAACATGATGTATTGTCTTTCTGAAAATTAAATTTGAGGAGACATTATTATATCTGACAACCCTAAATGCAAAAGAAAGAGAGTCCAATGGCATCGTCTGAATTTATAATCTAATGTCACCAAAAGCGAGCTGATCTTTGGACCTTTAAGTTATGTGATACAAAAGATTGTTGATGTCTCTGGTAACAAGAATTACTACCTAAAAGGATGTCCTAAAAATAGGAAGAAAAATAATTCTTATGCTTAAAACTGTTTGAACAACTAATATAAATAGAAGACATCAAAGCATGTTTTAGTATGTTTGCGAGAAAAATGCAGAAGAGAAAATGGACTTACACAGCATCTTGGAGTTTAAAAAAGGGGCATTTGAGATCTAATTCTCAAATTATTGCATGTTTGATACATCCAGAATGCAAAGGTCAAAGTTATTTGTCATGAGAAGGGATTAAGCAGCCCAAGGAGAAAAGCCAAAAAGAATCCAAACCTAAAATGCTTTGAGTATTTTATATCAATATCTGAAAAAACAAAATAGTAATGCCAATAATAAACAGATAGAAAAATACTGTAAGAAAATATATGGAATAGGTAATGATGGAGCCTTTTCCAATTAACATACCCTCAATAAATTTTTTCTCTCCTATAAATTTTTTATATCACTTATCATCTATACAATTATTTATTCCCCATTACTCCTTTTCATGCAATTATGTCTCTCATAAGATACATTTGTTCTTTATTATTGGATTATAATTTCTGCAGGAACAGTGTCAAGAGGAAACATCTTGGATGATGAAAATGCTTGTTATCTTGATAGCAGTGATGATTTTGAGGTTGCATGCATATGCTAAAATTGATTAAACCGTACAGTTTTAATATGTGCAGTTTATTGTACCTTAATTATACCTGAAAATTTTTTTAAAGCACGTGGACATGGTTGAAAGTTACCTTAAGACTCTAATACCAGGGTAGAAATTAAAGAATAGAGGACTGAGTGAGGTCACAACTACATTAGAGAAAGAGCTCAGCTTTAGAGAGAAGGCTTTCTTGAAAAAGATGAGAAATAGTTACAAACATAAGGTACAATATATTCTGTGCTCCAAAATTAAAGGAGTCACATGAAGAACTTAGTGGCAGAAACCTTCAGGCAGTAGTCAGTCTTGTCTGTTTCTAGAGATCTGCTTTGGAGTTGATTTATGGATTGGTATATGGTAAAGATAAAGAGATTCCTGACATTTAGCGCTAGAGGAAAATGACAAAATGAGAGACACTGGGAGGTAGCCCCTGAGCTAAGAGAAAAGAGAGTAGAGTATTTTTTTCATAAGAAAAAAAAAAAGGTATGTATTTTGTGGAATAGAAAGGGGCACTGTCAAGTGCTATTGACAGATCAAGTAAAACAAGGACATAGGTGGTACTATATCCTGATACAAGAGAATGAGTTTCATGGTAAGCCTCATCTACTGTTGAGGATAAGATTATGTAATGTTCTGCCAGGTTTGATTGAGGATGGCTGAGTGGTTGGAAGGAGCTTGCACCTAAAACCTCAAGTTGAGAAGAGGTGGGACAGGAAAAGGCTAAGACAGGAAGCAATTAATTATATTTCTGTGCCTCTAAACTCCTGGCATAGTGTTTCTGGCAAATCAGGCACCTAATGGATGTATGTCAATTGGTTGCCACATCAACAGACTCAAGGAATTTGCATATGATAATAGGGTTAAATATTTCATATGACTCATCTGGAAAAATGAAAGATAAAAGATATGATTAGAGTCTAGAAGATTTTGAAGGATCTGAATTGAGTGAATGCAAATGTCCTCATTAAATACTTGATTATTAATACGACGAGCCTCTCCTTAGACTTGAAAGAGACAATTGTGAATAAATAAAGGTAATAACACTAAGGTATTTTTTAAAAAAGGTTAATAAACATTTGGACCTATAATGGAAGAATAAGATTGAGTAAAAAATTAAATGTAATTCAATTACGTAAACATTTGGGGACAATCCCATGCTCATTTGGGGTTGACATTACGCAAAAAAGCTACATGCTCCTGTAAAATTCTTCCAATTTTTTCCCTTAAGAACTCCATGATAAAATTTAGGTCATTTTTAACATTTTTTTGTTTGTTTGTTAAAAACAATTTGTTGAACTTACTATTTTACTGAATTACATTAAACATTTTCCTTAGAAAGAAACGATTTAATTATATATACAATAACTTATTGACAATCAATGACATTAAATAGTAGTTCACATTTTTATTAATTATTTTACTTGATTAAAAGTAATTACTATATGTTTTCCCCTTTGACTACTGACAATAGTGAATTCAGTTTCCAAAATACCTACAATAGTGATTTATGAATAAATTATACATAGATAATTTAGCACATATGTCTGTTTTTGTGGTATTTAATGTAAAACTTACAAATAGTTAAATAGTTATAAGCCATGTTTCCATAAACAATAACTATTTTTTATTTTACTTTAAGTTCTGGGATACATGTGCAGAACACACAGGTTTGTTACATAGGTATACGTGTGCCATGGTGGTTTGCTGCACCTATTAACCCATCATCTAGGTTTTAAGCCCCATATGTATTAGGTATTTGTCCTAATGCTCTCCCTCCCCTTTCCCCCCAACCCCCGACAGGCCCTGGTGTGTGATGTTCCCCTCCCTGTGTCCATGTGTTTTCATTTAAACAATAACTCTTGATTAAAAGTGTTGAGCATCTAAATGGTTGTATCTAAATCCATTTTACAGAAATCCAAGTACTTTTATTAAAAATATTATTAAAATGCAAAAGAATTCAGTTGGCTTAAAATTCGAATTTGTTTTTCTAGGACTGTCATTCTGTGCCAATGTGTGTAAATAACTTTTATTCTCTACAAACTGTCTACATAAATAGATGACTGCAAAGGGGTTCATCATCAGTATTTTACTTGACCTGACAGGACAGCCAGTGTCCTCCACTTTCTAGTGTCAATGCGCCAGCATCCCCTAGTGGGCATTGCAAAAACTAAAACTCAATTCTACCGATAAGAAAGGTTGAGGACGTTTATTAATATATTAGGTTTATTTTGTTGGAATTCATTTGCATAATTAAAATAACTTTGCATTTATGAGTGCATATTGTCAATAAAACATTATGTAACTGCAAATAATCTGGTTGGGATGGTAGCAGCTATCATCTATCGCCCTGAAATATTTGTGTATTTAAAAAGTTTACATATGCAGTTTTTAAAATTTATATGTGTGCGTACAAAGTAATTTGAGCTATTCATCATTTATATTTGTTTGAATAGTCATAATTTATATTTGAATGTTTGACAAACATTTTTTATTGAGGTTTGTGCTATGTAGAGTTACAATTACAGACAGGACTTTGACTCTTCACTGGAGTTATTGTGGCATTAAAGACAAGCATGGATTTCCATATGACACTGAATTTATTCAAATCCTAATTCTCCTGGTAATTTACTTTGTGACCCAGAGTAGTTTTTTTACTCTTTTGAAATCTTATTTTCTTCATTGGTAAAACAAGGATAAAAATATACATACTGAGTACAAAGTAGAAATGGTCCAGTCTCTCCCACCATTTTTAGGAAAACTTTTCCAGAATCTGATGACATCTATGACTAACAACACGTATATTTAAAATGCATAAATACGTATGCAATTTTAATATTAAACATTAAGAACAATGTAAAAAAGCTAAGGTATTCTTTTATTTATTTATTTATTTTGAGACGAAGTTTCACTTGTTGCCCAGGCTGGAGTGCAGAGGCACAATCTTGGCTCACTGCAACCTCTGCCTCCTGGGATCAAGCAATTCTCCTGCCTCAGTCTCCCGAGTAGCTGGAATTACAGGCACCTGTCACCAGGGCCAGCTAATTTTTTTGTATTTTTAGTAGAGATGGAGTTTTACCATGTTGGTAAGTTGGTCTGGAACTCCTGATCTCAGCTGATCCACCCTCATCGGCCTCCCAAATTGCTGGGATTATAGGCAAGAGCCACCGTGCCTGGCAAAACTAAGAAATTCTAAGCATAAAAATGCATTATAGATGGTGTTTGAGCTGAAATAAACACGTAGTAAACAAGTGGATATTTATTTTTATAAAAATAAATACTTTTGGGCCGGGCGCGGTGGCTCAAGCCTGTAATCCCAGCACTTTGGGAGGCTGAGGCGGGCGGATCACGAGGTCAAGAGATCGAGACCATCCTGGTCAACATGGTGAAACCCTGTCTCTACTAAAAATACAAAAAATTAGCTGGGCATGGTGGCACTTGCCTGTAATCCCAGCTACTCAGGAGGCTGAGGCAGGAGAATTGCCTGAACCCAGGAGGCGGAGGTTGCGGTGAGCCGAGATGGTGCCATTGCACTCCAGCCTGGGTAACAAGAGCGAAACTCTGTCTCAAAAAAATAAATAAATAAATAAAAATAAAATAAAAATAAAAATAAATAAATAAATAAATAAATAAATAAATACTTTTTCTGTGCTATCAAAGAATACCTAATGTAGATTAGCTATCAAAAAGTTTACAGTAAATGCTTATTAATTGATTAATAGAATATACAGGAGCTCTAAAAAATAGCCAAATCAAGTGCTAGAGCTTATTCGTGAAATAATTTTGAACTTGTGTTTATAAAAAATGCTTCTTTGTGAAATTGTTTGTAAATATGAAAGAAAATACTGCTAGAATTCATTCGTAAGACATTATCTCTTTATGTACAACTAGTTCTGCATATTTTGTCTGAATTAATAAGTTATTTAGAAGTTTAACGTAAAATGTTATTATGGAAAGCATGTGAATATTTGAGATTATCAGGCAGATTTCTTAATAGTAAGGTTTTGAAAGATTTATTGAATGCCTGAAAAAGTGGGAACAGAAGAAGAGTGAGACACAAAACACTCAATGAGTGCAGTCGACACACACACACACACACACACACACAAACACACACACACACACACACACACACACAAGTCTAAAAAGCACACTCCATATTTTCCAGTTATGCCCTGTGATATCTGGAAGCTATCGGAAACATTGTTTCGGTGAGTGCAGTTCGGAATTTCTTGGTTTCATGCTTTATAAACAATCTGGTTTATGGTTCACTGAGTAAAGCAGATCTTCTTTGACCACAGTGGTCTGTGGTCAAGTAAAGACTTTAACCAAATGGATTGCAACATTCATTCCCATTGGCTATGCTCTTAAGTTACCATATGGTACATGGTATATTTACATATCAGTTAAAGCTTCTATATTCCCCTCCCTGCAAGATGAGCACTTCCTTTGGGCATTAGCAATCTTTCTTTTATATGCAACATAGTAGAGATAACCAGATCAGATTTTTCCAGTAAGTTTGCAATAGTTATAAAGAAAATATCCCAAATATTTGTGTCCATAAGAACCATCTACAGTTATGTGAAAAATACAAGGGTTTTTTTTCTGTATTTTCTGAACACAGAATCTTACATTTCCTAATTTAAATGTGTTTGGAAATCTGTATTTATAAGATGCAACCAAATTTATTCTTATGGTTTTAAAAACATCATATATAAATTCAATTGATTATATTCAAAAAATTTTATAAAGAGAATGTGAGCTCAGAGAGTTCAATTTAAACATTAAGCACTACTAGAAGTCATTAAACAGTGAAATTATAATGGCAGTCTCTTTCTGATAACTTTAAGTATAATTGTTCATCTTTAGATTAGGATGATGAAAGTGACTTTTTTTCCCCAAAAACTGCTCTTGGTTTTAATATAAAATAAAAAGATAATTCACCTTTTTAAAATCTTCTTATTTTATTTTAGCCTGATACAATACTTTCTGTGGAGAGAGAGAGAGAAAAAAAAAAAAAAACAAAACCACTAAGCTATCAATAGTTCTAAATTTGTCAAATTTAAGAATATAGTTATCCTGATTCCATGAAAACTAATGAAAGATTTGAAGTTTATTTATTAGCAACTTTTTCTTTTACTATGCAGCAAATTATCATAAAGTTAGCAACTTAAGATGACAAAACTTTATCTCACAGTTCCCTGTGTCAGAATTCCAGCAAATTTTAACTGGGCTCTCTACTTATTTCGGATCTTATAAAGCTGAAATTAAGGTGTTGTCCAGATGTCTACTTATCTGGAGTCTTGACCAGAGAAAGATATGCTTTCAACCTCTCTCAGGTTGTTGGCAGAATTCATTTCCTTGCGGTAGAAGACTAAGATCTCCACTGCATTCTGGCTGTCAGAAACCACTCTCAGCTTCTAGAAGCCACTCTTTAAGTCCCAGTCACATGTCCCATGCCATCTCAGCAATGGAGAATCTTCTTCATATTAATTCCTTCTTGCACTTTAAATTTCCGATTCCCATTTTGCTGCTAGCCTGAGAAAATTCTGCTTTTAAGGGATCATGTGATTAGGTCAGTCTCACCCAAGTGCTCTCCATATTGTGGAAAGTCAACCAATTTGAGGCTTTAATTACATCTTCAAAATCCCCCCACAGCAATATCTGGAGTCATTTTATTGAATAATGTGGGTATTGGAGCACTGGAATGCCATCTTAGAATTCTACCACAGCAGCTTACACATTGAAACTGTTTTTTCAACTTGTAAATGTCTTGGAATATATTACAAAGTCTGGCTCCATACTCCTACTGGACTTCCACAATTTGTACAATTCAAAATGAAGACCATTAGTTCCAAAGAACAGTCAAGAATCACTGTGCAATGTTGGATAAAAACGTGTTACTTCTACACAGAGGTTCGGAACCTTTTCCGATCAAGGTCCACTTTGAGAATCTTACAAAAGGTTCTAACCTATTTTCCACTTCTTGAAATGCACATATTTCCATCATTTTTGGAATTTTAAGAGATTCTGACCTAATGAAAGGGAACAAGAATGAGATTTATTCATTGTCAATATATGCCTCTGATAAACCTATTAGAAAATAATGTTGGTCAACTAATGTTAACATAAGACTTGATTGACTTATCCAGTGATAGTATAATATATACTTTAGCTCTCTTAGAAACTTTTGTCAATCAATAAAATAATTTCTAATTTTTTAAATTCTAAAATATTTACTTGAAAAGTTGACTATATTTAGGATGTACAATGTGATGTTTTTATACACATATAGATTGTACACTCATTACTGCAGTCAAATTAATCGTTAGTCATCATCACTATCCACGTTGTTCATCAAAGTTCCAGAACTGGTTCATCTCAGAATTGCAGAATTTTACCTTTTGATCATAATCTTCCCATTTCATTTACCCTGTCCAAACCCTGGATACCATTGCTCTATTCACTGCTTCTTTGAGTTCAACAGCTTTTAGATGCCATGATAGGAATGAGAAAATACAGTATTTGTCTTTTTGTTCCTGGTTTATTTCACTTAGCATAATGCCCTCTGTACAACTGAAAATGACAGCCTTTCCTTATTTTGGCTGAATAATATCTTGTTGTATCTATATACCACAGTTTCTTTATCCATATATCTATCAGTGGACCTTTAGGTTATTTCTGTATCTTGGCTGTTGTAAACAATGCTGCAATGAACACAAGAATGCAGATATCTCTTCAACATACTGATTTCATTTCCTCTTTGACAAACTGATTACATTTTCTTTGAATATATACTCACAAATGGGATTGCTGAATCTTATGATAGTTCTATGTTAGAATTTTCCTAAAATAAAACAAAACAAAACACAATGAAACAAACTACATTAGCAGGTGGGATAAACTTCTGATGCTATACCCAGCTAAATTTATACTCAAAAATTTTTAAAGGAAGTAAGCAAAAGGCTGAATTTAGCCTGACCAGTTGTTGAAAGAAATGAATTAAATCCTCTGTTGTTTGCAAACCAGATTATGTGTCCATTCTGAGAACCTCATCCTGTTATGTTTCTACATTGCCACATAATATGTAGCTAAATATGTTACACCCTCATGACCAAAGGAATTATGATACCTTGGGAAATACCTGAACTAGTCTTAAAAGATAGCTTATTCATCTGACAAAATAACAGTATCTGTTGCTCTGTCTGTAAAACTCAGGCTGTAAGTACTGTATTTTCTTATTTATTACTGAATAAAATATCACATGGAATGGAAAAACGGAAATGTACTGAAATGTATTAGGTATCCTCAGTGGATAGCCAATGCCTGCTGCCTCCAACGTCTGTTAAGGAAGATTTGATCTCTGTCTCCTGAGACATAAAATTGTAGGTCCAGGATGTATTTTACTGTGTAACAGTGATTATCTTACTTCATGGCTCTGTGGCAAATGCATGCCTGGTTTGTGGAAAGTTGAAAATTAAATACAGACATCAGAAGATTGAGAGTGAAAGGGATTTGTTAAGTGTTTGCACAAAGATGCTAAAGAACTCCCATTAAGCTACATGTTTTAATAATTAAAACATTGCTTTAAATTGGGCGTGAGTGAGACTAGGCTGATCGCCATGCAGAGTGACATATTATCATTCATATTGTGACATCATTTCACGTACTTTCATTGTAATTAGATTGCTTCCATCTTAAAGAATATACCGTGTAAATCTTGACTCTTCATTTCAGTGATTGATTCTAGTTTGTCACATGTAAGAACAAGGCTGAAGAATATTTTCTTTAAGGAGTTGTATCTGCGGCAACCATGCAAATGTTCCTTTTGAGATTCCAGCTGAAGGGACTGTAGTGGAGCAAGGCTTCTAGCTGCTTGCCTGCTGCATGGAACAAAAATCCATTGCCACATTGACCAAAACCTGTATTTCCCATAGGCTGCACCATGCAATGGACTGAGCAGCATGAGGATACCAAGACAGGTTTGTTTCTGGGAGCCATAGACTCGCGAGCTGGTTGACTTTGGTTCAAGAACTTCTTGATGGCTTTGCCAAACTGCCTTGGTTTGCAAGCTGTTCAGAATATTTACAACATCTCCCCTTTTCTATCTTCTTCGGGAGTAAGACCTACACTGTGCATCAATAGCTGTCCCATTATTCCGTGGCTTTTTTTCCTTCTTCTTCCTTAGGGGATTTCCCTAACAAAATCACTGAGAGTTTAATCTAGCCATGGAGTCTGCTGCTCAAAGGACCTGAACTATCAGAGTTTTTTATGTGAAGTTATATAATTATACTATTTATAAAACAGAGAGAAAGAAAGGAATATTTTCAAATTGTTATAGAATTACAGAATATTTCAGAATTACATATCTGTACAAACAGAGTGTAATAATAAAATAAGACTGAGAAAGTTTGGGTTCATCTTAACATTTCAGGATCCTATTATGGTGGTAACAGATTTAAAACTATAAGAATGTTTCTTTTTCTACTTATTGGATTTTATTAAGTCAGATCTTTTCAGCTATCTAAACATCCTTTGTGATATCCTTACAAAATAATTGCATTTACAGTTTATATTTGAATTCATAGGCATGGCATGGATGAGTCAAGCTCTATTGTATCTTCAATTTATTCCAACTGTGCTATTTGATGTGACTTTTCTTTTTGCTTACCTCCAGCACAGCAACCAACCTTAACCAAGCTAATGGCAACTCAAGCTGCTAGTATCAAACATGAAAAAAATCCCCATCTAACAGGATCTATTGACATTACTCTCCTCTTCATACAGAACACAAGCTCAATATTGTTTTCTCAGTTATGTGGAAAATACCTGCTTCTCTTCTAAATACTATGGACAATGGTGAGCAAGAAAAGAAAAAGGTTTTAAACATTTTAAAAGCAGAAACCCATTTATAGATACTGTTTTATGATTATAACTCTCAACAGTTATTTCAACATCTTGACTTAAAGTATCAGGAAACTCTTAAATTGAATGTAAAAATGATTTATTTTCTTTATGTTCATTTTTAATGAAGAGTTTGGTACTTTAAATAATATTTGAATATGCATATCAGTCACAAACATAATTTTTATGTAAAATACTTTGTGTATGATTTTAATTATGATATGTTTACATAAATCTTAGATACACTTATAATTAAATTTGAAACAAATTCTCGTGGAACCACAAAGTGTGTAAGTTAATACTAGTATATTATAGTGTAAAAAATCACTGACTTATTTATGTATATATGCAGACACATTTATATGTATAAAATATTTGTTATCGTTGATCACTTATTTTCTTTTAAAGAAAGGTGCTGTACACAGACATGGAATCAACCTAATTGCCCATCAGTGATATGTGGTACGTATCCACCACGGAATACTATGCAGCCATGAAAAAGAATGAGATTATGTCCTTTGCAGGGACATAGATTGGTCAGGAGGCCATTAACCTTAGCAAACTAAAACAGGTTCAGAAAACCAAATACTACATGCTCTCAATTTTAAGTGGGAGCTGAATGATGAGAACACATGGACACATAGAGAGGAAAAACAGACTGGGGTCTTTCAGAGGGTGAAAGGAGGGAGGAGGGAGAGGATAAGAAAACAACTAATGGGAAATAGGCTGAAAACCTGGGTGATGAAGCAATCCATACAACAAACTCCCATGACACAAGTTTACCTATGCAACAAACCTACACTTGCAGCCCTGAACTTAAAATAAAGGTTAAAAAAAAATGTGCTGTAAGAGTGTACTTCCAGGGAGGGCAAAATTGCTGAAAAAAATCAATTAAAATGGTAAATGGGTTGTGGTACATTAATTCAAGCAGAGGTTTTTGCTTACATTTTGCCAAGTAAATTTTTTGTTTAGCTTAAATTGACATAGAATATTTATTATATGCATGTACGAAGCCAAAGTTTGATAAACCTGCATCTCGCTAAACTAATGTTTTCATGGTGTGGTGGAAACAGTCTGACTCTATTTCAGTGCTTTGCCTAATGATATTATCTCTTTTAGGCTAGATCTCTTCAGCATAGTTAGCAGTTAGAAGCACAGACCTCAGAGTGTAACCTTGACTTCCCCATGTGCATATTTCTTTAATTAGGCCAATTTTGTTACATATTTACTCTTTATTTAAGTATACAGTATTACAGAGTGTTACACCTACCATGTGTCACGTGTGTGTGTGTGTGTGCATGTGTACGATCTCTATTTTCAAAGATAATGCCGCTGACAGTGGTTTTCATTAATGTGTGGATGTAGATGAGAAAATATATGCATCATTAACAGTGCTTTCCATACTGAATATATTACATTTGAGGTTGCAGGAGCTGTTTGCAAAACCTGATGTAATTTGCTCTTGCCTTTTCTGTTTGGTGTGAAATCTTTATCCAGAAAGAACTAATCTAGATTGTGGCAAAGCCTACCTCTAATAAAGGTTTCTGCTCTGTTAGGACATAGGACATACCAGCTGCAGGGATCCAGAGAGAGGGCTGGCAGTTATTTTTCCTATCATTATTTACTGATCTTTTTAATTTTTGTGGCTACATAGTAGGTGTCTTTTATATAGGACATGTGAGATGTTTTGATACAGGCATATAATATGTAATAATGGCATCACGGTAAATGGAGTATACATCACCTAAAGCTTTTATCCTTTATGTTACAAACAATCCAATTATCCTCTTTAAGTTATCTTAACATGTTCAATTAAATGGTTATTGAGAATAGTCACTCGGTGTGCTGTTAAATGCTAAATTTTATTCATTCTTTCTAACTACTGTTTTTGTAGCCAGAATTGTTATTGATATTAATCTATCATTACTACAGTTTAGCAGTAGATTTATTGGATGAATTGCTAAAATTGTACAAAATAGTTTTATCAAACATAGCATAGTTTATTTGATCATACTATGCTAATGTACGGCATGGTCAGATAAAAATTAACATAGATCGAAAAAGCAAAAATAACAAAATGCTGTCACTTTTTGTGGAAATAACCTATGAATACAACTCATCATTTTAAGCTGATAAACTATGAATTCACGGTGTACACAATAAAAGTAAGATGCAATGTTAATGTTGTGTTACAGGAATTATTTTTGGGTTTTCCAAACTTCGTAGTTCATAGTGAAAACATTTTTCAGACATTGAAGCCAGTGCTATTTATTGGTGCTTTCTGTTAATAACTTTACGACACTTCCACATTCTAAATCCTCACAAAGGCACTGTAAAGATTTACATTCATAACATAACAAGTGTGGAACCCAGAGGGGAGGGTTGTAGCTATGAAATTTACCTCTTAAACCTGTAGCATATCTTTGGCAAGGACAATAAGTTACATTAAAATTTCCCCCAAGCCCTCCTCACCTTTGAGAAAAATAATGTTCTTAATTCTACAAAAACATTCGAAAGGCTAGGACAAGTCCAAGAATCTGCCAAGAAGGGAAAACTACCAGGTGTTTAAATGGCAAGCATCCATGGGATACAGTTGAATGAATAAAGATGGATGGAGATGAAACATTTAGTTTGAAATAAGTTCAAGTGAAAATTAATCCAGACTATGACTGAAATATAATTTAATCTGTTCATTTTACTCTAGTTAACCCCCACATATAAAAATATGTACCAAGAAAACAGGAACTTGGTATAATGTGGATTGCAAAAACATATGGTCGGTATCCAACAAGAAGTGTCAACCTCAAAACTGAGTAAACGTAGTGCTCCCACTAGACAAAAATTAAACTTGGGAAGCCCATTAAGTGCACAACCAGAAAAAAATATGATTCATATTATAGGAAATAGGGAAGATAAGCCAAATAGAAAAAGATAAAAGATGAAGTTGCTAATTTCATAAGGAATTTTACCAATATAGGTCTTTATCTTTCACAGATAGATAATCATACCTATGATGGAAAACTATAAGCAAAAGATGGCCACAGTACAAAATAGTTTTCAGTTTCTATTTCTTTGTTATTTTTCTTTTATAGGAAACAAAATATCAATAGAAGCATAATTGGAGGTTGGTTGGGATTAAGCCCTCAGCAGATCATATCTGCAGGAAACATTTTTTCCTGTTTCTAGTGGCAAGTTATGTAGGCATTATCTTGGATTTTCTGAGAGGTGTCATTTCAAATATTTTCTTTATTTTAAACCATGTGTCAAGGATTGAGTTTTGGTACATAAATAGTTTAGCATTTGCTGTTCTCTCAGAGATAGTGTATTAGGGTTCTGTAGGCAACAAAAGCAGTAGGGGGTGTGTGTGTGTGTGTGTGTGTGTGTGTGTGTGTGTGTGTGTGTATGTGTGTGTGTGTACATGTTTATGTGTATGTATAGAGAGAAGAAAAAAAAGAAGTTAATTTATTTTAAATAATTTAAAAGAATTCCAGTAAATAATATATATAACATACAAACTACATGGTAATTGACTGTTTATGTTATCATTAAGGCCGCTGGTCAACAATAGGTTATTAGTAGTTAAGTTTTGAGGGAGTCAGGATTTATCCACACCTTTCTAACTGCCTACAGTGTTGTGCCCTTCACTCCAATGTTGGTGAAGGTTAACTGTACTAAATTTAAAATACAGTTATTCTTAAATAGGTCACATACACACACATAAAATTACAACGCATGTTCCGTGTTAAAACACTTAAAGACAAGCGGGGTGTGGTGGCTCCTGTCTATAATCCCAGCACTTTGGGAGACAGATCACGAGGCCAGGAGTTCGAGACCAGTCTGGCCAGTATTATGAAACCCTGTCTCTACTAAAAATACAAAAATTAGCCGGGTGTGGTGGCGTATGCCTGTATTCCCAGCTACTTGGGAGGCTGAGACAGAAAAATCACTTGAACCTGGGAGGCAGATATTGCAGTGAGCTGAGATTGTTCCATGCCAGCCTGGGAGAGAGAGCAAGACTCTGTCTCAAAAAAAAAAAAAACAAACAAACAAACAAAAAAAACTAAAGACATAATGTCTCATAGTGTGCTTGATTTATTTTAAATAATTAAAATTCTGCAGAAGTATAGTTTGATAACTGTAATAGACATTCCTAGGAAAATATAAAGCCCAATTGTTTTATATTTATGTTGTTTCCAACATAGTTTTAGTTGTAAACATATGTGAACTAAATACGCCCAGAATTGGCATACTTATATTACCAGTTCACCATTTTAATGTTCAAGATGTTATGTTTGCTCATGATCTTCAGCTTCTTAAACTTATCACAGGTAGGGATGCTAACCACATTTCTACTGATTTGAAATTATTTAAAAATATGTGAATAATTCTCAATATTTTTGTATTTGAGTGAAAAATATAAATTGATTTGATATATTTAATAATGATTTTTAGTATAATATTTTATGACTCTATCATAAAATCATTGCTATACATTTTCACAATTGTTAACATACTTTTAAAAGACTACTAGAATGAAAAGGATATATTTTGAATATGAGAAAGACACAGGGCATGAATTTTGGAGTCCAGGATGAAATGCTATGGACTGAATCCTATCTCTGCAAAATGCATGTGTTGAGGTTTATCATAGACAGCTCAGGCTGCTATAGCAAAATATAATAGATTAGCTGGCTTATAAACAACAGAAAATTATTTATCGTAGTTCTGGAGGCTGGGAAATACAAGATCCAGGTGCCAGCTGATTCAGTGTCTGGTGAAGGCCCATTTTGTTGTCTATTCATGGTTGTCTTTCCCTTGTGTCCTCATATGGCAGAAGGAGTGAGAGACTTTTCGGGACTGCCTTTCATAAGAGCACTAATCCCATTCATGAATGTTCTGACCGCCTGATCTCATCATCTCTCAAAGAACTCACCTCCCAATCCTGTCACATTGGTAATTAGGTTGCTACATATGACTTACGAGAGGACATAAACTTGCAGGCTATAACCACCTCTAGCCCCCAGTGTCATGGTATTTGAAGATGGGGTCTTCGGAAGATGATTAGATTTAAATGAGGTCATGACAGCAGAGATTAATGTCCTCGATCTCCAATGATGGGATTGGTGTCCTTAATAAAAGAGGTGCTAGAGTACTTGCTGTCTCTTTCTTTCTTTGCCATGTGAGAACATAGCTTGTACGTACTTCTGGCAAGAATCCAACAATGCTGGCACCCAATTTCTAGCTTCTAACCTGTGCCCGGTCCATGGAAGTCTGAGCAGACTAAGAAAGATATGGTAAGAGAATTAAGATTAAACAAATATTCAAAAGGCCAATATTTAAGAAAAAATAAATGAAATCCTTCAGTTAAATATCAAACCTGGTTATTGTAACTAAATGCTATGCAAAGTCAATGAGCTACTTGTGAAATGACAATATTACATTAAGTTATTATCAGCTGATTGAAGTGTTATATTTACCCCAGTCTGGGCACTTGGATTCCATATTCACAGTGTACGTAGTGTATATGACCAGAAATTTTCAAAGTGCCTGAATACATGTTGCCAGTTGTAAATACAACTATGTATTTGTTATTGGGTGATATATCTTGTCTTATATCTGACTCACATAGTATAAATTTAAGATATCTTCAAATTTATTACAATATCGTTAAAATTAAAGAGCACCTTATCATAATTTTATGCTTTGCATATTTCAAAATTTAGTTAACAAAATAATTTAAGTAAATAAACCATTAGATTAAAAAAAACTAATTCTAGGCCGGACGTGGTGGTGCACCCCTGTAATCCCAGTGCTTTGGGAGGCTGAGGCAGGTGGATCACAAGGTTAAGAGATAGAGACCATCCTGGCCAACATGGTGAAACTCTGTCTCTACTAAAAATACAAAAGAAAAATAAAAAGGAATTAGCCTGGAGTGGGGGCACATGACTGTAGTCCCACAGACTTGGGAGGCTGAGGCAGGAGAATGGCTTGAACCTGGAAGGTGGAGGCTGAAGTGAGCTGAGATCGTGCCACTGTACTCCAGCCTGGGTGACAGAGTGAGACTATCTGAAAATAAAATAAAATAAAATAAAAAATAATTGTACTGGTTACACATTAGTCCCAAACCTTGAAATTTGCAGATAAATTCTGTGACCATTCATGGTGGATGCAGCTCTGTCTTAGGCACTGCATATAGTTTCTTAGCCTTATTTTCACTAGCTGTGAAAGGAATCATCTAGCCCTCTCTGCTTTTAATTTAGATGTGAAATAATCTACCTTGAGGCTTCTTCATCTGTAGGTCCCTATCTAGTTAAAGAGGAGCATGACTTAGAATTAGGAAAAAATGTTGTACAAGCTTCTTAATTGTTGTACTGAATCTCGCAAGAAGCAGACAGAAAATTTCAGTTGCCTTTCAAAGATTGACAAACAGATTTCAAAATGGCTGCAGAGCAGATCGTCAAACCATAAATAATACTCTCACTGAGAAATCACACTTCTAAATATTTTAACTATCTGAAGAGAGTGCTCCTTTCTCAGAAAAGCATATGATGACATCTCCTTTAAAATAAACTAAGTATGGATATAATTAATAGTAAATAATTGGTATTCAATTTCATACATAATTGGTTTATTTTTCTGTCTTTGGCTATTGACTGATAAATCACAGGCATCCATCTTAAAGTGCAACAGGTAAGATCCCCCTCCGAGGTCACCTCTCTAAACTGTTTCATGGAGGTATTGTCTGTGTTCACCCTCATATAGGTGGTGGAAGTATGTGTATTTAATTTGCCCAGAAAAGGATATTGAGGTGAATTATATTTTGCTAGATCAGTAGATGACTAGCTATAAACAGAGATAACTAAGATAGATGAAGAGAAAGTCAGTGAATGGACTCAGATCAAGAATGCCTCAGTTGCCTACTGGCTCTGCTACTCCTAACTGAACTTGAGCACATCAGTTACTCTCTTTTTATGAAAATAGGATTGTAAGACCTATGAGATAATGGATGCCAAAGTAATCTAATACTAGTGACTCAAATGGCACACCCTTGTTTAAATGATCCTAATGCAGTCTGACACATCCTTTAAAACACACGGGGAAAAATGAGATAATGAAACTCCTGGTTGGAATAATTGGTGTTTGTCTATTCAGCGAATTATTCTTTCTTAAGAAAGAACTGTTTTTGACCCAGCCTTTTGAAATGTTGTATCAATGTTTGCATACATCATATATATGTATGTGTGTATATATATACATACACACATACATGCATGTAGTTCACTAATGGGTGCTTATTTGTGAAGCTTTGGTAGTGTAACTGAAAGAGTGTTGGAATTGGAAAAGACAATCCAGTAGTTGAGTTCCACGTCTTTTTTGCTGTTTGACTGTTTGACTTTGGGTAAGTCTATGATACCCAGTTTCCGCATCTCTCAATTTTGTTGTAAAGACTAAATAAGGTGGTGTACATGTATACATGTACAGCTAGACTGCAAATCACTATTCAAGTATGGGTTGTTTTCATCACATTTGTACTGAAAAGAGGAAACTTTTCTATTAAGTAATTTAAGGTTTTTAATTTACAAACTATAAACTTGATTGCAATTTGTGCTAGCCTTCTTCCATTCTTATGTTTTTTCTAATCAACGAATAACTGTTATGCAAGAGGTTGGGAGGAAAAAGAAGCCTGCATTCTTCACATAGCCCTTGCATTTAAGAGGTAAAAAAAAAAAAAATTGTTTTAGGTCACAGACAGCTCTGGTTTTCACAGTATACCATGGTTTCATTTGAGCTTGGTGCCGCGGAAGGCAGTTTGGTCTTAATATAGAGTTTTAGTTCTTAAAGATTGGTCTTTATAATATAGAGTTTGCTTCTTAAAGAAAATATCCATACTGTAAAGATCTGCTTTGTAATTGAAAGAAAAGAAGGAAGGAAGGAAGGAAAGAAAGAGAGAAAAAGAGAGAGAGAAGAAAAGAGCAAGAGAAAGAAGAAGGTAAAAAATATATATTAAATGTTGGCATGGGCAATAATATTGAGAAAAGGATCTTAAAATCGGTGGTAAACAATACTACATTTTACTGTGCTTAAACGTTGTTTTAATGTCCACCAAATGTAGGCACAGAGAAAAAGCCAACATCCACACATTTTGCAGACTCTGACTAAAGGGGAAAACAATCCGAAAGCAGCTGTTTCTTTTCTCCTTTTTGAACAAACATTCTATTGAAATTCTTCACACCAGACTTTATTAATTAATCTGAAAAAGAGAGTGACGGGTGATGCTGATTCTAATCTCAGGAAACAGATAACAAATTGTGGTCCATTTTTCCTGTCTCTGCCTAATATCAGCATCTGGTTCCTTGGCCGGCTTTGTCAACCTTTGCGCTGACAGCCCAGGAGCTGTCTCAGCTCTGTCAGTTTCCTGCATGTCGCCTTTGAGCTGAGGCGCTCGGCCATCATTTTATTTTGTTGTTGTTTGCGCTGGATCTTGATAACATTCTTCCTTCTGCTTCTGCAATCATGGAAATGTTATATGCAAGGTCAACTTAGAGATGTTTTTCTTTAATCCTGAGATATTCATAGAAGTGTTTTATTTTTTAAGGTTAAATTTTATCTTAGATATACTTTGAATTTAGCCTGGCCAAATGGAGGAGAGTCAAATAATTCCAAAGCAAAGCAGGAAGTTATTTACAGGGCTGTAAGAGTGCATAATGGACCCACTGATGTGAAACCAAGCCAAGGAAGGTTAGCAAGGAAGGGAGAAAGTGCTCCTAAATTTAGTCTCATTACTGGATTGCTTTGCTGAGGAATTGGAGGACAGACCCAAGGTGGCGTCAAACGCAATTGATCCAGAATTTAAAAACCTAGTACAGAGGGGAAATAGGAGTAATGAAGGTATTACTGTTCTTGCTTTCAAAAATTTAAAACTGTAATTAAATTTAACATAGTCATGGAATCTTGGAATGGTTTCGAGTGAAACACTATGTGTTGCAAATTAGTCTGTAAGACATTAGTAGCAATCATCCTGCGAATGTTGCCTTTTTTATGTATTTTATATCATATGTTTAATTTACATAATTTATTTCATGATCACAGCCATCTACTGTTTTCTGGCAAGGAAAAATGGTATGAATCAAACGGTATTTAGTTATTAAAAATTTTAATATTTTCACTTCAAAGCAGATTTTTGGTCCCAGCTTCAAAACATGGAAATGCTTTTTAAAATTGATTATTTTTATCTTTTCATAGTAAAATACATATACTTTGCATTATAAAATATTCAAAATACATTGAAAATCATAAATATGGAGTCTTCTCCATTTTCTTTTCTTTATACAATCTCCTCCCAAGAGATACCCCCTGATCAACATTACATATGTACATTTTACACAAATAATTTATTTTTTAGACATAAATAAGATCATAATATGTGTGTTAGGAGACTCGGTGTGATATACAACAATTTGTTTTGGAGATGTTTTAATGTGAATTCATGAAGATTTTATTTTTTAAACAACTGCATCATATTCCATATTATGACTATTCTATGACACATAACATAAAATTTCCCTTTTGATGGACACTTGGGTTATTTCCAATATTTCAGAATGATAAGACAATATCAAAATAAACCTTTTCATATACTCATATGATTGTGCACATGTGAAAATATTTATCAAGGGTAGAATTGTTGAAATGGAGCTTCTGGATTTAAAGATAGAACCATTTAAATTATTGGTGTATATTACCAAATAGATTCAGTGAAACATTTACTAATATATACTCCGTCAATATCAGAGTTTCTATTTCCCCACATCATTTTACAACTCTTCCAAATTTTTATCTCTGGAATGAGATACCTCATTATGTTTTTAATGTATATTTCCCTGATTATGAACAAAGGTGAACTATTTTCTTTTTTTTCACTTGTGTTTATTCTACTGTGAATTGACTAATTAAATCTGAGACTCATTTTCTGTTTAGTACATTTCATTCTCCAAGTTATATATGAGAACACGATGTATTCTGAATAATTAATCTTTGTTTATTAAATATGGTACCGATTGTGGTTTCAAACTATAATTTATATTTTAATTTTTTGATAGTTGACTACATCATAATGAAGTTTTAAATTTTGACATAGTCAAATCTGTTGATGTATAGCTTTTGCTTTTGGCTCTTTTTAGGTAGAGTTTTCATAATTCAAAGTTACTCAGAATTTTATTTGATTTTTTTAAACAATGATTTGTTTAGTTTTTTGTTCTTTACATCCTTAGTGTGCAACACAGTGTATAACATGGAGTAGTGTTCTAACTCTATTTTTTATCCTTCACTTATAGCAGTAATTTTCCACCAATTGTTGACTAAGAAATAATTTCTCGAATTATTCAAAATGCCCCCTTTATCTTAAATTTAAATCTCTTTAGAAGAGTTGTTTTATTTAATTCTGCTTCATTTGTTGATTTTTGTATTACTGAAACCCAAAATGATAAATACTGCAGTTTTATAAAAACACCCTCATTTGTAAGTAATTTATTGTTTTTTCTCATAAGTAATAATAGTGAACTTATTTTTCATTAAATTGAGAGGAAAACAGCTAGCTTGTAAACTGGTCTATATTCTTGTATCTTCAAAGAAATTTATTTTGAAAGTGCAAATAACGAAATTAGAGACTGTCTGGTAGACACGGGCAAGTTAAAAGTCAGTCTAACTTTATTTTGTCATTAAGCTGAATCATTCGTAGTAAGCCAAGAAAAACTTGATTCTATCCTCAGCTGGCCTGAGTAACTTGAACGTCAGGCTCTTGGTTTTCTGTCAGTTTCTGTTCAAATGGATGTGGTTTCCTCAATTGCCATATGAAAAGCTAAATACACTGAACAGTTTATGGGTCTTTTGTGAATGATTTACAAATTAACTGTGGAGTCAGACAACTATTGTCGTTTCATCAGTGATGAAATTTCTCTCAGGACAACTTTTGGCTGAGAGGAAACTTTAGTGGATGTTATTCATGTGTGTAAGTGTGCCAGAGAGAGATCCAAAGTACATTCTCACTTATCACACCCCATTAATAGCTAAAGGAAAACACAAACCACTGAGATGAATTGTCTTATTTTTCTTAAAGTACTTTGTTTGGAATAATATGCATTTATTGGCATGATTTTAGATCAGTCAAAATGAAAAGAATTAGTCATGCCAGCGATATTCTCATTCATTTTTTTCATCTATTTGTGCAGTTATTTGAAACAGATTAGTTGAACATCTGATTTAAGTGATATGATGAGTGATATGATGTAATTGGTTGGTTATCACACCTAATGGGGAGCAAAGGAAATTTGCATGGAGGACATAATGATCATAAGGACATCATTACTGAATGATATAGTATGCTTCTTGGGGTCTAAGAGGGGTTTGGGACACTGAAAAGTCTCAGCATAAACTTCTGCACCAATAGTCCAAGGGCAATCCTGTGACAAAATTCCCAGGTACTAAAGGCATTAGAAGGAGACATAAGCTGGGGGAGGGTACACTAATTGGTAAAGAAATACGAAGAGCTCTTCTCACACCCCTCAGAGGACAGATGCTACGCTCAGAAATATGACTCTGTATTTTAAAAGTGCAGAGAATTGTCAACACAATTCACTTCTTTATTAGTTTCTTGTTGCTGCTAGAACAAATTATCTCAAGTATAGCGGCTTAAACAACATGCATTTAGGATCTTACAATTCTGGAGGTCAGAAGTCCAAAATGGACTTCTGGAGGCTATAGGGGAGAAACTCTTTCCATTCCTTTTCCAGATTCTTGACGTTGTCTGGTCCCTTCCTTGATCATCAGAGTCTGAAATTACATCGCTCCAATCTGAACTTTCATCCTCAAGCCCTTCTCACTTTCTCTCCTTCCTACCACATCTCCAGTGCTGACTCAGACTCCTCTGCGTTTTCACTTCCAAGGACCCTGGTGATTACATTGGGCCCATCTAGGTAATCCAGAAAAATCTCCCCTTCTCAAGGTCCTTCATTTAATCACATCTGCAAAGTCCCTTTATCTATATAAAGTAACATATTCAGGGATTCAGATTTGGACATCTCTGAGATGCCATTATTCTGCTTACCATATGTATTAGGCCATTCTTGCATTGCTATAAAGAAATACCTGAGACTGGGTGGTTTTTAAAGAAAAGAGGCTTAATTGGCTCACAGATCTGCAGCCTGTACAGGAAGCACAATGGTGGCATCGGATCAGCTTCTGGGGAGACCTCAGGTAACTTACAGTCATGGCAGAAGGCAAAGGGGAAAGCAGGCAGGTTATGTGGCCAGAGTAGGAGCAAGACACGAGGACAGCACCAACAGGATAGTGCTAAACCATTCGTAACAAATCCACTCCATGATCCAATCACCTCTTACCAGCCCCACATCCAACATTGGGGATTACAATTCAACCTGAGATTTGGGTGGGGAAACACATCCAAACCATATCAGCATACCCTCCAACAGGTTTACTGTCTGATTACATCAGCCAAAATCAGCTTTAGTTGTTTGCAACCAAGAACCATGACTGAAACATCAGAGTTTCAGGTGTGCTTAGTGTAACCAAAGACCACCCAAGACCTACTGAGTAGGAGTGTCTGAAAGTAGACCAGTGGATCTGCATTTATTTTTGGCTGGGTGACTTTGATGCATAATACATATGTGGATCCATTATTTTAAAGTCACATTTATATAAAAATAGTTTTTAGAGTCCCTTTCAAGAATGTGCCTGTAATTTGCCTTTTCAGCTTATTGTAGAACAGTTTGGAAAGCAGTGGGATTTAGTGCAAAGATCTTGGACTTTGGAATCAAACTTCAACTTGAATATCTGCTTTCATCAGTTTTTAGCTATAATCCTTGTATTCGTCTATTTTCATGCACCTGTAAAGATGCTACCTGAGACTTGGTAATTTATAAATAAAAGAGGTTTAATTGACTTACAGTTCGTCATGGATGGAGAGGCCTCATGAAGTTTATAATCACGACAGAAGGTGAAGGGGAAGCAAGGCATGTCTTACTTGGCAGCAAGAGAGAGAATGTGAAAGAGGAAACACAGACACTTATCAAACAACTAGATCTCATGAGAACTCTCTCACTATCACAAGAACAGCATGGGGAAAAGTGCCCCATGATCCAACTACCTTCCATGAGGGTCTTCCTCAATACTTTGGGATTATAACTCAAGATGCGATTTGGGTGGGGACACAGGACCAAACGATATCAATCCTTCTCAGTTCTTCCCATTCACAATTAAGGTTGATCAATTCCATTTCCCTCTAACACTATGTTTTCTCATTCATAAAATGGGGCAATATCACCTACCTTCAGTAGACTAATATAAAGGTGAAATACGGTATTTATCCAACAAACAACAGTGTCTAAAGCATAACAGATATACAAAAAATAGTCCTTTACCAAAATGCTCTATAATATGTATATCCATGGAAAGCAATTCTCCTGTTAACTTCCTCCATCCAGATGTCTTTTTTCCTGGGCATTCTTAACTTCTACAACTTCCAGATTCAGATTCAGGCTCTGTTGCCTGTTGATTTTTGCCCAGAGTCTTTGATGAAGAGGCTGTGGCATGTTAATCTCTGTAATACATTTTTCTGTGGGCTCTTTCAGCCAGCCTCTCTTTCATCTGGACCTCCTTCAGCCTTCAAAGGCACAACTCAGAGCCAAACCTGAGGTAGGTTTAAGGCCTGGAGTAAATCACATTGGGGGTCCCCTTCCATTCTGGTTTAAAGGAGAAAAGGAGAGGTGATAAGACATAAAGAGAAGGGGCCTTTAAGCTTAAGAGGCATGAAGGCAAAAGCATCAGCATTCCAGGTGTCTGGACTCTGTGTTCTCTAAAATTTATGGGATGATTGAACACATTTGCTGTTGTAGCCTCTGAAATTCAAAGCCTGGTTAATTGTTAAAGGTTTTTTAAGATAATGAATTGGTATCAGGGATTTATTTCTAGAAAACTATCAGTAAATTTCTTACTTTTCCTTCAAAAATTATTTTATAGTCAATCATATGTTATTATCAATTTCCCAAAACTGACATACACATTTATAGTTGGCATCAGTTGAGGTTATTTTTATCAAGAGGAACTGAACTATATTAGTGCTGAAAGAAAGAGCCAACCACAATCATAATAATATATCCAGATAAATAAGTGAAACATCTGGTCAACCAGCTGTATTTTGATGTACATATATCATAAAACTAAATTTACTAACTTTTGTGAATAATTATCCCCCTCTGCTTAAATATATTGGTTATGACTCCAGTTCCTTTGGAATGTATATGTATACGGATTTCAGTGTGGGCATCTAAATTCAAAATGGGTATAAAGACACCTTACCAGGTGGGTCGGTCACTACAGTGCTCTGTTGAGAGTTTAGGTCAGATTTCTATGACAGAATATCAGGTATACTATAGTAAATTTAGTAACACTTTTTATGAAATGCCTAATAATTCATTTGAATTAAACTTTGCTTAATCAAAGACAATCTCTTTGTTCCTAAACAAAGAGTTCTAAAGAAATCTGTAAACAAGACTTCTAAACAAATGTGTAAAACATCAACCTGTCCTCATCTCCCTTAGCTATCGCCCAGTTAGAATTAACAGTTGCTTTTGGGGACAGCATCTAAAGAACTATCTAGTTTAACCTAATTAACATATTTCAGCATTATAGTGGCTAAAATACAAAGTAGTTTCTGTGATTCTAAACTTGTTTTCTTAGTGTCTTTCCCTGCAGGAAAACAAAGTAGAAAAGTGTATTTACACTTTTTAAAAGGACAAGAACCACTCCTTTCTCTTTTCTTCCTAAATTTTTACAACTCAAAAAAAAATCTATTAAATTAATGTATCTACCTATTAGAAATGTAAAGATTCCTCATAGATAAATATAAACTAGACAGTGCTTCATACTTTGACTATTCACTATTTACAAATAGAGATTTTCTAAATCTTTTTTTATAATTCAAAATAAAGCTATTAATCTATCCATCTATTAGAAACGTGAAGATTCTTTAGAGATAAATATAAACTAGACATTGCTTCATGCTTTGAATATTCACTATTTGCAAATAGAGAATATTTACAAAGAGAGAATGTTTCTCTCTTTATTTTTCAGGGATATAAGGTACTCAAGATATTTAAAGACTCAAAACTAAATTTTTTTTCTCTGCCTGATGTTATTTTGTTTTCCTTTAAAGTTATTAAGCACTAGACACTTGCCATATGCCCAATATAGTGTTACATGTAATGAGAGACACAGAAAATAGTCTTGGATGTACAAGTTATTTTCTCATTGAAAAAAAAAAAGAAGAAAACAAAATTTCTTGTTTCTTAGGTGCTGACTCTTCTAGAAGTCACTCAAGTAATGAGCTGTATCCGAAGGTAGTCAGGAACTTGTTCCGGATAGGATAGAGAGAAGTCACCATTCCTCTTTTCTTTAATGTGGTGTGGTTCTCCCAAAGTGTGTTAACTTCCTGCAATGTGCTATTTCTCAAGACATGAATTTGAATTCTGAGCTGCCAGGCATGAGTGGGAAAGATTCACTTTCCTAGTGAATATGAGCAGAGGGTATGATGTGAGTGGTGCCTGTTCGCAAAGAAAAGAAGAGAGGGGGCCTGGTAAGTTAGAATGTCCCCACTTGACATCTCACTATACTGAAAGGGGCCGACAAGGTGTGGGGAGACATTTGGAATATCTTTCCTTGCTGACGCTGGGAGAAAGGCATTTTGTTTAGGGCCACCCTCGTATCACAAGGCAGGAGTTGGAAATCATAGGCCAATATGTGGCTGATTTGGGGCTAATGTAGGAGATATGGGAAGCTATATGGAACTGGTGAGAGAGGATGAGGGAGTGAGCCCCTGAGTACCAGTCCCAGGGGAGGGGATCTGAAAAGAGGAGGGTCTGTCAAGGGCTCCAGAGAGGAGACATCTGCATTACATACGTTTCTATTTCTTCCGTACTGCTTCCTTTAAGGAGGATAGGGCCATTTGAAGTTATATTTTAGCATGTAATTTCACCTAAAAATGCAAGGCAGTGTTGGTATCCATGAATTAAGGAGTCCACTCTATTAAGGGTCTACTCTATTAGATTTCATGCCTGTCTTTCAGACAATCTTTGAGAGAGAAGTATACTCACCCATCACATTAATTTCTCAATTTTGTTAAAATGCAGTCTATCATTTCAACTACTTTATAAAATTTACACAGATACGCATTTACGCTTTTTTTCTGTTACAACCTTGATTTGACAGGAAAAAGAATTTATCAATGTTTTTCTAATGAAAGAATAGATACAAAATCCATTGCTCTCAGAAAAGCAATGAGAAGAAAATATGAAAGAAAAGGTGAAATTTGAAAATATACTGTGACAGTAGTTGGCATAGAAAAATATTAAAATGTTGAAAATTATAGCACTGTATGTTAGATTTGAGATCTATGTGATGAATTATGTATTTCCAAATACAGGAAACTGCCTTTATGCTAGCAGGAAATAACTGGGCTTTCTGTTATTTGTTGAGCAAATTACTAGGAGTTGAAAAATAAGAGGCATGCAAAATCATCTTACAGCTGACTTGTTCTGCAAAGTTCAGTGAACGTAAGGGGTGAACACTGTGTCTGGCAAGGAATAAGAGAGATCCAGGAGGTTAAAAAAGTGGCTGCCACCCACTGCTGACTATTAAATAAGTATTATAATATTGGCAGCAGCACCTGGATTTTACTCAAAGTAGGGGAGAGAAAACTGAACCCTGGCGGATTAAAGCAACAGTCAGGCTGCAAATGTGAATACACACACACACACACACACACACACACACACAGAATGCACACTTTTTTCTTTTGTTTCTCTTCAGGCAAATTAAAGTATGGACTTCCCAGCTAATTACTCTTATCCTGAGTCACAGGGAGTAGACCACTTTCACAATAACTTACAGCCTTTCTCCCTGCCGGTTCTGTTCTGCGTTTCATCCAGAAAGGCAGATACCCCATTTGTATCAAATTATGCATGACAGTTCGGCAAGTGGGTTGTGTACTTCTATGAAAGCCACAGAAAAACAAGCTATTGTGTTTCATTACCAACACCACTTTCAGTGGAGGCAAGGGCTTTTGCAGTTTTCAAAGATATTTTATGTCAATTTCGTGTGCCTACTTGTGAAGAATTCAAAGTTTCCCTCAGGAAGGTTTAAAGCATTTGTAAAAAGTGCACCTCCCACCACGCTTTCTGCTCCTTGAATTTAGAATAACAGAGAAAAGCAAAAGATGAAACCACACAGAAACACCAATAAATATTAAAAAACAACAAAAACAAAAATACCCAAATCATGGTATGTGAAACCAACTTTAGGTATTTTGCAAATGATGAGTTTTTTTCTCTCTTCAGTTAACAGTTCGTTTGGAATGCAATTAACTTGTGTTGTTGGAATCTTTTCCTTTAAGAGTTTCATATATATATGCATGTATTATTTGTTTCTGGGAAAAGAATATGGGTAGTATCACCTACCTCCATAGGCTAATATAAAAGTAAAATAATGTATTTATACAATTTATTTACAACATAAATAAGATATTTATGCTGAACTTAAACTATTTTGTTGTGGGAGCACTCCATTCTTGGCTGAGTACTGACTGCTGAGGCTATGTGGTCTTATATGCAGCCTCTACTAGAGCCAGAACTTAGTCTCAAAAAGAAAATAAACTCAGGCCCAATAAAGCATATCTTTGCCTCATAATCTTATAAACTTCATACAGCCTTTTTTTTTTTTTTTTTAGCATTTTCATCTGTCATAGAATTAGCTGGGTCAAAAAGAAGGGCAGTTTGCACTTTAATCAAAACCAGCTGAAGATACTTTTCTGGCCTGAGTCACACCCATAGTTGACAGCCTTGTTGGTTACTGGTAAATGTAACAAAGCTTCTCATCTTAATGTGTTACATGTTGACTCCAAATTCAGGAGACCATTATATAACAATAAGCATTCCTTTACTGTAAAGCTAGCATCATGACACAACACAGATTTCTTGATCCTCAGAAACTTTAGAGATAGCAAATATATTTATTTTTTTGAGTTAAATCTCTCCACCTCTTGAGTATGTCTAAGACATCGACTTCTTTGCAGTCTCGAAATTCAATTAAGACAATATGGTAAATAATGAAGACTGTGTGAGGTTCTATGGATTGTGAAATGGTCAGGTTCCCTACCAACTAAATCGTGTCTCAGAGTAAGGGAACTGAGATAACTCTGAGGCAAAATAACGAAAGTATATATTCCTTCAAAGTGATATCAAAGTAGATATAGAAAAAAGAACATACTTCAGATCAACAGGTTCATTCCAGGAATCAAGATTTTACTCATCTGCAGCATTAGCTACAATTAAAGTCTTTATCTGATTATGTTTATTGATATTCCTTGCTGGTATCCAAAACCTATCTACTTCTGTACCAGCTGAGCTGGAGAGCTAGTAGAAATGTGACTGGAGTTCTGCCTTGAAAATTTTACATCTTTGTTATGGTGGTAATGTTTGTGATCTCAATAGAAATATAATCACAGTTGAGTCTTAAACAATGCAGGCATTAGGGAGACTGATCTCTTGACATTGAAAAATTCATTTATAGATGTTGACCCCCAAGACCTTTACTGACAGCTTACTGTTGACCAGAGGCTTTCTGATAACATAAACAGTTGATGAAACCACAGTTTATATGTATTATATGCCATATTACTACAATAAAGTAAGCTAGGAAACAGTATTATTAAGAAAATCAGGGACTCCATGTTTGAGTCCCCTTCCCTTTGTGGAAGCCATCTTTCTCTCTCCTGGAGTTCCCCTCTGGGATCCCCTTCCACACTGTCTCGTGGAAGCCTGTCTTCCCCTCCTAAACTCCATCTCTCTCTCTGTTCCCTTCCACTCGATGTGGAAGCTGCTTTCCTCTCCTGGATTCTATCTTTCTGGATCCCCTCACTCAGTGTGAGTGTTAACCCTTTCTTTCTCTCTCCTGTTTCTCTCTCTCTTTAAATAAATCACTTTCTATAAATGAACAACAACAACAAAAAAGAAAATCAAAAAGAAGAGTAAACATATTTTCTGTTCATTAAGTGAAAGCGGATTATCATAAAGGTCTTCATCTTTGTTTTCTTCATGTTGAGTAGGCTGATGGGAAAAGGGACTGGTCTTGCGGTGTCACGTGTTGCAGAAGTGAAATGTCTGAACTTTAGCAGAAGATATTAGGAAAGGCTATGAAATTGACTCCTTTTATAATTTAGCAACATGAAGACCTGAACTTTGCATTTAGATTTGCTTTACTTTTATTCTATAGCTGCCAAGAATGAGATATTCTTTATCATAGACCTGGATGATTCTTAGGGTTTCATTATTTTACCAGGTAGTTAGGTGTTGTAGCGTGGTGGGGTATTTAGCTGTGTAGACTTGTTCAAAGCAGTGCTTCACAATCAGAGTTCTCAAATTTCATGTTCTTCCTAGAGCAGCTATCATTTTGTTTTCTTAAGGTCAACCCTCAATAAGCACTTAATATCAGGCTATAACCAGTGAAAACTTAGCTTTCTATTTCATCTACTTTCATCTTTTCTCTAGATAGTAAATATATTTTCACTTAGCCAGATAACCAATACCAGATTACCTGATTTCCCTGAGCTTTTCTTGCCTGCAACCCAATTTCTGTACCCAATTTCTATACCAGTCAAGTTTTTATAATGCAGAAATCAACAACAGATGCTGTTAATTTTAACAAGATTTTTTTTTTAATAATGTAGGTCACAGAATTCATTGAGAGACTGATGAATCAACTTCAAATAATGAGAAAGAAACTTGAGGAGCTGAATTCAGGTTTAATGACATCCCGGTTTTCCCAGGGATCTCCCTGTTTTAGTGCTGAAGGCTGATACCTTGAAAAACACCTCAGTCCTATGCCAAGTAGAACCACTAGTCACCCTCACTGGGTGGCTACAAAAATAGCTAAGATCAGAGCACAGGAACAGTCTGGCTGCATTGCCACTGTTACTACCACTGATCTCAGAAACCGTGTCTCATTCCACTGATTCCACTGTGACCACTGATTCTAGAAATTATATATCATTTTCCACTTCCAAATTCTACATGGTCACACAGAGTGTATGTTGGTCATTGGCTGCAGGTTCAAAATTTACATCCAGATCATCTATTTTGAGTTCTTGTCTATTCCTACTAAATGCCAAGGGTCCACTTTTTTGGCTTTCTTAGCTTCTTTTGTAAGAAGTTCAGCTTTTGGCTCTTACTGGGACTCTCATTATGATAGGCAGACAAAAAAAAGACATTTAATTATAGGGGTAAGTAAACAACAAGATGAGTGAAAGAAGGTGATATGGTTTGGTTATGTCCCCACCCAAATTTCATCTTGAATTGTGGCTCCCATATTTCCCACATATTGTGGGAGGGACCCAGTGGGAAGTAATTGAATCATGGTAAGTAAACAAGAAGATGAGTGAAGGAAGGTAATATGGTTTGGCTGTGTCCCCACCCAAATCTCATCTGGAATTTTAGCTTCCATAATTCCCACATGTTGTGGGAGTCACCTGGTGGGAAGTAATTGAATCATGGGGGTGGATCTTTCTCATGCTGTTCTCATGATAGTGAATAAGTCTTATGAGATCTGATGGATTTATAAAGGGAAGTTCCCCTGCCCAAGTTCTCTCTTGCCTGCTGCCATGTAAGTCATGACTTTGCTCCTCCTTTGCCTTCTGCCATGATTGTGAGGCCTCCTGAGCCATATAGAACTGTGAATCCATTAAACTTCTTTTTCTTTGTAAATTACTCAGTCTCAGGTATGTCTTGATTAGCAGTGTGAGAACTGACTAATACATAATGAAACCAAAAGAACACTGGAGTTAAAAAAAATCATATAAGACCATAGTACATAAAAAAAAACATCAGAATATGAGAAAGCTTATTTAGCAGTTTGGTATACAGCTGTGGAAGTAGATAATATATAGATTATAGGATACTTGATGAGTGAGCATAAAGATAGACTGATTCAGTGTTTACCACCTACACAAGTTACTGAAAGGATCAGAGTGCTAGCTTCTTAACTGGAGTCATTAACATGTTGGGTTCATTTATTTTATTATTGATAATGTCATTTTCAATTGATATTGTTTAATATTTTAAAGAAAAACATAATAGAAAATTAAAATTAAACTGAAAATAAGGTATCTCATGTAATTTTCCTGAAACATTGAATCTGAACTTCTGACTAGTAAGCACTAGAGATACTTACATAAAACTGATGATCAGCGTGAAAGCACTTCATTCTCAGTTCCATGGAGAATAGTCTGCACTACCATCTAGCCTTCTGCTCGCGTGTTTTCTTTACATTGTCATTCAGTTGTTACATCATGGCAGAGGATGGGAATGAAAAAAAATTTTTAAAAAGCAATTGGAAACCTTTCCGTTTTCTTTAACTTGTAATTTGCTTTTGTAGAGTTGTTAAGCTACTGGTCAGACTGGATAAAGTATGAGTTCTAAGACATAATTTCCCTCATGGTTTACTTTTTACTTGATAAACTGAAATATAATAGTGACTTTGAAATAAATAGTCTTAAAAAACTCAGAAAACAACCTTTATGTTTAATCTCCACATATTCCATTTCTAAGTCTTTAAAAATGCCATTAACTTCAAGATAAATTATTGTAAATATAGCTTAGCAAAAAGCTGGCATACATAGTTGAAATAAAAATATGTATATCTATATATCAGTCTTTAGAATACAAAATCGAGCATTTTGTAGAAACTACATTAAGACACAGTGTAACATTTGTTTGATTTTAACAAAATAAGCTTCAAGCATGAAATCAGAGGAATATTATTAGAACAAAGATGACCTCATGACTTTTAATCTTAGGCCTTTGTACTTGGTGAGTTTTGTAATGAGAGCCTGATAATGCCAGTTCAACATTTTCAATCATAGAGTCCAGGTGAGTAAAAGATAGGTCTATAATCTTTTCAAACACATACGTAGATGTTTAATAGATCTTTTAGTTGTCACAGTCACTGTGTTCTCTGTTCCTGACCTCCAGCTTACATCTAAGAGATGTAGGTGAGATTTTGTTATAAACTGGCTCCAACATTTTCCATGGAGGAACAAAGATGTTTATGAATAGCTGTTCTTTTGATGCCTCCTGCACGGAGCTCCAGGAGGATGTGCATTTATTATGATACTCGTTTTGTGCATTATTAAATGAAATAGTAGAGAGAAGTATATGACATCACTTATATGGCAAAGCCATTAATAGACCAATGGCAGAGGCCACATTTCCTCTTCATCAAATTCTGACAGCTTTAATGTCTATAAGATCACTGTCTATTTTGAAAGAGTTGCACCTATTCAGGCTGAATTAAAAGTTAACAATAGCAAAGTGTATCCTATCAATGGGTAAATATTCGTCATTAATCAACCAATTAATGTGTTGTACTTCTGTGGACACATCAGTTCTCACATGAACATTTTTCTTTATTTTAACCAAGAACTCAATACAGCTTTTTGTTATGGTAAAACTACCAATGAAGAAGGCAACAGAATTATATGCTGAATTTTTTCTTTATTAGTCCTAAGAGCAGTTATTAAATTAATTTTAAACATTTGATATGAGATAGACTGAATGTTTACTAGGCTTGATCTTTTAGGCCAATCTTGCTGGCTTATCTGGTTTTCTGGGCAAATACAAGTTCACTGTATTTTATATAAATGTGAAAAATCTGTTTTACAGTAATTACATTGTCAACAGTTACCAAAACGTAAAATACAGGTATGAAAAATAATAATGTTTGTGGTCTATTTTATTTTAGCAGGCTTAGCCCAAGAATAAAATATACAGAAGACAAGACTTTGATCATGTGGGAAGTTTATTTCTTGAAATCTGAGTGAAGTACATAGATTTATTTTCTTTCCATTAATTTATATTTAGATTTTTTACTTTCAATGACATATTCTTCTTGGGACATCTTGGAGATACTTCTATCCAAACTACTCTCCCTCAAACATTAAGAATGTTATGAACATTCTTATTTTACATAAAAGATCCAAGGAATTATGTGTTTCCTAAATACTAATGTAATATTTAGTCACTTGTTTTAAAGGAGTTTGCTGTATTCTCGTCTCCTGGTATATATATTAGTTTGGTGCAAAAATAATTGCGGGTTTTGCTGTTAAAAGTAATCTTCACTTTTAACCTGTCACCTGTTGTCTTCTTTTATATGCCCCAAAACACACATTTAAGATATGTACATCTTAAGATAATCCATCTTAATTAAAAGAAAGGTCTGGTTCTTTGCCAAACATGCTAATATATTTATATATGTGGACAAGAGTGCAGGCAGACTCTAGGAGCTGGAGAATGGTTTCAGACTGAGAGTCAGAAAGAAAATGAAAACCTTAGTCTTACATCTGCAAGGAACTGGATTATGCCAATAATACTCAGATTGGAAGGGGATTCAGATAGCATTGCAGGTTTGGCCAGCAATTGAATTTTGACCAGGTAAGACTGCGCAGATGACCCAGCTAATTGCTTTCTGGACTTTTGACCCCCAGAAAAAGTAACATAAGAAATTTGTGTGGTTTTATGCTAATTCTATGCTAATTTGCTATACAGCAACAAAAAGCTAATACAAAATATATCATTTTTCCTATATCTTGTTAGCATTTTATTACTCATGAGAACACTGTTGGCCTATCCACTGAACACCAAGACAAATCCAACAATAATTAGTTATTGCTGATGCTTGACAGATTGTGTCATGTAAACACAATAGCTGTACATGTATTTGCTATCATGTTGTTATGAATACATAGTGAAATATATTTTATTTAAACAGTTTGTTACTTTGACGTATAAGTTTTAAATATTTTGACATATGGTATACAGACTTCCTCTTGCACCCTAGCTCAGGGTATAGGAAATGTTGTTGATGGGCATAGTCAACTTCCTGTTCTAATATTTAAAGGATTCCTGCTATTTCCAGTATTGAATTAGCAGCCCTGCAACCTGGTATCATATAAATCATGACAATTTATAATTTATTTATTAGTGGGGTTCTCCTTCTACTAGAGGAGCTTATCCCAGTATCTTTAGTCAATGGTAACAAGTACAGTGCTTGACATCTAGCACTGTGGACATACCATTTTCAATAGTATCTTGATTTTCAAACTGTCACTTCTTTTCTTTTTTTTCCTCAGCACACACATTTAAGATATGTACAGATACCTATCTTAATAAGATGAAAGAACTCTTTCTTTGTTGGCCAAACATGTTAAACATTTACATCAACCAGTACAAACCATAGGTTGTTGTTGCATTGAAATTTGATCCTCTGGGAAATATTAATGAAACTGATTATTTATATCCCTTTTGAAGAAATTAATTATTAAGTGTTTGGCAAGCTTTATCTAGTTTCCATAAAACTAAAATTGAAGCCCTATAGTACTAAATAATGTAGACCAAGAGTCAACATTTTAAAAGCAGAAAAAAATAAATATCATTTGGAATAGTAATAGAAAAGATTTTTTTGTGTCTCAGAGAAATTTGTATGTGATATTTTCACATGTGAAGAATCTCAAATGAACTTGACAAATGTTTTAATATTGCTTTGTGTCCACATAAATTATTTCAGTAATTATTTGTCTTACATTTTCATAACAATTACTTCACATTTTATTCTGGTTAATAATACTATTCATTTATTATAATAAAATGTTGACAATAAAACCAAAGACATACTGAAGAAAATGAAGATCATTCATGTGAACAGGGCTTCATAGTGGCTTTGAACAAGGGTAAAAGAGTTTGTCTGCCTGCATCTAACACCATGACCTCAAACCATCAACTTAAAGTCTTTCTCTTTGTTGTCAACGTTTGACACCAATAGTCACATAATTGTATTATTGTAAAGATCTAAAATTAAATGAATTTAGAAAAGGGCCTGCCATATAATAGTTACTTAGCAGGTTTTAAATATGTTGGTGGTGGTGGTGATTTTTTTTTTTAGGTGGAGTTTTTGCTCTGTCTCCCAGGCTGGCATGCCATGGCGCCATCTCAGCTCACTGCAACCTCCACCGCCCAGGGTTCAAGTGATTCCCCTACCTCAGACTCTCGAGTAGCTGGGACTACAGGTGCCAACTATCACGCCCAGTTAATTTTTTGCATTTTAGTAGAGACGGGGTTTCACCATGTTGGCCAGAGTGGTCTGGATCTTCTGACCTCGTGATCCTCCCACCTAGACCTCCCAAAGTGCTGGGACTACAGGCATGAGCCATCGAGCTCGGCTCCTGATGTTGATTATTATAATGCCAGCAATTGAAAGAGGATTACTTTTCTTGAATTTAAATTGATAAATGCTATCTACTATTATTACTTGTATTGTTGTTATCAATAATTTCACTGGATCGATTCTAGAGCAATTAAAGAATTTCTATGAAAATTATATCATAAACTATATGAACTATATATTCTGGTTTTTCCTCTTATATTATGAAATATTCCTTAAAATGCACCGTATTTTATAAATAGAAAACATTTTAATTTTCTTTTAATCTAGGTTAAATTTTGGATCTTTAGTCATTACTATCCAAGTAGGAATAATACGTAGGAATGAGTTTCTACATCAAAACTTTGAAAGTACCGTCAAATAGTAATTACTTGATAACAATTCCATATTGAGAGTTGGTTCTGATTCAAAACTCAACCCAGTTGTTTATATCTTCCATACTCCATTGTTTTCAGAACTTTTACTGAACACTACAATGTCTGTATAAAAAGAAAAATTCTTAGTAGAGTTGGAAACTAGAAAAGATGACATTTCTAAGCCTGAAAGCCGGAAGGAATATGGGGAAGATACTGTTTAGGGGATAACTTTGTAGAAAGGTCAGCAAACATGCAAGCTACAACATGAGAAGAAATCTGTTCCAGAGCTCACAGTGAGTGGGAAGGACAGAGTGGGAGCTTCAAGGGCCAAAGAGAAGTCTGGTACATTGTCTACAGCAGAGATCCCGGCTACAATTAAATCACTTGAAGACATTTTTATTAACATATTTATGTTGAGAACTCACCCCTGAGGAATTAAATCAGAATCTTGGTCGGGGAGAGGGGTGAAGTTGGGAGTAGCCCACACATTGTCTTTTTGTGAAAACTTTCCAGATGATTCTATGTGGGTAAAAATGGTTGTGAATCATTGGTCTAGGAAGCAAATATACAATATGCTTGTTGTCCTGGAAGGTAAAAGGGCGCTATAACAGAAAGAATGGCTGTTACCCTTCTCAGCTTCTTCACATGTGGGTGGTAGGCTAAGTAAACTGCAGGGTCTCCTAGAATGAGATTGACAATTAGCATTGGCATTCCTGTGAGGAAAGACGAGGCAGGGCTGGGCATTGACCCAGCAAGTATTTGTTATAAAATGCAAAGGTTTTATAAAAAGTGCTTGAGGAGGAAAAAAAGCTGAGATGACAAAAAGTCAAAGATAACAGGCAAAATAATAAATATAAGTGGATTTAAAGTTTTAATAATATAATCCATATAAGGACACATAAGAAGAGTCATGCTCTTTGTAGAAGTAAAACTAAGTCATAGACAAAAAATGTTAAAAGTGAAAGGAAATATATATTCAGCAAATGCAAATATAATGTAGTAGTAGTTGCCATGCAATCTCAACATCATATTAAATTAAATTCAAAGCAAAACCATTCAAAGGGACAATGATGAATCATTGTACACTGATAAAGGGCGCAAGCGCAACCTACAAAGAAACTGTTGACATATTTTAATGTACTGAATAAAGTTGCTTCCAAATATTGCAGAAATGTTATTTAGTACTAGGAAATATTTTTATAGAATATTTTTATAGAATATCAATATTTCAATATTATAAAAATATACTAATGCAGAAAATCCATAAGAAAAACAAAATAAACTTCAAATTTGAATGGAATATAAAATACTGAAGACAAATATTTCTGCCATTCTTTATATTATTAACATATTTTGAAAGGAAAGATAAGTTTCATGTATCTGCAATTAATTTACTGTTGTATTTGTCAATCTAACAGGATGGAGTTATGAGATTACAAAGAACACAGCATTCATGGGAATAAAAATATACACTTAGTTGTCAAAATGTATGTTTCGTGTGTAACAATTCATTGAGTTTTATGTTCTTAAGACACTAAAGGTAAACATATTTCCAATAAAAATAAATAAAATTTGCTCTCCAAAACTTGTGTCTTTCAGATAACCAACATCTTAAAACTTAAATTTTAAACACAAAGAAAGCAAAATTTTAAATTAAATACACTAATTAACTACTTGTAAAATTGTAAGAAGTCCATCTGCTATGAAACGAGGAACTGTAGACTGCCTATGTAGTGTAATGACTGGAATGGTAACATATGTTACCAATGAAAAAATATAATTAGCTTAAAATATGAAATTTAAAAAGTATTTGAAGTATCTCAGAACTCTGGTTTTAACCTTTCCAACCATCACCCATGATAAAGAAATTACAGCTGCAGGTTGGATGAACACCTAAGAAAGGGGCTAGCTGGCCAACCCCCTTCCAAGATAAAGATGGAGGTGAGGATTGTTAATGTTTTCCATCTGTGGTATTAAGAAGACTGAAAACTTATCAAAAATCTTGATAATCACCAAGGTCTCAGAGCAACATGGTATCTTGGTGATAGATTTGCACCTAGTGTGTCTAAGTGAATAGTCTTGAAGAATATATACATACTCTCACTTTGTATAGGTAGCCAATAATTTCTAAACTCCTGAAAAAATGAGACAATGGGAAGTCCTGAGAGGGAGTATATCTCAGAGGAGGGTGGGACAAAGAGGACACAGAAGACATGGAGCTCACACTCACTACTAAGGGCCACAACAGGGACCATTGACACCAGTAACTGACACCAATGCAGTATTTGCAAACACTATGCAGAATGAATTACTCTTCAACCGATGCCAGCACAGGATCTCCAATGAAGCAAAATACAAGACAGCAGAGGTCAGAAAGAACATAAGATTGCATAAAAACTGATTTCAGAGCAATATCAATTTCCTATCTCTCCCTTCTCCCTTCAGACAGCCTCTCCCACCAATTTCAGTAAAATTGATCACCTTTGGGGGACAGGTAAAGGAAAGGGACAAGAAATATGTTAAATTTGAATAACAGTTTTACAAAAAATGACTGTATATTGAATTGGGAATTATTGAATTCCCTTGAAATGCCATTAATATGAATTTTCTGTCATTAGCAAAATAGAGAGTTACTTATAGTTGTTTACCAGAAAATTAGGAAAAATATATTCTTGGACATCTGAGTTGTAACTGAAAATTTCAAAGCTACCAGGCATTTCTCCTTTTGATTATCTGACCAATAATCATCAATATGCTCTCACTGGTGATGCTTCATGGGTGTTGTAAAAAATCTGCCAATGCATTGCAAACTTTATTGATTGATAAATAACATATGATATAAATGTTGTAAAATACACAAATTTTAATGAAATTAATAAAATTTATGTTGGAGGATATATAGGGACACAGACACAAGTCATTTAAATACACATCTTGTTGATATTGTAATTTTCCCACATCAGATTTATGGAGGCAGAGTTGAAGTACAGTTTAAGAGTCACCATTTAAGGCATACAGTTCAATGCATTTTTACAAATATTCACAGTCACATCATCAGTACCATAAGCAAGTTATAAAATATTTTCATCCCCAAGAAAGTTCCTTTGTGACTCCTTATAGTGTTTACGTATAGTCTTAATTAACAGAACTAGAACTAGACAAGTTAAAAATTGAAGAATGAAAAGAACACCCACAAAATTGAAAACCAGAAAACATTAGAAAGCAGAATGAATTCCATGCTAGTGGTTGGTGGTCAATCTGCTGATATTAATACAATTTTTATTTTATTTTATTTCACAAATATGACTAACATTTTTATTATCTTTGAAAGTTGAATTTCTTGGCTCAATTTTTTTTTTATGCCAAAATGCTGAAGTCCTGTGGTCCTTTATAAGGAGACAGAAGTTCTTGCATTACATCCATGTCTTGTATCATACCTCAAAGTATCAACAGCTTCCTCCTTTTCCTCCTCATGATTACCAGTTACTGAATCCCAGTGTACCTCTAGAGAGGCATGGTGAAAACTGATGGTCTGAGGTTAACAATTGATTTCATACCAGTTTCCACTATAGTGGCACTGTCATGCCAAGCTGCCTCCATAACCTCTACGTGTCTTTAAGGAGCTGATTCAAACTTACAAACTTACTTGAAGGAAAATTATAATACCAAAAGCTTACAAGGTCATTGTTTTATATCTGAGATATGGGACCTTCAAACTCTGAGATGATTTGTTTTGTTCAGTGTCATGATAAACAAAAATTTAAGGTGACTTGAAGTCACACACACACACACACACACACACACACACATCCAGTCTGCAGGTGATGAACATTTAGGTTGATTCTACTTCTTTGCTATTGTGACTAGTGGTGTGATTAACATATGCATTGTATGCTTCTTTATGGTAGAACAATTTATATAGATAGATAAGGGTAGATATATAGATATAGATATAGATGTAGATATACATGTAGATAGATATAGAATTGCTGGGTTGATTGTAATTCTGCTTTAAGTTCTTCAAGGAATCACCAGATATGACATGGTTTGGCTCTGTGTCCTCACCCAAACCTCATGTTAAATTGCAATCCCCATGTATCAGACGAGGCGCCTGGTGGAAGGTAATTGGATCGTGGGAGAAGATTCCCCATCTGTTATCATGAAAATGAGTAAGTTCTCACCAGATTTGGTGGTTTAAAAGTATGTGGCCCTTCCCCTGTCACACTCTGTCTCTCCTGCCACCATGTGAGGAAGGGGCTGGCTTCCCCTTTGCCTTCTGCAGTGATTGTAAGTTTCCTGAGGCCCTCCAGCGATACTTCCTGTTAAATCTATGGTTCTGTCACTCAATTAAATCTCTTTTTTTTACTCATTGCCCAGTCTCAGGTAGTTCTTTACAGCAGTGTGAAAACAGACTAACACAGAAAATTGTTACCAGAAGAGTGGGGCATTGTTATAAAGAGACCTGAAAATGCGGAAGCAACCTTGAAGCTGGGTAATTGGCAGAGAGATTGGAAAAGTTTGCAGGGTTCAGAAGACAAAAAGTTGTGGGAAAGTTTGAAACTATTAGAGATTTGTTTAATGGTTCTGACCAAAATACTGATGGTAATATGGACAAAAAAGTCCAGGCTGAGGCAATCTCAGACGGAGATGAGCAACTTCTTGGGAACCGGAATAAAGGTGACTTTTGCTATGCTTTGACAAAGAGACTGGTGGCATTTTGCCCCTGCCCTAGAAAGGAAAAATAGTTTTGTTAGCCAGGCCTCTACAGCCTCAGGACATGGTGCCCTGGGTCCCACTGCTCCAACTCCAGCTGTGGCTAATAAGGGCCAATGTACAGGCGGGCTGTGGTTTCAGAGGATGCAAGCCACAAGCCTGGTGGTTTTCACATAGTGTTGAGTCTCTAAGTGTACAGAAGGAAAGAGTTTGGGAACTGCCACCTAGATTTCAGAGGGTGGATGAAAACGCCTGAATATTCAGGCAAAAATATGCTGCAGAGACCCAGCCTTCATGGAGAACCTATACTAGGGCAGCATGGAGGGGAAATATGGGGTTGGAATCCCCACACAAAGTTCCCACTGGGGCACTTCCTCGCCCAGTTGTGAGGAAAGGGCCACTGTACTCCAAACCCCAGGATGGTAGATCCACCAACACCTTGACCCCAAAATGGTAGATCCATCAACAGCTTGCATTGTGTGCCTGGAAATGCTGCAGGAACTAATGCCAGCATGTGAAAATAGCTCCACGGGCTGTATCCTGCAGAGCCACATGGGCAGAGCTGCCCAAGGCCTTGGGAGCCCAGCTTTTGTATCAGCATTTCCTGGATATGGGACATGGAGTTAAAGGAGATTATTTTGGAGCTTTAAGATTTAATGACTGCCCTGCTGGTTTTCAGACTTGTTTGGGGTCTTTTCTTCCTTTGTTTTGGCCAATTTCTGCCATTTGGAATGGGAGCATTTACCCAATGCCCGTACCTCCATTGTATCTTGGAAGTAACTATCTTGCTTTTGCTTTTATAGGTTCACAGGCTGAAGGGACTTACTTTGTCTCAGATGAGACTTTGGACTGTGTAAACTTTTGCGTTAATGATAAAATGAGGTAACACTAGGAGACTGTTGAGAATGGATAACCATATTTAGAAATGTGAGAAAGTCATGAAATTTGTAAGGGGTCAAAGGTGGAATGATGTGGTTTAGATTTTTGTTCCCACCGAAATCTCAAGTCAAATTAGAAAAGAGCCCTGGTGACAGGTGATTGGATCATCGGGGCGGGTTTCCCCATTGTTGTTTTCATGATACTGAGTGAATTATCAAGAGATCTGATGTTTTAAAAGTGTTTGGCAAACCCCTTTAATTCTCTCTCTCTCCTGCCTCCATGTGAAAAACGTTTTAGCTTTCCCTTCAACCTTCACCACGACTGTAACTTTCCAGAAGCTCCCCAGTCATGCTTCCTGTTAAGTCTACAGAACTGTGAGTCAGTTAACCTATTTTCTTTATAAATTACCCAGTTTCAGGTCCTTCTTTATAAGCAGTGTGAAAACAGGATAATACATCACCAAACTGCTTGCCAGTTATATTATAGTCATTCTGTCTTGTGTCCTTTGCAATGTTGAGCATTTTTTTATATGCTTGTTGGTTGTGTTGGTTGCTTGTATGTATTCTTTTATCAGTTCATGCCCTTTGCCTATTTTTAGTGGGGTCAGGATTTTTTTGCTTGTTAATTTAAGGTTCTTATAGACTCTGTACATTCTGGATGTTAAACCTTACGCATAGTTTGCAAATATTTTCTCCCATTCTGTAAGTTATCTATTTTTTTTCTTGCTGTGCAAAAACTCTTTAGTTTAATTAAGTCTCATTTGTTTATTTTTGGTTTTGCTGAAATTGCTTCTGGCATCTTCATCATGAAATCTTTGCCAGATTTTGTGTACAGAATGGTACTTCCTAGGTTATTGTCTAGGATTTTTATAGTTTTAGATTATGCATTTGAGTCTTTAGTCCATCTTGAGTTGATTTTTGTATAGGGTGAAAGGAGGGGGCCCAGTTTCAGTTTGCTGCCTATGGCCAGCCAGTTATCTCAGCACCATTTATTAAATAGTGAGCCCTTTCTCCATTGCTTGTTTTTGTCAACTTTGTTGAAGATCAGATGGTTATATGTGTGTGGCATTTTTTCTGGGCTCCCTATTCTCTTCCATTGCCTTGTGTCTGTTTTTGTACCAGTTCCATGCTGTTTTAGTTACTATAGCTGTGTAGCATATTTAGAAGTTTAGCAATGTGATGCCTTCAGATTTGTTCTTTTTGCTTAGGATTGCTTTGGCTATTCAGGCTCTTTTATGTTCCCTATGCATTTTAAAATATTTTTTCTAGTTATGTGAAGAATGTTATTGGTAGTTTTATAGGAATAGCATTGAATCTATAAATTGCTTTGTGCAACATGGCCATTTTAACTCTATTGATTCTTCCTACTCATCTGCATAAAATGTTTTTACCATTTGTTTGTGTCATCTCTAATTTCTTCAGGCAGTGTCTCGTAATTCTTATTGTAGAGATCTTTCACCTCTTTGGTTAGCTGTATTCCTAGGTATTTTATTCTTTTTCTGGATATTATAAATAGAACTGCATTCTTGATTTGGCTCTCAGCTTGAGTTTTATTGGTGGATAGAAATGCTACTGATTTTTGTACATTAGTTATATATCCTAAAAATTTGCTGAAGTTGTTTATCAGAGACTATAAAGTTTTCTAGATACAGAATCATAGCATCTGCAAACAGAGGTAATTTAATTTCTTCTTTTTCTATTTGGATGCTTTTCATTTCTTTTTCTTGCCTCATTACTCTGGCTAAGACGTTCAGTACTTTGTTGAATAGGAATGGTAAGAGAGGAAATTTTTGTTTTGTTCCAGGTTTCCAGGAGAATGCATCTAGCTTTTGCCCATTCAGTATAATGTTGTCTATGGGTTTGTCATAGATGACAAACTTATTATTTAGAGGGACATTCTTCAATGACTATTTTGTTGAGGTTTTTTTTTTTTTTTCTTAACCATAAAGGGATGTTGAATTTATTGAAAGCCTTTTTCTGTATCTATTAAGATAATCATGTGGTTTTTGTTTTTAGTTCTGTTTATGTGATAAATCACATGTATTGGTTAGCATATGTTGAACCAACCTTGCATCCCAGGGATAAATCCTACTTGATCATGGTGGATTAATGTTTTAATGTGCTGCTAGATTCAGTTTGCTAGAATTCTTTAGAGGATTTTGCACAGATGTTCATCCAAAATCTTGGCCTGAAGTTTTCTTTTTGTTGTTGTTGTGTCTCAGCGTGGTTTTGGTATCAAGATTACACTGGTCTCATAAAATGCATTACTGAGGAGTTCCTCTTCCTTAATATTTTGGAATAGTTTTAGCAGGAATAGTACTAACTCTTTTGTTTGCATTTGGTAGAATTTTTCTATGAATGCATCTGGTCCCTGGCTTTTTCTGGTTAGTAAGCTTTTTATTACTGATTCAGTTTTGGAACCTATTATTCATCTGTTCAGGGGTATTCAATTTCTTCAGGGTTCACCCTTCAGAGGTTGCATGTTTTCAGGAACTTATCCATCTCTTAGGGTTTTCTAGCTTGTGTGCAGAGGGGTGTTAATGGCAGTCTTTGAGGTTTTTTTGTTTTATTATTTCTGTGGAGGTCAGTGGTAATGTCTCCTGTGTAACTTCTAATTGTGTTTATTTGAATCTTCACTCTTTTTGTCTTTATTAGTTTAACAGTCTGTTTACCTTATTTATTCTTCAAAAAAACCAACTCATAGACTTATTGAATCATTTATATGATTTTTCACATCAAAATTTCCTTCAGTTGCATCAGCCTGTTAATAACTGAGTGGTAAAGAATTAGCCTGTCCATTTTATCCATATAGTTTTGTGAGTTTCTATCAGTGTTTCGTTTCCTTTTTTTGTTTTTTTGCATTTTAGATTTTCCCCTCTATTAGGTTTTTTTTCTTTAAATTCACCTCTGCTAATCTGTAAATTGTTTCTAAAGACAGAGAATCTTTTAAAAATTTAAGATATATATATGTATAATTTGACAGGGAAACAAAGGTCACCCTAGATACAATAATATATGCTTAATCCAGAGAGGAACCTTCTTTCTGCCATCTTTAATTTTAAAAGAAAAATCCTAAGTCATTTTTGGAAAGAAGATTTGTTGTCACTTTTTCATAACTTTCTCCATAATCAATTGCTGTCGAATCAAAATGTAGTAAATGTTGAAAACTAAAGTACTTCTATTTAGTAAAAGTGATCGCTTTCCTGTAAATCTATTTTCAAAGTTTGAGTATTTTATAATTAGGATGTATTAAATTATTCACTAAAAACATTGTCGCATCTCATCAGATTAGTGCTAGTGACACATACAGCTATAAATGTATCTTTTCACAAAAATCTTATGAGGTAGGCAACTATAAAAATATTTCATTTTCAATGTTAAATGAATGAGTTATATGTTAATATTTATATTTATTTGTTTATTTAATTTCTATTTTAAGAACAATAATGGTGTAGAAACAAATATAACATAATTTTTGTTATGGATATAGTCACAGAAGACTTTGGGAAGCAAAATGAAGTTCTATCTGGTTAAACAGCAAAGCATGAGGTAAATTAAAATTCAAAGCAACCCAAGGGTTGGGAGAAGGAAGGTCATCATAGTTGAATAAACATTACACAGTGTTATGAGAATCAGCTATGGAGACATTTATGAGAATTGAAATAGACTGAAAACATTTAACTTGGAGAATAAAGGATCTGAGCTGAGTCTTGAAGAAGGCACAGCTTTGATGAATATCAGATACAGCATTTGCAGGTAAAATGTAGGAGACAATGGGTTCTAAGAATTGTTTTTCCTAAAATAGCATATAGTTATTAAATGGCAGGCTCTATCTTCACTTTGTCTGAGAGGATGTTAGGGCACATCAAAGGCAATCACATCACCCAAGCTTCAACTGCTACTTTATGCCAGAATTGATTATGGCATCTAGGGTGAAACCTCTTCTCATGTCATCACAGCCACCCTGGTATCTTGGGGTAACCTAGTGAAGACAGAGGTGAGTTTGAATTATAGAATATTAGATTTTATTCACCTAAATATTTACACTAATATTTTGGAATAAGCAATGTGTTTTAAGTACAGCTGAAATAATGTATTTCCCACGATTGTCTTAGGATGAATCCCATTTACACACTGGAGTGCCTTTCACAATCACCACTTGCTTCCCCTACTAACTATGGCTATAACTACTTCTTAGCATACTTTTTTGTATAAGGAACAATAGGCTCTGGAGTAGTGTTTGGATTTGGATTTTGCCTCCTTTCTTCCTTATTTTCTGCGTAATCTTGAGGTCCTTCGTCTCTCTGTATCTTTCTTTCTACTGCGATAGATGAATGATATCTACTTTATAATAGAGTACATGAAACCATAAATGTATATTATTTATTATATTTCCTGGTACATACTGAATGCTCGCTATCAACCGTTTATATTTTGGTTGTTATTCAATGCGTTAAGATAGAAGACAATGCTAAAGGTCAACAAACATCTAAGATGACTGATTTATATTATTCATTCAAAAAAAGAGCAATGGTTATCTTAGTTAATAAAAATTCTACTTAACATATTATACTTTACCGAAAATATTGTTTATATTATTAATAATAATGCCTATCTTTTAATGAATGGTTATAACATGAAAAGCACAATACTAAGCATTTCAATTAAGATAATATACAGAAGAAATGGTTATCTCTGGTCATAATACGAATATTTTTTCTTGTATGACATCGGTATTTTAGAATAAATATGGTTACTTGGTTTAAAATATATATATACAGAAAGACATTCTAACTATGGAGAGATATATGACACTTCTGAGCTGCAACTCATATTGCCTTCTTTGTGATATAATACTGAATATCTGCTGTACTTCCAACCACAGATGGTATCATTCAGTGGTTTTTCAAAAGACTTCTCTTCATAAATTCTGTAAAAGGCATAAAGATTCTTTTCATAAGGAATGTAGTTGTGTGTTACTTTCTATGATGAGTGTTAATGTACACGTTTGTTTTACTAGAAAGCTGAACATTTTTCAAAGATGTGTGAATTTTTAATTTATTACGTGGATGAAAGATGTTTTTATGTTATACTCTTTTTATTTTTAAAATTTAGTGAAGGAGAAAAAATAAATTCCAACTCTTAAATCATTAGTCAGTACTAAAATGTTGAATTATGGCAATTCAAATGGTGTTGATTGTATATGAAATAAAGAAAATGGAAACAGTAAATCCATGGAAAGCTTAAACTAAGTAAGATAGTGATAAACTAATTTCTAACCCAGAAGTTTCCTGGTCTTGTTTGCAGTTAGAGGGATTGGAGGGGGAAAGGTACAGAAAGAAAATACAAGCTGAGAAAACAAAGACATTCTCATAATTAACAAGGCGTTAGAAGTGAATTATAAAACATACCCTAGATCCAGATTTTATTTTCCTAACTGTTAAAAATGGAGAATCTATATTTCAATTGAAAGGATGTTCACTATAAGCAAGACATTCCTCTGTATCTTTAAATATGTGTCTATGCAGAGAGAAACATTTTAAGTTTATAATACTATATATTAGAAGGCAAGAAGTTGGTCAGTAATTTATTTATTGGACAACATAACTAGAGAGAGAAAAATGAGAAATTAAAAATAACATATATCTACAAATTGTAAGTTGTTCCTAAAATCATCAGTCTGTAAAAATGCTAATTCATTATAAAGTTCATCAATTTATAGAAGTAGAAAAATGAGTCAACTTAACACTTAAGAAATATACATAGTTTAAAATATTATTGATACATTATGTATTTAGAAATTTATTTTAAAAATCGCATGTATATAACATAAAAGATAGATATTCATATTATGTATTTTTATAGAGAGAAAAATCAATATATGCATACATGCATATGGATTAGTGTCAGCATATATGTATATACATATTATATATGAAATTAATGTATACACTAAATATAATATGAGCATGTTCTAATTTTAAAAAGAGTTAAAATGTCTTGAATTCAGTTCTCATGCATGCCTTGTAATTTTTGGATCAACTCATTTCTCTTGATTTTTTTTTAAAGTGTTTATCACTATCTAAAAGGCTTATTTCCTTATAAGTAGGTTGACTTGCCTATTTTCTGTCTACGCTCAACTAAAATGTGAGCTTCCTGTTAATTTTTCTGAGTAACAAATAGCTCCTAGGATAGGGATAGGATTGGTAGTAGGGACCTCTATAAGTATTATTTGAATGAATAAATAAAACTACCATTGAACATCAGTGCATCAAAACTATAATTTGTGAGCCTACGTTTCCCTAAGGCATACTGAAGGAATCTTTAATACCCCAATATTATATTAGTAAAGGAAATATTACTTGATTTTGGTAATTATTTCACAATGTACACATATATCAAATCATCACATTGTGCACATTGAATATATTCCATTTTTACTTGTCAATAATACATAAATAGAGCTGAAAAATAAATTATGCATAAGAATATCACACCACTTGAATAATTCCTCATACCACCATGAGGGATGAGTCGGGACTGGACCGCTTTCATTTAAGCATAATGACAGACAAATTTCAAATGGATCCAACCAAAAAAATTAATATGTGTCCTGGAGAGCATGTGAAAAATTGACCAAAAACCAAAGACTGAGAGGCTGACTGTGGTAGTGGAAAGAAGCCTGTGATTTGAGAGGTAACAGAACTCTTTGTGTTAAGTGTCCAAGTTTTGGCTGTACTTGATGTCATGTGTTCAAGAAAGGATATTCAGGGTGGGAGCATTTATAGAGACTGATAAGATAGAGGCTCAGGTTGTAGAAGCTGAGTGAGAAAGGTGGTAGCATCCAGATTACATACAGACTTCCAAATATTTTAGCATTTATACTCATAAATGGAGAGCAGCTAGAAGATTCTGAGCTGAAGAGTGGCATGATTTATGCTTGAAATGGGTCACCCTAGCTTCTGTATTGAGCATAGAAAGTAGGAGAGAGAGGTGGAGGGGAAGACTAGTGCAGTACTTCAGGAGATATTTATGATGTCTGGCCCAGGTGGTAACTGTTGTCGTCTTTCACCAGGTACATTACAAATAGTCCCTGCTCCCTTTAACTGTCCTTCCTACTCTCTTCTCCTAAATCGATGAGGTTGGGTAGAAACAAAAAGTGAAAGAAAGAATGTAGAAGTCAGCCTTAGAGTCTCAGTTCAGGCAGCCAGTTCACAGCAAGACCACACTGAAGGCAGGAAAGAGCTTCAGGTTAAGAGAAATTTGCATTATTTTGATTATTACATAGGATGAGATTAATTAATAAATGGAAACTGTTCTTGTGATGATAACTAACCATAGATTTTTTTTTTTAATTTCTTGGCCAGTCACAGTGGTTCATGCCTGTAATTCCAGCATTTTGGGAGGCCAAGGCAGATGGGTCACATTTAAGGCCAAGAGTTTGAGACCAGCCTGGCCAACATGGAGAAACCCTGTCTCTAACAAAAATACAAAAATTAGCCAGGCGTGGTGGCAAGTGCCTGTAGTCTCAGCTACTCAGGAGGCTGAGGAAGAAGAATCACTTGAACCCGGGAGGTAGAGGTTGCAGTGAGCCGAGATCACACCACTGCTCTCCAGCCTGGGTGACAGAACAAGACTCCGTCTTAAAAAAAAAAAAAAAAAAAAAAAAAAAGAAAAAGAAAAAGATATATTTTTTAACTTCTCGAGAGAGGACAAAAGCTATGAGATTCAACTGATATTTTATTTTCAGGAAAGAGAAAACTAGTTTCAAGAGAGTTTGAATGGTAGCCAGAATGAAGGAAAAATAAGTTTTTTCTTTTTCCTGTTACATTCAGTAAGTTCTGCTCTTTCAACAGATTAGCTAAATGGGAGTTATATGTGTGGTGCTGTTTTTCCTTAGAAAATGCTATAAGCTCTTGATATTAGGAAATTTAAGATACTAAGGCTTGCAGTAATAAACCCTTATTCAGGCCGGGCGCGGTGGCTCAAGCCTGTAATCCCAGCACTTTGGGAGACCGAGGCTGGTGGATCACGAGGTCAAGAGATCGAGACCATCCCGGTCAACATGGTGAAACCCCGTCTCTACTAAAAATACAAAAAATTAGCTGGGCATGGTGGCGTGTGCCTGTAATCCCAGCTACTCAGGAGGCTGAGGCAGGAGAATTGCCTGAACCCAGGAGGCGGAGGTTGCAGTGAGCCGAGACCACGTCATTGCACTCCAGCCTGGGTAACAAGAGCGAAACTCTGTCCCAAATAAATAAATAAATAAATAAAAATAAAAAATAAAAAACCCTTATTCTTCTCATATTTCCTAAAATCTGAATATGAGTTCCTTTGAAAATATTACTTAAGAAGTGAAATGAGCATACTCTTTTGAAACCCATGAGGTACATGAGATTGCCTTCTAGTTTTGTCAGTTTCTAGCAGACCATTTCATATTCAGACCTCCTCATAGCTTTCAATGGCAAGTAATATTTCTATTAGAGTTATTACTGAAAAGAAGAATACAAATTATAATGTAGGAAAACTGCTTGGTTCAGTAACTACAAATGAAGGAGGTAATTAATAAAACCTTATTCATCTAATGTCTAACATCAATGAAAAAAACTACTTTTTCTTTCTATTTTAGTTAGACTTTGGGTGTAATCGCTTGAAGTAATTACATCTCTCATTTCATGGAAAATTATCATCGTTGATCTATACAAGACCATCTCTTGTTGATTGAATGTTTTATTCATTTTTAACTTCATTCCCTACTCTCAGTCAATATTTACTTTTCAGAAGAATTTTTCTATGCATTATTTTGTTGATTTACTGTTTTGTGTCTGTTGTCTGTAGTGCATATGATTTTAATTTATAAATATGGCATTGTATTGTAGATTTTATCTCCTCATTACTATCATTATTAATTTGTCTCCCTATTGTTTTCTTTTTTAGCTCTGTCTGTGTCTATACAACAACTATCTAGTCCCTTGCTGCATTATCCTCAAAGATGTGTGCCCACCACATTTTACAAATACATTTCCCCAGTCACAGACAACCACACCACTTACAACATCCCATTCCTCACAAATGAAACTATAATTGATGTCTACACTCATGTCCCCCAAGGGGCCTATGTGAGACTTTATTTGGGATGTAAACCCGTGTGAAAGCAAATATTTCAATTGACTTAAACTTGTTCTATACATTGGCCAAAATGTTGCACGAGACTTGAATCTCACCAGTAACACAGTGTTCCTGTATTCCAACATCTGCTTATAGTCTAACACCAACTTGACTTATCCAGCTGTTTAAAATGTGTCTGCTTAAGAAATATAATCTCTTCTTGTTTTAATTTACACTTTTCTGTTTCTAACGTGGTTTAGAGTCTGTTGTTTCGATGCTTTCAGCTTTGTCAACTGCCTTAGTGTAACCTTTAGTCATTTTTCCTTTGTTTTCGTCTTTCTTCTAGTTATTGTTGCTAATGATTATTTGCAGGAGCTCTTTGCATATTCTTAGTCAGCCTTGATCTTTCTTAATATTGGAAATATTTCTCTCCATTGGCCAGAGGGATAATGTATGGCGTAGTGGTAAAGAATGTGGATTCTTCATTTACTATCCAAGTAATCTTAGACTCGTTACTTAACCAGGATTTTGTTTGTTTGTTTTCTTTTTGAGTCATCAGCAAACTGAGCGTAAGTACTTTCTGGCACATAGTAAGCACTGTATAGGTATTAGTTCTAAACATCTGTTTCTTGACTTTATTAATGGTGTGTTTGTTTAAGATAAATTCTTTATGTTGAGCTGTAATTGAAATTTTTATAGTTCAGTGTTTGTTCATTTTGTTTAAAAAGTCTTACTTCACTCCTATACCACAAGGTGTTACACTATCTTTTCTTCTATTAAATTTGTTGTTTGACTCTTCACTTGTGGATCTTTAGTCTATTGAATATATCATAATTTTAACATTGAATGTGGTATTAGATAAGGATCCAGTTTTCTTTTTTCTCCAGGTTGAACCATTGTGACAATCTCAACTGCAAAGCCCCATTGAGTTGTGTGGCCACCTAACCATTTATAGTTTTAAAATGTGACATAAACAAACAAAAACTGTAAACTAAGAGTGTAACAATAGCTTTTATATTAGTGTTGAAATGGAGAATAATACTTGGAATAACTTGAGAAGAGTATATGAGTTTATGGTCTAATCTGCCTCCAGAAATCAAGGATTGTGTGAGTATTTCTGATTCTATGATTTAAATAATCATTTGACCCTAATAAAATAATTTTGTCACCTTTCAAAGGAATCTTGATTGCATGTTAAATGACTGCATCCATATGTTTTTGGAATTGCTATTTTAAAGACAAAGCTTTCCTTTTTAAGCTCTTTCGGTGTTCTTTACCCTCTTCACCCCAATAAAACCTGATTTAGTTAAGAGTGGATGTGAATAGATTTCATTTCTTCAAGGAAATACAAAAAATATTTTACTCACTATTACTGTAATTATTATTTATGGAAAAGTGAAAGAAGAGAAAAGGAGTGTAAGATGGTTTAAGATGGTTATAATTTAAAAGGATCATGGGCTTTGAAGGTAGATAGATGTCTTTAGGTATTGGCTAATTTTTTTTTTTTTTTTTTTTTTTTTTTTTTTTTTTTTTTTTTTTTTTGAGACCGAGTTTCGCTCTTGTTACCCAGGCTGGAGTCCAATGGCACAATCTCGGCTCACCGCAACCTCCGCCTCCTGGGTTCAGGCAATTCTCCTGCCTCAGCCTCCTCAGTAGCTGGGATTACAGGCACGTGCCACCATGCCCAGCTAATTTTTTGTATTTTTAGTAGAGACTGAGTTTCACCATGTTGACCAGGATGGGCTAAATAATTTTTAATGCACTATCCACACCAATACTCAGTTTTCTCATCCCTACTGCATACCTTTGTTGTGTTATTTAAATAAGATAACAGACCTCTTAAGTTTTTAGCCAATATTTGGTAATGTAATGGTCAATACATGTTAATCTTCCTTCTTTTGTTTTTCTAAATATAAAATTAGAAAATCAATTAACTAATTGCATAAATTTATAAATGCAATTTTTTTATAAAGATAATGTTTTAATTGCCTTACATTTTATGTTCAGACTTACATCATTTATAATTGTAAATCGAGAATGAGAAAATTGATTAACATAAAATCTTTGCATGTCTGTTTCTGATGAGAGACTAGCTGAATCCAGAAGAGAAGCCCTTGAATAGTGTATTGAATACTAGACAAGCATTCACACATTGGCTTCTTTGGTGCCAGGTAATTAGAATTTGTAATTTGGTCTTAATTAAATTGCAGACTACTCAAAGGCCTTGATCAGTGGCCTTTTGACTGCCTCCACCCTGTTTGGAGGAAACAAACAAAACACAAATTAGCCTTTAAAAATATGCCCATTGATGTCTCCTCATCTCCCAAACATATCCAATCCCAGCAGGTATATACTTACATTGGGTATAATGTCAATGTATTATCAAATGTGTCCATTAAACTCAGAGCTCTTCTTAAGCACCAAGCATGTTGTTATTTTTGTTATTATTTTAATTTTTAGAACACGTCTAACTTAACAGAAATGTCGCTGGGCAGCACTAATTATATCATTCCTATGTACTACCCACTTCTCACCAGTGTTGAAGTTGATCTTCAGAACTCTCCCCAGGTAAGGCTATTGTTCCTTTGGCTTTTATCTATTGTTGTTCCTTCCTGTTTTCCCTCCTCTGTTTTTGATGCTTTTTATTTTGGTTAACATGTTTCTGATCAGCATGAAAACTACCCGGGAGCTTTTCCGTCTTGCAGAGCTAGTTAATGAAATTGTTATTGCCTTCAGATTCTAAAAAGGACTTTTTCAACATTGGGTGACATTAAAGTCAAAATCAAGAGAATTTATATTTTAGTCAAATCTGTGTAAGTCCATTAGAAAAGCAATGGACTCAGGGTCAAAACATCTGTAACTGAGCCTCACTCTACAGATTATTAATTGTATGACAATATTTCTCAGTTTCCTCATCTATAAAATGAGGGTAGCAAAAGCTGACCACCTACTTCAAAAGACACATATAAAAATTAAACTAAAAGCCATATAACACAAAAGGGATAGTTCATTTGCTTTACGTGAAATGACAATTCAACATAGTAGTTTAAATTCCTGTCTTTTAAAACAGTGATTTCACACATATTGGCTCATTAAATTCTTCTTATTATCAAGAGTTGTTTAATACATTTGAGAACACAAAACAATAGCCTTTTCCGTCCCTTTTTTAGATGGCAATTATTCTTTAGTAAAGTTGGGTTGTTTTAATTGAAAATGAATTTAGGTTTTTAATCAGGATTAGCACAAATTGATGTGCTTGAGTTGTTGAAAATTAAACTAGTATTTTTAAATTTCAATGATTATTAGAATAAAGAAATAAAAAATTAAGACATTCTGAGTAAAGCTTTATAAATGTATAATTATATTTGTATAGGTAAATAATAAATTATTTTTTCTATGTTTGGTAAGCAATACGTTAACATATTATGTAAGAATGAAAATGATTCAATATTTGCCTGTTTCTAGTCTTAGACTAAAGAATGAAGGAAGTATCAAATTGAAACAGCCAGGCGGGAAGGGTTCCCTGGCAAAACTCCAATCCATCTGAGCACTGGGGTGGAGCCACAAAGGAGTCCTAGTCATTTGCAGCAGGGAGGAGCCTGGCCACTCCTCTTCCTGTGTGGAATTTGGGTTTTTATCTGCAAGGAGGGAAGCACAAGGGAAGGAAGCACAGGCTCTCACTTCACTAAGAGTTTCTGTTTCCCTTTTTTTTTTTCTTTATGCCAGATAAATCCCATTTTTTGCACACTCTTCAAATAGTCTTTGAGCCTAAATTTTCATGACCATGGAACAAGGACTCTTGTCTTTATGTGAACTAAGGAAAAGTCCTGCAACAAAATTCTTTGCTAAAAATGCATGAGGTTACTTTCTTCTTTTTAATCTAAAAAGAAATATATTTCATTGGTTAATGTGTTAGTAATTCAAAAATTATCAAGCATTTGTTCACAACCATAAGTTGTACATTGTTTATATTCATACTTAATAATAGACTATAACTGTCTTATTAGACTGCCAATGTTGATCTTTGTGGCTCATTGCATTGATTATAAGCGTTGTTTTGGGTTTGTGTGTATGTGCCAAATTTAGGGGTTTTTGGCATGGCTGCTGGTGGCCTGTATCCAGTATCCTGTATTAATTCTAATATTTGCATTTTGAGCATATTTGCAAGTTGCTAAAACAGCAAAGCTATGTATGGTTTCTCTGAGTTTTGTAATTTATCATTGCTAACTGCAGAAATTTATTGTATCATACTTGTAAGTGAATTTGGATTGGATTTAATTTTATATTATAGCTCTTCAAGATAAATTTTATCTTAGATCTCAAGAAATAGAAATAAATTAGATATACAAACAAATGTAAATGTATGCAGTCCTTGCCTAATTTAAGACATTAAATTGGGATAAGTTAAAGGTATATGTTGCAATTCCCGGAATAACCACTTAAAATAGTACAACCATGTTATAGCTAGAAATTTAATAGAGTAATTAAAATAAAATTTTAAAAAGTTTTATTAACACCCCTAAAAGGCAGAAAAGGTTAGGATACACACACACGCACACACACACACTCACGCACACAGACACACACACATGAGACCAGATACAAAAACAATAGCAGTTAGAAGACCTAAATAAAATCATCATCATAATTATATCAAGAAAAGATTGCTGAACAAAATTTTAAAAGGACCAATTTTATGCTGTCTACAAGAGATGCATGTTAGAAACAAAAATACAAAAAGATTGAAGCAAAAGGATGAAAAAAGATATACTAAGGAAACAACAGTAATTTAAAGAAAGTTGGATGACAATACCAATATTGGAAAAAAATCAACATCAAGATGAAGAGGACTATGAAAGAAGAACCTTGTATAATGATAAAAGGATGCATATATTTTTAAAATATAATAGTTATAAATGTATATGAGCCCAATAAAAGATTATCAAATGTAATGAAGCAAAAACTGTCAGAATTAAAGACAGATGTATAGAATTCACAATTATATAACTCTTCTTATTCAATAATAAATATCTAGACAAAGAATCAATAAAGATATGTAAGATAAGAATGACATTACCAACTCCTTTGACCTAGTTTTTATTTATAGAATGTAACACCCAACAACTTCAGAATGACTATTTTTTCAACCTCATGTAGAAAGTAAATAATAAAGTCTATAAATATTTAAACATAATAAAGTCTATAAATCACAAACCTACAGCTAATATCATACTAAATGGGAACGAGAACTGAAACAAAAATGTTTTTTTTTTGCTGCTTTTAATCAACATACTACTAGAAGTCTTAAGAACAATCAAGGAAGAGGAAATAAAAGCATTCAAACCAAAAAAAGAGAAAGTGAAATTGTCTCTCTTTGCAGAATAAATTTTCTTATATATAAAATATCCCAAAGACTACCAAAAAGTCTTCAAACTGATAAACAAATTCAGTAAAGTTTCAGTATATAACATCAATAAGCAAAAATCCGTAGTTTTTCTATATACTAATAATAAACTAGCAAAACAGAAATAAAGAAAGCAATCCCATTTATAATAGCAATCAAAAATACCTAGAAATACATTTAAATAAGAAAGCAAAAGACCTCTACAACAAAAATATGACACATTAATGAAAGAAACTGAAGAGGGAAGAAGCAAATGGAAAGAACTCTTATGCTTATATATTGAAAAAATATATTGTCAAAGTGATAATACTACCCAAAGCAACCTACAGATTTAATGCAGTTACTATCAAAACACCAATGGCATTCTTCACAGAAATAGAAAAAAAGTCCTAAACTTTGTGTAGAACCAAAAAAGACTCTGAATAACCGAAGCCATACTAAGCATATAGCACAAAGCCAGAGGCATCACAATACCTAACTTCAAAATATATTACAAAGCTGTAGTAACCAGAACATGCTATTGATTTAAAAACAGGCACATAAACCAATGGAGCAGAAGAGAGGGCCCAGAACGAAATCTACATTATTTACAGCCAAATGAGTTTTGATAGAGAAGATACATTGGGGGAAATAATATACTCTTCAATAAATGTTGCTGGGAAAACTTTATCTTCATATGCAGAAGAATTAAATTAGACCCCTACCTCTTGGCATATACAAAAATCAACTCAAAATAGATTCGAGATTTAAATATAAGAGTCTAAACTATAAACATACTAGGAGAAAAATTACAGAGAAAATACTTCAGGACACTGGTCTAGACAAAACTTTTATGGCTAAAACATCAAAAGCATAGGAAACAAAATAAAAATAATAGACAAATGAGAATATATTAAACTAAAAATATTCTGTACAGCAAAGGAAATAATCAATAGACAGCCTATAAAATCAGAGAAAATATTTGCAGTCTATTCATCAGACAATAGACTGATATTCAGAATACACAAATAAATGATGCAACATCAAAAAAAAAAAAAACCCCAATATCACCATTAAAAACTAGGCAAAGAATTGAAAACACATTTCTCAAAAGAAGACACAGATATGGGAAACAGGTATATGAAGAAATGTTCAACATACTACTTATCATGGTTACACAAATTAAAACCACGAGACATTTCACCCAGTTAGAATGATTATCAGCAAAAATATCAAATGCTGGCAAGGATGCAAAGAAAAGTGAATTCTTTGACACTGTGGAAATGTAACTTAGAACAGTCATTCTTAAAAACAGTAGGGAAGTTTCTTAAAATATTATAAATAGGACTACCGTATGATGCAGCAATCTCACTACTTCACATTTATCCAAAAGAACGAAAAACAGTATATGCAAAAATTATGTGCACCCCCCCCCCGCTGTTTATTACAGCACTCTTTACAATAGGCAAGATATGGAATCAACATTGGTGTCCACCAACAGATTAATGTCTAAAAAGTGTGGTATATATCCACAATGGAATACTATTCAGCCTTAAAAATAATATAAGCCTGTTACTTGCAGCAACTTAAACAAAACTAGAGTTCATGATGTTAAATGAATAAGCCAGGCACAGTAAGCACCCACTGTCACTGATAAAATAGTTGATCTAATGGAGGTAGCATACAGAATAGTAATTACCAGAGGCTGTTAGGGAAGAGTGGAAATGAAGAGAGACTGGTTGATGTATACAATATACAGTTAGAAGACTAATTCTAGTGTTCAATAGCACAGTCCGGTGACTACAGTTAATAATAATTTGTTGTATATTCCAAAATAACTAGAAGAAAAGATCTGAAATGTTTCAAACACAAACAAATGATAAATATATAGCCCATAAATATGTAAAATTATTATGTATTCCTAAAAATAAATAAATAGGGATTGGGGATAGGAGGACAGAAGTAAGGAGAGAAGTGATGAGACTGAGGAAGTTAAATAAGACACAATTTCTATACCTGGGTCAAGTTACTTGAACAAGGCAGTTATGTGGGAAGAGGAGGACATCTATAAATAGGATTATTTCAATGCATGCGGAGTGCAAAGTCAAAGGCAAGTAGGAAAATATAAACCACTCACATAGTATCCCCAGGTAAAACAGATGGAATATGCAACTCCTGTCTCAACAGGTGTGAAAAAAGGCACATGCGTGTAAAGCTGAAAGCTCAGCATAAGTTTGATGACACAATGAAAAGACAAAGAGTGTTGAAACCTTGATTTGTAATCCTTGTTGCGGTAGATGTATTTGTGTATTTCCCAGGCAAGCCACTTTCCTCTCTGAGTTTCTGATTTCTCTGCAAAATGAGAAATTTAAATCAGTTTCCAAGGTCTTTCTATAGTTTAATGCTTCTCTTATGTCATCTTTATATCCATGCCACTAAATTTATCTTCATTTTATTTGAATGTCCTTTTGTTTTTATATCGTTTGCTCTTACTTTTGAAGAGGGCAGTATGTTGAGAGTTTTAAGGTCTTTGTTGCCTTTCATTCAATTAAGTTCATTTTGAATTCAATGTAAATATTCATTAACAGCCTTTGACATTTTGAGTACAGGTTGAGGCTATGTTGGTGACCAGGTTCCTGTCCCCATGAACCACTTGCCAGTGGAGGAGACAAACACAGCTCAAATTTTAAGTTACATAAATTTTCTAATTATTTTAAAAAATATAATTGACTGACTTTTTTTAGATATTTGAAATATTAAAGATAATTATAGAGAGATTAAGGAAATCTCACAGATGATCAGAAAAACTATTGTTAATTTTTGCATATTTGAACACCAAATGATCACCAACCCTTTATTACCAACATATCCTCTTAATGGATACTACAAAGTGGCAGGAGTCAGGTAAGGAAGAGAAACTCTCTCAGCATGATACAAAAATAGGTGATGTTCTTTGCCCAGCTGTGACCATGTCTTTGAATCCTGCAGATAATCTCTCCCACTGGAGGCAGTTTAAATGATAAAATAAATAGGCTCAGCATATAGGTAGTCTAATTATCATTGGAAATAATAAAACTCATTAACAGTTTGATAATATATGTTTTAATGAAACTTGCAAAGGTAAGAGGCATATGCTACACATAGTCCTATAAATGAACAATACAAAAACCAATAGAGTTATTATATTTTCTTATGATCAGAGCTGTCAGCCATGTAGCTGAGATAATGTCCATCTTCACAACCAAAGATCCTTTTCTTTCTCATTTCATTCATGGACATAGTCACTGTCATCATTCATGTATTCCTCCCCAACCCTCTTTTGGTGTGTCTAAATCTATTTCATGTTTAAATTAGCTGAAATTCTCCATCATCTGTGAAGACTGCCCATATGGGCTTCCTTTGAATTAGTATCTTGTCTTTCTAATTCTTTCAGGGGTTAACTGTTCTCCTATGATAACACAGTCCACCCTCTTAATATTTATGGTATGCTCTTCTGCTTACTGCTTGTTTCATAAGAATATGTTTTATTCCCCTAAAATTATGGCGTGATAATTAGACTGATCAAAATTATTGGTTGGCTGGGATGCTCTTTAAATATTTAGCCTTATTTAAATTTTTATTAGTTAAATTCAGTATTATACAAAGTGGGGATTAGTAGTTAGAAGATGTCATTTTACTGTGCATTTGTATCACTGCTCAGGTGGATAATGTGGATGACAAGTCAGGATCTTCTCATATTTTCATTTAAAAATATTTCAAATTCTTAAATATCATATTCTGAATGGAAGGTGGCAGAATATGATAATTAAGAGACCGATTAATGGAATGAGGACAGCTGGCGTTCAAAGATTTTTCCTTCTATTACCTGTGTGACCAAAAGCAAATTTCTTAACTTCTCTGTGCTTCAGTCCTAATCTTTGATTGTAAAATGGAGAGAATACTACTACTTCCCTCATGAAGCTATTATGAGGATTAAATATATTGATAGAAATAAAGCACTTTGAACAGGTCCCAGAAAATGATTAGTTCCCAATAAATGTTAGCTACAATTAATATTTGAGATTTAGAACAAAACGCTGTTTGCATGGTTTTCTAGAGCATGAAAATACCAAATGGCAAAAACTCCAATTTCAGTTTATAAAGGAGTTCTATGGCAAGTTGCACAGGTGTTCTATGGTTTTGTCCACCTGAATCCCTCCTCTGACAGCGAGGTGGCGAGTGCTCTGGATGGAGCCAAGTCCCTGGCTGCCCCCAGCCCATTGCCTTCACTTACTGGCTCTCTTCTCACACAAGTTGCATGGGGCGCTCACACACTCCGTTCTTAGCATGGTGTCTCCTTATGAGAACATTTGCTGCCCAGCCTGCCAATGTTTCTAAAAGCCTCTTTTCACGATCTTTGTTTCCTGTATGATGTTATTAGACACGTTGCATGCCATTCTCTGGAAAAGCTTATTTATTTTTCTTTTACGATGGTGTTTTCCTGTCCTGCTGACTGCTCTCCCTCCTCCCCCTGTGGCGTAATTTCCTGTGCCTGAACTTTAAATAGTTCCTCTGACACGTGTGCCCTGTGTACTTTCTGTGGAAGCTCATCATGAAATTGGCTTTATGTCGCTGGTTAAATCGTTTCATCATTCCGCAAATATTTGCTGAGTAACACCATATGCCAGATCCTGTGCTTGGAGGTTTTGATAACAAGGTGAGCAAGAACCAGTCCTCATATTTTGGGTTTTGAACTGATAAGAATGGGACAAATATTAAATAAATAAATACACAATTCAAAATGATGGTAATTTATTTAAAGGAAAAACACAGGACCACAGACATTGGAATTAGGAAACCCAATTCAAAGAGTTTAGCTGGACCAAGGGAGAATGGTACGTGAAATGCATTGGTTTGAGGTGTCTCTGAGACAATAAGGCTGTGATATCAAGGAGGCAGTTTTTTGAAGCTTAAGAGAAGTACACATGGGTTTTTTTCTTTCTAAATATAGGTAGATAGAGGATACTTACTACCATGTAAATGAAAGAGATAATGTTGAGATAGAGTGTAGAGGGAAGAGATGGCCCAGAGCCTACCCCTGAGATAATTCTAACTTTAAAAGTTTGGAAAGATAAAGAAGAGCCATTATTGGAGAAAGATAAAAAATTAAACCTGGGCCTATCTGGGGAGTATCATGATTGACAAGTCACAAGAGATCTTTTCTCAAGAAGTAGCTATTCAGTTGGGTGCAGTGGCTCATGCCTGTAATCCCAGCACCTTGGGAGGCCGAGGCAGGCAGATTATGAGATCAGGCGTTTGAGACCAGCCTGACCAACATGGTGAAACGCTGTCTCTACTAAAAATACAAAAATTTGCTGATGGTGGCATGTATCTGTAATTCCAGCTGCTCATGAGGCTGAAGCAGGAGAATCAGTTGAAACCCGGAGGTAGAGATTTCAGTGAGCTAAGATTGTGCCACTGGACTCCAGCCTGGGTGATAGAGCGAGACTCTGTCTTAGAAAAAAAAAAAAGGAGCTAATTATGAATTATATTATCTGCTACTGAGAAAACTAGTTGACCATAAGAGAACGGAGAGGCATGGTAGCTAAGGGATCACTAGTGACCTTTGCAGTAACAGCTTCAATGACGGAGTGGGGATGAATATCAGAGAAAGAATCAAAGAGGAGGTGGAGGGAAAAGTAAAAAAAAAAAATCTTCAGAAAAGTGATGTAAAGATGACATTTACTACCTTTATATTTTCTCTTATTTCTTAGACACTTGACCCCCCAAATTGGGCAAACATTATGGCTACCTGGAACGCAGATTTCCTTCTCCATCTCGTTTTTCAGTTGAGTATGACTTTGTAATCAACAATTGGCCACTGAGTTATAAGAAGAAGTGCTGGGTGAGGACATTCAAAAAGCCTTCCTGGAAGAACACTATCAAACATTGATTGTTGTCCCCTTCCTTTGTCCTGTCTTCCGTCTTGTCACCTGGAATGAAACGCAATGGCAGGATTTGGACCTCCTGTTTTTGGCCAAGATGATGAGAACCATATTCTGTCATTGTGACCGCAGTGAATTGGAAGGCCACAGTTCCCTAACAGTTTTACAGAGCTGCAATGCCAGCCCTGGACTGTCAGCATTCCAATTTCACTTTAAATGAGAAGTAAATTTCTATCTGTTAAATCTGTCATATTTTGAGTTTCCTATTTTTATGAATCTGAATATCATCCTAACTGAGAAGCCTGGCTGTAAAAGGAACAAATAATTTTTGCAATAAAATTTTAAAATGTGTTCAAATGCAGAGGATGCACAAATAGAGTTAAAAGGTAAAAGGAGTTAACTTTATACAAAAATTGTGACTGGGTATGGTGGCTCATGCCTGTAATCCCCACATTTTGGGAAGCTAAGCTGAAAGCTGAGGTGAGAGGATTGTTTGAGCTCAGGGGTTCAAAATCAGCCTGGGCAGCATAGTGAAATCTTGTCTCTAACTAGAATTTAAAGAAATAAAATTCCACATGTGTGATGATGTGCACCAATAGTCATAGCTACTTGGGAGGCTGAAGCCAGAGGATTGCTTGAACCCCAAGATGGAGGCTGCAGTGAGCTGTGTTCATGCTACTGCACTTTAGCCTGGCTGACACAGTCAGACCCTCTCTGGAGAAAAAATATCTAGATAGATGGTAGGTAGGTAGATAGATAGATAGAGCCTCAAATCCAAAGAATAGAGGAAGTTATTATCTTCAGCAAGAAAAGAGACAATTTCTTAAGAGTAATAGAAGAAGGGAATGTTATGGGAGCAGAAACAAACCTTTTGTGAAGTTGATGTTTGGAAAAAGAGGTAATTCTAATTTGATGGATTCCATCCTTTTAATGAAGGCTTTTAGCTGATTGTAGGTATGATATTGTTTTGCAATTCACTCTTAATTATGTATGCCAGAGAACTCTTGCAAGTGAACAGAGGAATAAGAATACTTATGACAATCATTCCAAACTGGCTGGTTTATAAATTTCCGGTGGGATTATCTTCTTAACTGATTCTCCACAGCTTGTAAAAAAATGTTTATTTTTCATCAGTAAATTGATGAATTTTGAAAAAAGACTGAATTTCTGGCAAATCATTCCCATTAAAAACAAGAGAGTCCCTCCCATGAAATTTCTGGTACTTTTATTTTTCAAACAATTATCAATAGGCCAATCATTTTCTGAGACAGTGAAATCAAAATAGGACTTCTATTCTTTACTGATAATAGGTATAGATTACGTTGCCCAAAAGAACCCCTAGGATATATTTTCAAGATGCACTAAAGTACGAGAAGAATGATATTTCTTCTGTTGAAATCAATCATATTCCAATCGTATTCTTCAATGTATAAAACTATGAAGAAAATAGAAACAAACTTATATTTAGGGATTAGGAAAGTATCATATGGCCTCTTCATGAGATCTTTGATAATGAGAAAAATGTAATGAATATCTTGGCTGACTTTCAGCTGATTGATAATGCCATATAACAATAAATTGCTCACTGGCTGAGATAGTGATTTCTATTTCTCTTGAATTCAATCATTCCTTAAGCTTCAGATATATGCTCTGTGTATACTATTTCTAAATTATTCTTAGTAATGTCAGCACCCCATATAATTTAAGGAGTTTGACTCATAAGTAGGGTCAGGGAAAATGATACAGGTTGATGACAGTGCTCTCTTTTAAGCCTGTAATAAATATAAATTGTGAACAGGTGCCTTGATTTTTAGAGTTAGGTTCAATTTATTTATTTTCAGTAGGAATTGTATTACCTTAGTATTTCTGACTATTGAAGATAAAAGAATATTAAGCAGAGTAAGAAAACATATTCTGATAATGAGACATTTAGAGAAGACTCTTTGGTATCTAAGCTTTTTGAAATGCCTGAATTTTAGAAGGAAAACTAAGATAATACAAAGCAAAAACTTTCACCGTGAAGGTTTCTGTTGCATTTAAGATTAACAATACAGACTCTGATTGTGACTCAATCTTTTTTGTGTAGCACTATGGTGGTCCTCACTTCAGCAAGCCCTGATACTTAATCGCATCAGTCCAATCAAGGGTGATAGGTTCAGAGTAATTAAGTTAGCGGAGTCATCTCAGTAAGATACTCTTTAATAAAGCACTGAATACTATTTTATAAAACATACCATGTATATGGATAAGTAGTAGACTGATACGATTTGGCTGTGTCTCCACCCAAATCATCTTGAATTGTAGTTTCCATAATCCCCACATGTTGTGGGAGGGACCTGGTGGGAGGTAATTGAATCATGGGGGTGGTTACCCCCATGCTGTTCTTATAACAGTGAGTGAGATCTCACAAGATCTAATGGTTTTATAAGGGTTTTTCCCCACTTCTCTCTCCTTCTGCTATGTGAAGAAGGATCAGTTTGCTTCCCCTTTCACGATGATTGTTAAGTTTCCTGAGACTTCCCCAGCCATGAGAAACTGTGAGTCAATTAAACTTCTTTTCTTTGTAAATTACCCCATCTCAGGTATTTCTTCATAGCAGCATGAGAATGGACTAATATGTAGATAGTTAATAGATAGATAGATAGATAGATAGATAGATAGATAGATAGATAGATAGATACTGACCAACATGACGTGTCATGTGTGGCTAAAATCCTATTTTTTTTTTTCCTGAAGGAATGCATTTTTTTTCTGCAAGTGAGAAACAACGTCATTCATTTCTGGCAAATCACCAAGCCAATGTCTGTTTATAATAATATCTATATCATTGCTTTCACTATCCTTTTGACCTATTAGGCTTCATATTTGAACCATTCTTTCAATTTATTCACATTTATTGAGTGTTTTCTTTATGCAAAGCCCCACCTTAGGTCCAGGGGACAGTGTAAAATTAGACAGTGACACTAAATAATATGACAGCCATGCCACTGACAATAATTTCTCCAAAATTTTAAGGTAAGAGTAGATTTTCTTGAATCAAAATAATTGGGCAAGTATTTTCTCTAACACATTAATCAACTAATATTGATAATTTATTATAACCCAAGCACTGCACTAAATCTTGAGTTAGCAAAGCAAGTTAATAGACAGCAATAGGGGAGACTTTTCAGTTGCCTTTTATTGTAGACATCTTGTAAATCAATAGAGATCATGCATATATTAATATAGGTCTGATAGTCAATAAAGTTGAAAGTGATTCCAGAACCAAAGTTTTAATTTAAGCCTAAAGATATAACACAATACTTGGATCTTTGGAAAAAAAAAAAAGAACCTCTGTAAAGTAATTAATAAAAACTCATATTTATGTTCTTTTTCATAGTAAATAGAGTTTGTATGCATTTAACACTATACAAATCGCATTTTCCAAAACTTCATTCTGAAAGATTATAAGCCATTACATATTTGGCTAATATTTAGTTACTGTAATATTTTATTGACATTTATTATGTGGCAAAAATTAAATGCACTTTTGAGCTTTCCCTGACATCCAGACATACTCCTTTGTCCCTCTATCAGGATCAGTCACCCTCAAAATTGTGAGGAACCTAAACTGATCAGGCAGCAGTTTAAATTCTCAGTTCGCTAGAACCATTATTTCTCTGTGCAAATATTCCACCTTCGGTCAGTAAGATGCCTAAAATGACAGGATCCTAAGCTAAAGTTCCAGAGACAGATAGGAAAGTCTTCTAGTTTCTGAGCTTCTGTATTCTGGTAATGGTTCACTCAGACTATCAAAGGTAATCTCCCTATTCCAAGATCCTTAATTTAATCACATTTGCACATTCTCTTTAGCCATATAAAGTAATATTTTAAAGTTCCAAGGGTAAAGAAGAAGGCATATTTGGGGGTCATTACTCAGCCTACCACAAGTTAGTACTATGTGATGATGAATATAGGCAGATCAACATTGATGAGAAAAAAAACACGCCATGTCGCCAGGGGTCATCTCTGTTTTTCCTATCAATGTAACTTTGATGAACCCATTGCATAAGTATGGGATGGGGGATGGCAGCTGGGAAAGAAGTTTACACATTCAGAATGAGTTTTCCTGACCACCATTTCTATACGGATGTCCCTTGTGAGGACTTCTGTGAGAAACTAAAATAGAACAGAAAGATCCTCACACCAATGCCCACTATAAGAGAGCCTATTCATACCCATCTTCCCCCAGTGCTGATTGTTATTAGTATTGTAACAATCAGTGCTGATTGTTATTAGTATTCCATCTTGTTCATATCTTTTCCTTGACCATCCCACTAAACATTTATTATTGCTATAAATCAATATGAAAACTTAACTCTCATTATTTTTTCTTCGAAAGAGAGTAGATAACTAATTGTGCTGTTTAATATTCTCCTACTGGTTTCTCTTCTCCAGTGTAGAGTGGTAAAATTGAAATAGACTGCTTTTGGTGAGGTCAGAATTTCATCTGCATTTTTATTAGTTTTTTAAATTTTATCAGTAAATTTACTGAAAGGAAATTCCCAAGGTCACATTAGGTGTGGATTGAAGAAAATATGGCAATTTTGCTGGTTTAAGAACCATAGAAATCTGAGGCATGCAACTTACTTCTATCAGCAGTATCTAGTGAAACACAACACCATGTCCATTTCTACTTTGGCAATGAAATTCTGTTGCCATGACCAAGTCTACAGTTTTGTAGATAGATCAAATAACACTCCATTCATGATGGACAGTTCAGTTTCCATAAGCTTGATATCTCTCAGACAAAGATTAATCTTAGCCAGGACCTGGCACTATGCCAGATGCTACGTAACAAGTTTTGCAGCAAGATTTTATTCAGGAGAGGGAGAGTGCCCTGTGATCCCTCACTATTGTAGCTTGACGGAAGGATCCACATCTCCTTGGGCCACTTTGACCACCAGTGAATCTCCCAGTTATAAGACCTGTTTTAGAATGTTTTGTGCTGCTGTAACAGAATACCTGAGACTGGAACGGAAATTTATTCGGCTTACAATTCTGGAGGCTGAGAAAGAGACCCATGTCTGGCAAGGGCTTTCTTGATGTGTCGCTGTGTCATCTCACGGCAGTTGACAGAAGGGCAAGAGGATAGGAACATGTGCACACACATCTGAGAGAAAGAGAGACAGAACCAGATGCCTTTAGCCCTTTTATAATCAGCATTAATCCACTGAAGGCAGATGAGCCCACCATACCTCAGCAACTCTCTTTAGGCATCACTTCTCCACACTGTTGCAATGGGGATTATGTTTTCGATGCATGCTTTAGGAGGACACATTCAAACCGTAACAAAGCCTAAATGAAAAAATTCAATGTTCACTGATTCTGAGCCTACTTCAGAATCTTCTCTTGCTTCTCACAGTATGATTATTCAACACAGTGAAATGTATGTTCCCTGCATATGCTCCAAGAATATCAAGCATTGCGCATCTTGCTCAGCAATGAGATTGCAAATTTCAAGGCCGGGCACGGTGGCTCAAGCCTGTAATCCCAGCACTTTGGGAGGCCGAGGCGGGTGGATCACGAGGTCAAGAGATCGAGACCATCCTGGTCAACATGGTGAAACCCCGTCTCTACTGAAAATATAAAAAAATTAGCTGGGCATGGTGGCGCGTGCCTGTAATCCCAGCTACTCAGGAGTCTGAGGCAGGAGAATTGCCTGAACCCGGGAGGCGGAGGTTGCGGTGAGCCGAGATCACGCCATTGCATGCACTCCAGCCTGGGTAACAAGAGCGAAACTCCGTCTCAAAAAAAAAAAAAAAAAAAAGAAAGAAAGAAATACCTGCCTGTAAGAGATTGGAAATTTCTGTATTTATCCCTCATTTAGAAGAAGGTATCTTGACATGCCCCACATCACCACATACCTAGAAACTTCACCAAAATGGCGGGATTCTTGATTTGTTTCAGCTTCTCATCCGGCTCTGGCACAGGTCCCTTTTTGCTTTTAACCAACCATGTATGTTATTTAATTTTCTTCAGTTGGAAAGAGAAATATGAAAGAGAGAGAATATGATACTAAGCTGTCAACAGACAATCTGTGGTCCAAATATAAACTATTTAGAGGCAGGAACATTCTTCTACATCTATGTTTTTGATGTTTAACTAGTACCTAGATAAATGAATGAATGAATGAATGAATGAATGAGTGAATTGCTGCCTAAGTTATTTTGTGCACAGTGAGACTAAACTTTTACAGCATTCTTGGATAGAAAGAATGGCTTGTTTTTCCAGATTACATTCTTTGGAATAGATCTACTGCTTTGGAGTCAATGATTTTATCCCAGTGTTTAATAGCGTAACAATTAAATGACTCAAATCCGTGACAGCTCAGGACCTTTGTGAAAGCCAAGATGATTTTACTGTCACTCTGACATTTTGTCAATGTCTGTGAATCTGAGGCATCTGGGTCAGCTGTTGATTTGCTGATTCATCCTCTACATCAAGGGGATTTCACATTCAATTAAGCTGAATAGCCACTGAATCTGGACTCAATGCTTTTTACCTTACCATGTTTTTAAAGGCCGAAAGAAACTTAAGCTGCCTGTGAGAACATTTCTAACTTTCATTATGGTGTTATATTTCTAGAAATTTCTGGAATTTGGGAACCTGTTTAGTTTGTCAGTTAACCAATTTGTTTATTCAACTTATCATTTAATTAATTATTTTGCCTTCTATATTGCTTCTTTAATACATTCCCTGGGAAATCACTTGGATTAAAGCAGCATATTCTTTGAGATGTTTGTTACATTTATTTTATTTATTTATCCATTAAATCAATAAATATTTCTTGAGAATCTCCTATGTGTCTGACATTGCTATAAGAAGTTATGAAGACCATAAACTTTCTTCTGTAGGAGAATTTACATTTCAAGAAGACATAATACATAAATAAATGAATAATTAAAATGTTAAATATAACATATAAGATAATTACATATCCTATGCATAGATTTAAATAAGGTAATAATGGATAGAGAGTAGCTTTACATTGACTATTCAACCAAGTCTTTATAGGACAATATATTTTGCCAGGAATTAGAATGAAATGAAGAAAAAAGGAAAAAATCTTTGTAAAGGGGAGGGAACTTATAATATAGCTAGAGGGGCTAGCCAGAACAGAGGTTGGCAAACTGCTTCTGTAAAGAGCTAGATAGTAAATATTTTGTGACGGGACAGTCTCTGTCACAACCACTCAACTCTGCTGTTGTAGCACAAAATTAGCCATCAAACATACAAAAATAAGTGGATGCTGTTGTGTTGCAACAAAACGTTATTCACAAAATCAGGCATGGGGCTTGATTTGGCTCTCAGGATGTAGTTTACAAACCCCTGAGCTAGCATAAGGGCCCTAACCAAAAAAAAAAAAAATTTGAGGTGTTAAAAGAATCTAAAGAAATGCCCATCGATGATAGACTGGACAGGGAAAATGTGGCACATATACACCATGGAATACTATGCAGCCCTAAAAAATGATGAGTTTGTGTCCTTTGTGGGGACATGGATGTACCTGGAAACCATCATTCTCAGCAAACTGACCCAAGAACAGAAAATCAGACACCGCATAGTCTCACTCATAGGCGGGTGTTGAGCAGTGAGAACACATGGACACAGGGAGGGGAGCATCACACACTGGGGTCTGTGTGGGGGAAATAAGGGAGGGACAGAGGGGAGTGGGGAGTTGGGAAGGGATAACATGGGGAGAAGTGTCAGATATAGGTGATGGGGAGGAAGGCAGCAAACCACACTGCCATGTGTGTACCTACACAAACAGCTTACATTTTCTTCACATGTACCCCAAGACCTAAAATGCAATTTAAAAAAAAGAGAACCTAAAGACAATTAGAAGGATTGTACTCTTATAGCTTAGATAATGAGTGGTATGAAATAAAGTGGCAATCACAGTTGTGGTAGGCTGATACAGAGAAAACCAAAATAAAAAGATCGGATTATATTTTCAGGTCATGACAAATTGTAAATTAGGTCTCAAATTCTTGCTATACCAGGATCCGTAATTTCTTTTGTATGCTCAGTGTAGCTTTCCAGTCTGTTTTGGGCTTAGACTCACACGTGTGTTAGTCAATGGCATGGTAGCAATTGTGAAACTTGCAGAAGCCTGACCAGATCTTGTGCAATGGAGCAAATTTTCCTTTCTGCTTCCAGGAAGCACTTTCCCTCATAAAAGTTCAAGTTCACTCTGGCTGCTCAAGAAAGAACTGATTACAAAGTGATAAGAGTGAAAACAGGGTGACTTGTTAAGTCTATTCCAATAGTAGAGGAAGATTATGGTGACTTAGATTTGGGTCATGGTGGAGTGATTACATAGGTTTGGACTGTGTTTTAGGGGGTATAATCAACAAAATTTTATGACGGGTTGAATGTAAGAAGTGAGAAAATAAGAGAAATCTGGGATTCCATAACAGTATCACAATCAATGTGACAGAATGGTGGTACTGGATTGTGAGATGAGGAAAGCCTGAGGGTCAAGTATTTTTAAATCAATTACAATTAAGAGATCTGTTCTAGTCCATTTGATTTTGATGATCAATGTGATACTTAGAACTAAAACGAATTTCTAGTTTCATGGATAATTTAGTCTTTCTTCTGAGTCACTCGAGCCTATATCCTTTAGGTCTTTATGGAAAGGTGCCAAATTGAGTCTAATACTTAAAATTTCCAAGAAAATAATATAAAGATGTAACAAATGGAACAGTGAAGAGAGAATGGATGCTGAGGTATACACCTAAAAGTTTTTGTCGTAAATCTAGTTTTACTCCTGCTTTTGGCCATGTTTATCTAGCTCAAAATATATCCTTTATACATAACAAGTTCAGTTTTGGGGAATTAAAATGTATTCTCCTTTTAAAAGAAGAGACAATGGAAAGTACCGAGAATCCTGGCTCCACTATTAACTGACTCTGTATCTTAGACAAGCTATGTAACCTCTCCCTCTTAATTTCCCTCTCTATATAATAAGATATATTATTCAAAGGTCTTTTGAGATGTTATTGTTTTAAATTTATTGCTATTTTGTTTTTACTTTTCTTTCTTTCTTTTTCTTCTGGAGACATGATCTCTCATCTTGTGCCAGCTGGAGTGCAGTGGCGCAATCACAGCACAAAGCTGAAGAACTAACTCCTGGGATCAAGGGATTCTGTCACCTCAGCCGCCCTAATAGCTGGGACTACAGGCATATATCACTATGCCTGCATATTTCTTTTTTTTTTTTTTTTGAAGATATTGGTTCTTGCTATGTTGCTGAGGCTGATCACAAACTCGTGGCACAAACAACCTTCCTGCTTTAGCCTCTGCAAGTGTTGAGATTAGATTTTACTTTTATTAGATAGCATTTCTAATGTACGAAGTTTCCCCCTTTTTAATTAGGACAAAATTCAACTTTTTGAACATGATCTGAGGAGTGCTTCAGGCTTGTGTCCACATGAATAACTCAAATTCTGTTTATTTTCCCTCTTTTTCATTGCCCTTCAGCCATAGAGGTTTTTGCCTTTGTCTCTGGAACATACCACTCTTATCTCTGAGACTTTGTACTCTGCTCAGTTTCATGTGGCATAATTGTCCTTGATCCTCAAGATGCTAATTTAAATATCCCCTACTTACTAAGGTCTTACGCATCCACCAAGGCACTCCATTCCAGGACTTTCTTATTTAGGACTTACACATTAGCTGATGTTATTTAATACATTTAACAGTGCCATCTTTCTTTCTCATTGGAATATAAGACCTATGAGACTATGGAAGTTTGTCTTGTTTATCAAAAAGTGAGGGTAGAACAAAGCCTGAATCATGATAGACAATATTTATTGGGTTGTAATTAAATTAATTAAATACCCCATCATCTTCAATAGTTTTTTACATCATAGAGTTAATATTATTTATGCTATGGTTATCATTTTAAGATAGGATTTCTGTATGCCTCAATGGTTTTCACTTTAAAAGAATGTTCAGGGAAAGTCTCTCAAAGATGCTTGCTTTATTTATTCCTACTTCTTAACAAGTGGCACCAGTGGAACTTATTTTCCCTGTAACAGAACCAATTAGTTTAGCAAGCATGGGTTTGACAGGAAGGTGTTCCGGTGTTCAACCATTTCTACAATTTAGCAGGCATTTACTTCATTTCTCCCTTCTTCCCTCCCTCCTCTACTGCCTTCCTTTCTTATTTCCTGAACTTCTGCCTTCCTGCCACTAGAGATAGAACAACAAACAAGACCGAAATCCTTCTTGCTCTAATGGAGCTGGCATTCAAGAAGAAAAGACAGGCAATAAATTAATGAAAAAATACAGAGAAACCATAAATCTATACTAGTAGAAAGCATCCCAGGCAAAGGGGGCAGGAAGTATAAGTATCCTGAGATGGCAGTGTGCTTGGCATATTCAAGATGAATAAGGATGGCAGCTTAGTAAGTAGGGAAGCTGTTGGAAATGCTATTGGAGATGTAATCAGTAGTTAGACCATGTAGGACTCTGTATTTTACTGTAAATATACAGAAAAAAAGATGAAAATGTTTTGATAAGACAATGGCTTAATCCGATATATATTTTGACAGGACTGTTCTGGTTACTGTGTAAACCACACACCATAGGGGCCAAAGGTAAAGGCAAGAAACCAGGCAAGAGGCTCCTACAGTAGCTAAGGTAAGAGGTGATAATGGTTTCTTGTGTTGCATAACCATGAAGATGTTGAGTATTGGAATACATTTCCAAGTTACCACCCTCTGAATTTACTTAGGAATTAGTTATTGGGTATGAGAGAAGGAGTAATCAAGAAGGGTTCTACAATGTGTTTTCTGAACACCATGGTAAATGGTGATGTTAATTATTTAAAAGGGGAATAGATTTGGCTAGAAAATCAAGAGTTCAGTGTTGACATGTTAAGTTTGGGACATTTGGTAGATTTGTAGTTCTGTGTAAATCTAGAATTCAAGAAAACAATGGGTATGTAGCTGTCAATTTAAGAGACATCTGTGTAGAGACAGTGTTAAAAATCCATGGGATTAAATAAGGTGACAAGAGGTCCAAGTGTAGTTGAGAAAGAAGTTAGAGGACTAATTCTGAGCTCCTTCATAGAGGAAGAAAATGATGTTGACTGAGACAATAAGACACACAATGAGACTGGGACAACAAGCCATTGAGATGGAAGGAAAAACCAAGAATGGTTTTCAGTGTTGGTAAGGAAATATGTGTGAAGGTTGAAGTCTTGAGAAGAGGCTGCTTGATTGTTTTCTCTCTTACGAGGTGCCATCCAACCTTTCTACCTGCATCTCTCTTTCTCACTGTAATTACTACAGTTAATTGACCTTATGGTAGATTCTATGTTCACTATCAGAATGAATTGTTGGCAGACAGCCAATCATCTGACGACTTCATCTGAGTTAGTTTCTTATCATCCCTAACATATGAACGAATAGAAGATGCAGTTTTGAACAACTGGATATGTTATCTGAGTTACCTCTTCTACGGTTGAGGATCATTGCTTTCTTTTCTAAGTAAATCCATACCAGTCCAATGAGATGATACGTTTCAAGCTCTTGGAAAATTATAAGTCCTCTATTAATGCCACGATTCATTGCTGTGTTTGTAAAATAAGCTAATGGTAGTGAAGAAAGACAAGGAAATGGAAATTATCGTTTAATTTTTTTTAAATTTAGAATGAATCACTGACTGTGTTCAGTTTCTATTCCTTTTCTTTTACATGAGTTTTCAACTTTGCTAGTCATAAGTTTAAGTCTTATAAAGCGTTTCCTGCTGAAATGCCATGCTGACTGGAATTCGGCAGCAAATAAATATTGCTGTCCTCACTAATTTGAAACAGTATGAGTTTTAAACCTCTAGCTGCAGGAGATTTATTAAGATTACAATTTTCATCACCATCCTTTCAGTCCATCAAGATAGGTCAAAGCTGTATAAACTTAAAAAAAAATAAACTACCAGCAATTTTCATTCTTTTAAACTATGTTTCCTGAACCGGCGATATTGTTAGAAGTACAAACTTGAAGTAAATGAAACACATATCCACATAGCCTTGTAAATAAGTGAGCCTGTTTTTGGAGGGAATAAAAATTGCTGAATATTTAATTTAATTGTAACTCTATGAACACAGAGTTCCTGTGGTTAAAAATGGCATGTTGGTGATGCATCTAATTATGATTATGCTTGTTTTCTAAATAGTCACTTGAAAATAACTCAGTAAAAACGAATATATGTACTCCTGTTATTAATTCTGAAATGGCGACTCTTAGAAAGGTATTCTTTTCAACTATTGTGACTTTCTAAGTACCATTTTACCAAGTTGTCCAATTATTTCATGTATTAAGTTAGAGTAATTGTCCTCTGGTAAATAATTAAATGGCTAATAACTGGCATCATCTACCACTGAGTTCATTAATACTCAAGTGGAATGCATTTCAGAAATACTTTAAAACTTATAGTGGGCAAGGCATCGAAATATCTTAAGTAAAAAATACTAGAATGATTCGAGAAATACAATTTTTGTAACAAGAACCAGCATTTGACCCCTCCCTCTCTTCTTGAATAGGTGTAACTAAAACACAAGTAAGTGTTAGTGCTATCTTTAATAGACCAATCATAATCATGAAATTTTGTGAACAAATTGAATCATTATATAAAAAAATACAATTTTTAAATGTATTGATTTTTTCTAAGATCCTACAATGAATGCTTTTATAACACAAAAATTTGGATTCCTTTTAAAGCTAGTGATCAATTAAGTAATTCAATAATCCCTGATACATAATGTTTTAGTCAATATTTACTCAGCAAGTGAATACATCTATCATGTTTAAATTTTCAGATTGAACTTATTTACTGTTGGTGACATATGCATATTTATGCATTGAAATGAGTTGTAGATTTCAAGAAAATTATCCTACTTACTTTGTGAAGGTAATATTTTAATTGTATTAATAAGACTTAGGAGAAAATTTTTCATTTATCAAGTTTACCTTTTACCCACATATCTCTTCCCTCTGGAAACATTTATTTTATTTTTATAATTTTTGAGATTGCTTAGGAAAGTAGAAACAGCACTGACCCATTTGTCACTTGTGACCCTAAATAAACCACTTGACTTTTTTATGTCTTCTTTGTTGCCTTTGAAAACTGATTAAAATGGTTCACAATTTATGTGATACAACTCCTCTCACTCATTACCCTTTTGCTTACTTTCATAAATTGCTCCATAAACTCAAGAAATAAATATAGCAGCATAGCATTTTCTAAGTACCTGCCAAAGCTCCTTTACAACTTACAAAGAGAGAATCTAATACTACTATTCTGGGCTGCTCTGCTGTTGAGTTGCCCAAGAATTTTAGGTGTTTACCTGGTCAAAGGGTCACTTCTATTTGAGCCTCTCTTCTTGAGGCAGGCAGAAAGGAGAACAAGATGGACACATTTCCATTGTTTCTCATTGTCCAAAAGAGTCAGCATGGAAGACTAGCAGTGCCTCATTTCATAAACCTTGTCTGCTCTTTGATGATGTCAGGTCTAGATTCCCACTTACTCACCACAGGGCCAAACACAACGCCTACATTTATCTCTCACTCTCTCACTCAGTTCTCCTTCATATTCTTCAACAAAGTGCAACATCTTGGCCTGACAGCTGAATTCAGAGGGCTCCTCTGCCTCAGCTGTGCTCATCTTCACCCTGGACCCTTAAGCCATCGTATTGAGTCACGGTTACTAGTCAGTTTTCTTTACTCGACACATTTTATTGCAGGATTCTCATTGAGTTTTGATTGGGTTCACCCTGTTTCACTGCAAACGTGCATTCTGAAAAGCAGGATCTGCTAACTTCTACTTCAGAAGTCACTGAGATTTGAAGCAAATTGAGCTGTCCAGAAGGTAAGTATCTCAGGTAACCTCATCAAACGTTTCCACAGTAATCCCAGCATTTTGGGAAGCCAAGGCAGGTGGATCACCTGAGGTCAGGAATTCGAGACAAGTCTGGTCAACATGGCAAAATTCTGTCTCTACTAAAAATGCAAAAATTAGCTGGGCGTGGCAGTGCACACCTGTAATCCCAGCTACTCAGGAGGCTGAGGCAGGAGAATTGCCTGAACCCAGGAGGCGGAGGTTGCAGTGAGCCGAGATCACACCATTGCACTCCAGCCTGGGTGACAGAGAGAGACTCCTCTTCAAAAAAATTAAAAACAGTTTTCACAAAGATACATCTTACTTTGATATAGTAAATATATATCATATATATATAGATATATATATATATATATGTACACATATATATGACAGAGAGAGAAAGAGTGTGTGTCTTGCTCTGTCATCCAGGCTGGAGTGCAGTGGTGCAATCTTGGTTCACTGTAACCTCTGCCTCCCAAGTTCAAGTGATTCTCCTGCCACAGCCTCTAGAGTAGCTGGGATTATAAGTCCACACCACCATGCCCAGCTAATTGTTTGTATTTTAGTAGAGACGAGATTTTTTTTTTAAATGTATGCTATGGCTAATGATTATTTTCTACAGGAGAAGACCTGTTTCAAGAGGCCCTTAGTCACCACTGTGGTCATAAGAGATGTGGTCTTTTAAGTAATCCCCTCAATAAGTACCTTATTTGATCTTTGCTTAAACTGACATGAGAGTTGTTTTTATCAGAAAATTGTGAATTATATAATGTTCTACTTATTTATAGCAAGAAAATACAAATTCTATTCCTATTACCAGATAATATGATCCACATGGGAAAATGAGTTCTTTAGTCAGTGATTCTCTGCAAATTACAGATAGAATTTATGTAAGTACAGAAAATGATTGGTGTGTAATAATTAAAAGTTGGTGTACATACCTGTTTTATTCATGTTATTATCTTTAATGCTTTAATATTATTATATTTTAATTTTTACTTCAATGAAATTTATTTAGAAATTTAAATGAATGATTTAAAATAATTACTTTCTTAGTGTACTGAGTTTATTCATTTTTAAATTCAAACAAGTATTAGGTAATTCCTATAAAACATTAAAAAATGTTGGCTCCAGTCAAATCAAAACTGTCAACATACTAATAAGGGGCCTTTAAAATAAACTACCAAGAGTAACTTAAGTAGTGATGACACGTGAATACAAATTATAATAATTTGAGTATTTCAACTACAGTTGAAAATACTAGTCAGTAGAAAAATAGACAGTTTCCTACTCTATGTGTATGGCTAGAGCTTCATCCCCATTTTGTAAAGTGTCTCTTGGGATTTTAGAACTTCATCTTATTATTCTTGTCTGCAACCTAATTTTGTACCCACGATTTCTTCTTAAAAACATTTTTAAAAGAAGAGTATAGTATTGATCATTACTGTAGCTCTTGAGTGAACATACAACAACCCTCTACAGTACACCACTCTGTTTCAAGTGGCTTAATAAGGGGAATTTCTGCCATAGACTATGTATTTCAGGATGGAGCAAAAAGTACTCCAGGTGATACCAAGAAGCTGTTAGGTGTATGTGTGGTGGTGGGGGGTGTAGTATATAAAAAAGATACATAACAATTTCATAAATTAGCTGTATCTCTTGATTTTTTTTTTGAAAATTAGATGCCAGCTTTTCTTTTCTTTTTCTTTTTCTTTCTTTTTTTTTTTTTAAATAAAAGATGGGGTTTCACCCTGATGGCCAGGCTGATCTTGAACTCCTGACCTCAGGTGATCCACCCACCTTAGCCTCCCAAAGTGCTAGGATTACAGACATGAGCCACTGCTCCCAGCAGCCTTTCCTTTCTTTCTTGCACTTTGTCAAAAGGTTAAGCTTTGATTTCCTTTTCCAGATCTCCTTCTTTTATCAGTTGTCTAGTATAAAACATTGTGTAGTGCGAAGGATTAAATTTGAAATCTTATCCCACCATTTATTACTTCATAACATGAAGTAAGCTTTCACCTTTAATATCTTTATATGAATTATATGATATTACTCCACTGGATGTCATCTTCTCATTATATGATGTTACATTAATTGTGAAAATCCTACTTCATGGTTAATGTCCAATGCATGTTTGCCGAATATAAATAGGCATTGGTGTGTGGTTATATAAATAATGTTGGTTATGTTTAAAGGGAAGTATTATTGGTAGTATATGTGATTTTTGATAGGTTTCTAATTACATATTTTGTTGAATTATACATCGATTTAATCTGATTGATGTATTTATCAGATATTTCCCAAGGCTCTGCATAACATGGCATAGAAAACTCAGACTGAAAAAATAGCTGTGAGTGCTCTTCCCATTTGGGTCAGCTTTATGTTTTCTTTGCTCCTAGAGACTATTTGAGCTTAGGGATTTTATTTCTTTCACTGCCTTATCCACAGGTTTTGTCTCATAGCACATTCTCAATAAATATTTATTCAAAGAAGTGATGGTTGAATAAAGCTGAGAGAATTTAGGGGAGTTACTGATTTAGGACAGCAGTAAGCAGATGCTAAGGCAGAGCTGATGTGCCTCAAGATTTTTTTTTTTCTTCCAAAGGCTTGAACTTTTTCTTTCTGCCATGAATTTAAGCACCCAATTGTATTAGCTACAAATTGAGCATCACTTTTACAAACAACTGCACCTATGAAGGAGTTGAAATCTATTCTTGCATTAATACAAAGTAATATGTTTGTGCACATTTTCTTCCCCAAACTGTAGATACCAGAAGTATCATAAATCAAATGAAATTAGTTTTCTTTTCTTCCCACCCCTCACTAAACATTGCCATACTAAAGCAATGGGAGTCTAGGGAGGAGATTAAGACTCATTTGAGATCCTTGAAGGAACTGGATGAACTCTTTAGTGAGACACTCTGTGCCTCTGAAGGGGAGAGTTTAACACATTTGCATTCAAGGTTAATACAAATAATGGTCCAAAATGGCAAAGAAGGGCATTGCATAATAATAAAGCATTCATTTTTTTAAAATTATGGCCATTCTTGCAGGAGTGAGATGGTATCTCATTGTGGTTTTAATTTGCATTTCCCTGATGATTAGTGATGTGGAACATTTTTCATATGTTTTTTGGCCATTTTCATACCTTTTTTTTTTTTTTGAGAATTTTCTATCCATGTCCTCTGCCTTTGATGGTATTATTTGTTTCTTTTCTTGCTGATTTGTTGGAGTCCATAGTACATTCTGGATATTAGTCCTTTGTAGGATGGATAGTTTAGCAAATATTTTCTCCCATTCTGTAGGTTGTCCGTTTATTCTGCTGATTATTATTTTGCTGTGCAGAAGTTTTCTAGTTTAATTAGGTGCCATCTATTTATTTTTGTTTTTGGTGCATTTGTTTTTCAGATCCTGCTCATAGATTTTGGTGTGGATGTGGTGAAAAAGGAGCACCTTTACGCTGCTGGTGGAAATGTAAACTAGTACAACCACAATGGAAAACTACATGGGGATTCTTTAAAGAACTAGAAGTAGAACTACCATTTGATCCGGCAATCCCACTACTGAGTATACACCCAGAGGAAAAGAAGTGATTATATGAGAAAGATAAGCACATCGCAGTGCAAGTTACAATTGCAAATATATGGAACCAGCCTAAATGCCCATCAATGAACAAGTTGATAAAGAAAATGTGGTATATCTACACAATGGAATACTACTCAGCCATTAAAAGGAAAAAAAAGGCATTTACAGCAACCTGGATGGAGGTTGAAGACCATTATTCTATGTGAAGTAACTCAGGAATAGAAAACCAAATATTGCATGTTTTCCCTTACAAGTGAGGGCTAAGCAATGAGGATGCAAAGGTGTAAGAATGATATATTGGATTTGGGGACTCGGGAGGAAGGGTGGGAGGGGCATGAGGGATAAAAGACTGCATGCTGGATACAATGTACACTGCTCAAGTGAAAGGTTCACCAAAATCATAAGAAATCATCACTAAAGAGCTTATCCATGTAACCAAAAGCCACCTGTTCCCAAAAGCCTTTGAAATAAAATAAAATAAAATAAAATAAAATAAAAACTACCTGTTGGATATTATGCTACTGATACATGGGTTACAAAATTATCTGTACACCAAACCCCTGTGACCCATAATTTAGCCATGTAACAAACCTTTACATATAATCCTTGAGCCTAAGATAAACACTGGGAAGAAAAGAAAGGAAGAAAAGAAAGGAGGCAAGTAATCTAAACAGTATAAATGATGAGATTGGAATTGTCAAGAAAAGCTTAATGGGCATGCTTAATGGTGGGGGCAGGATTTCAGTGGGGTATTGAAAGATGAATAGGATGTAGTAGACTAAAAGAAAGGAAAGAATTTGTACAACAAGCACAGCATAATTGATCTGTGAGAGTAAATAAACCTGATGCTCACTAAAGCCATGGAAATAATCCTGGGAGGCTAGTGTGTGCACTCCATCATTTTGCTGACTTCAAATTCAAAGCAAAGGGTTTTAAGGGATGTTGCCTGAGCTTATTTGGCAGTTAATGCTCTAAATGCCCTGATACTACAAAGTTAAAGCAGTTGGAGCTAGTTCACCTCTACCCTGCCTCCATTTGGTAGGTAATGCTATTTATCTTGATTTCTTGAAAGCTTTCTCTTACACACGTCTTCAGAGTTCTCCAGAGGCTTTTCTGATGAAAAAGTTTTCTCACAGCCAGAGAAACAAACTCCAATTTGGCTTTAACTGCATAGTTCCATTATGCCCTGAGCTTTTGAAAGATGTTTATTCATGGATTATCTTCTGTAAATATATGTTTCTAGTTCACAGAATATACTTCATGGACAAACAGATTTGGAAAGCACTCTATACCATCCTCTGAGATCGGTCTCCAATAATATTATGTTAATCAAAATTGAAACAAAAAACATGTTTCATATTTGGCAACTCACGGTCTCCTAAACTCATTTGATTATTGAACATCTTTCTGTTATTTTTGAGGTTCTCTCAGAACTTTGCTTTTTAATTTATGGTTTATGAAAAGAAGCTTTAATGTCATCAAACAACCATAACGCATACAACTCTTTCTAAGGAAAGCATTTTGCTTCCTAAATTACCACTAGACAAAATCAGACAGGGGTAACTAGCTAATAATTCATCTGCATTGATATTTTGTTGGCATGTAATCAAATCAATTTTTGTGTCACTGAAAAGCTATTAATGTGCTTAATATAATCTCTTATTTTTATATTATTTTAATTGGTCCATCTAGTAATCAATTATGAGAAAACCAATCCTATTGGGGAAAAAATTGTCCATGTAATTTATTTTTAATCCTCCTCTAAAAGTAAAGCTGAAGTTTAAATATCAAAAATATGTTTCTCTCCCTTTTTAATATCTATCTTCAAGTTATGTGTTTAAATTGGTCTTCTTTTCTGCTACATATCTTGTCTAACATTTTAAGGATTGACAGTTTTTCATAAATTAAGCCTAAATTTTCTTTTTCAATGTGCAATTTCATTTAGATCTCTTCTAGGTCAACTGTTCTTGAATTTAGCCATATATATATATACTTATAAAAGATTTCAAAAAGTTTTTTGAAGTGTAGTCATTAACGTATCTTTGTTTTATATTTAAAAATTTGTTCTCAACCAAAGTCATGAAGTCTTAGGTTCAAATGAGCTTGGTCAAACTTGCTTTGCCTTGCTCATTATGTCTTGAGGTGTCCTCAGGTTTGCCCGAAATTTCATATATCCCTTGCTGGGATCATCTCTTCTTTTTTTCTAATTTCAGATTTTTAGCTTCGCTTTTGTGATTCAAGTTTATTTTTAAATAAAAATACCTCCATCCTAAAATACTTGGAGAAATAATAATTTTGATGTATTTTGTTTGTATTTCTTTCAAAATTAATCATATACTACATTATAAAACATTTCCAGTTCATATTTGAGGGAATATATTAGAGAATCAATATTTGTTGAGACAAGAATTGTGTTAGTGATATTAGCCAAAAATGTCCCTGAAATCTTTCTATATTTTGGAATTACATAGATGCAAAGTCTGGGACTGCAAAACTTGCCCAATTTTTTTTTGTATGTGCAAAGGTCAAATAAAGTGAATTTAAATTGCATTGTGTATGTATGAGAAATACAGACAGAAGTTATCATCATTTTACAAATGAGAAAATATGTAGGGTTTTTAAAGTTGCCTAACCCCAAAAGAAGGTCACGTAAATTGATATCCAATAGATAGTCTCAGCTTAACGTAAATTTGTAGATGAGAAATAGTGATGCAAAGTTGTTACACTAAAGAATGAAGGTTAGAGCTGACAATGAAATATGCTGCTGAGAAATGAGAAGGAATTAATTCAGAGTTCATTGAAAACAACTCTGCTGAGAAGGAATGACAGATGTCAAAGGCCTACACAAAAACTACCTTGACTTGTTTAAAGGACAAAGAAAACCAGCACCTTAAACTGCAGTGAGCAAGAAGAGGAGTAATAAGGACCAAGATTGAAAAAGGGCACTCCAGACCCTGTCAGGACTGATAGGATATTATCAAAGTTTTGTTGTATTTTATACACAAGGGTTACCCTGAAGGTTTTTAGAAAAGAAATTGATATCAACTGATTTACATTTTATAAATATTACTCTGGCTAAATGTAGAAATCTGATTACAGCAGGTATGGCATAAACAGTAATTTCAACCAAATATTCAATTTGTCCTATTTCTTGGAGATGAATAGGGTCATGTCACTTGTAAGGTCAGTCAGCAAAGGTTCTGAGAACAGTTCTCCTAGTCTTCACTTCTAATGGTATGGCAGAGAGGAGGTGAAGTCACAGTCATCCTGAGACTCTAAATGACTATGTGCAGCAGAGTCTCTTGAAAATTTATATGAGACATAATACGTAAGCATGAAATAAATAACAATCGGGTTAAGTCATTACAATTTTGGGATTGTTGGCAACCCATAGCATAACCAAACTTACAGATAATATAAAGATCAAATCGGAAAGAAGATAACGAGACAACTATGATACTAGTCCAAGTGAGAAACAATCTTGAATTACAGTGGTTGCAGTGTAAGAAGTTCAAATAAAGTGAATTTAAATTGCATTTTGTAGGTAAACCACGTAAAACTAGTGTGTGCAATGGATTGGACTGTAAGCGTTTTCTATGCAGAATTAGTTTGTTTCATGAATATTGAAATCTCAGACCCATTCCCACACTGTTTTACGTTATCACTTCTGTTAGAGGAGCTAAAAGCCTGAAACTACATTTTCCAGACTCTCCTGCCATTGGGGTTTCAGTTTTTGCTCTGCAAATGAAAAATTCTTGTTGAAAATTTTTTTAAAAATTGGAGAGATGGAGAGTTGCATGGGCTTTAGTGTGGAGGCATGAGGAATTTGGAAGACAGCAGGTAGTAGATTTTGCCAGTAGCTTTCCAGTGTCAAAATGCCAATCGACCCACATAAAGCTGAGACCTTTATTTCAAGTCATCAGTGATTTCTGCACTTCATAGTTTCTGGAATGCTAGCAGCAGTTCCCCTTACCATTATAGCCCTGGCTCTTCCAGCAGTGTCATAGCCTTCCCAGAGTTGATTCCATTTTCCACAGTAGTTGTTATCCAGTATAACAGCATACTACTATGTTATAACAAGTCATCTCAGTAGTTAGAAGAATAACCACGACACAGAAACTTAGGGATAGTGCCTACATCCTTCCATTATAATTGGTATAACTGGCCCATAAATCTACTTCATAATGTGATTCGTAAGTGTGCTCTTACTACTACAGTCTACGTCTCAAAGTCTTAATAATCTCTTACTTAAAATGGGATTCTAAAAATTTTTCTTGTAAACCTTAGAGCTATGATTGACATTATTACATTTTTTTTTTTTTTTGCTGTCATTTTCTGGCAATGAAATTTATTGTGAGGAAAATAACGCAACACCTACTTGTGCGTTCTTCTTGGTACATTTTTATTTGAATGTTTTTTCCATCTGATTGCCATTTAGCATAAAGCTACAAAATCAGATTTCATAATTTGAAACTCTTTGAATTTGTTGGTTTAGCTTACAGGTAAATGATACTATGCAGAACTGCTGCTACGCATCCAATAACACTACTGTAGGAAATGAGAAAATAGACATTATTAAGGAAGTGAGGGAAAAGAGAGTTAAGAGAACTGACTTTTGAGTCAAATGCCTTTTATCACAGAGTGATGAACATTAGGGAAATGCCTAAGGTAAGTAAAATGTTACAGCTGTAGCTGTTTTTCTGTGATAATAATGTGTTCAAATGTTCTAGGAACACATATTTTAAACTTATCAAAATAAACTAAATTTCTTCTTTCTTTTTCAAATTCAGAAGTGTCTTTTTCATTTAAGACAAGTCTCAGAAATAATGGAATGGACAACTGCATGGTTCAAAACAATTAATTAGAAAGTGCAAATAAGAAGACAAATGTACACTTATATATAGACACCATGGGTAAATAGGGCACATGTATACAAATATAGAAACAAACAGATCATGCTTTATATCTTATTAAGTGGCTAACATGTTTGCATTCCATACTCCCAAATGAACTGTGAGGTCCTAATAGTCAGAAGATACTATTTAAGTATAGTTCCTTTTGGAGCATATACATTGCATGTGTCTGCTCAGGCTGCCATAACTATATAACATGGACTGTGTGGCTTAAATAACAGAAACTTATGCTCTTACAGTTTTGCAGGCTTGAAGTCCAAGATCAAGTTGCCGCCAGCAGTGTGGGTTTCTGGTGAAGCCTCTCTTCCTGGCTTCTAGGCAGCTGCCTTTTCACTGTGGCCTCATGTGGCCTTTCCACTATGTGTGCAGAAACAGAGAGATCTCTGGTGCCTCTTTCTGTTCGTATAAGGTCAGATATGTTAATGAAGACAGTACTGAGCTTATCTCATGTTGGGCACATTCTTGTCCATTTAAAACATAGTTGAAGAAAAAACTGAACACAATAGTATTGATATACAATGTCCCTGATCTCTGATGATAAGAGGCATTCCTGAGCTTAGAAGAGAAACTCAGACATGACAAAAGTCTGGATCGGTGCACGTAAAAATTAGAATATTCTTTCAATAATTTTTAATTAAAACACTTGTACTGAGAAAGAAAGAGAGTTGACAGAAGATATGATGCTTAAAAAGCAGAAAATTAATAACCAAACACACAGAAAACCAGTCCTCCTTGTTGACAATGAAAAAGATAAAATCTATACCTTATTTCTCACCTATGAAAATCAAAGTGCAGGCAATGAAGAGTAGCCTCACACGTTGCTATGCTGGATGTACATAAGAATTATGACTTTGGAAAACATAATGACCATGTATATTGGTGCCTTAAAGTTTTAGCCCCCATCAATCTGGTTTTGCTAATTCTGAGAGGAAATAATGAGTAAAACTGTAAGTGCAGGGCAGTAGGCTGAATAACGACCTCCAAAGATGCCCTAATCACTGCAACTTTTAAATGCCATCTTATGCGGCAAACATGTCACAGATGTGATTAAGTCAAGGATCTTGAGGTCTGGATATTAACCTGAATTATCTGGTGGGTCTTACTTGCTATCTCTAGTGTCTTCTTTATAAGAGCAAGGCAATGGAAGATTTAGCACACACACACACACACACACACACACACACACACGCACACACACACACACACATACACACACCCCCGAACAGAGGAGAAGGTGATGTAGAGGTGGAGCAGAGAGAGATTAAAACATGTTGACACTGAAGACTGCAGTGGCGTGGCAACAAGAAAGGCATGACGGCAGCCACCGAATGTTGGAAGAGGTGGTCACATACGAGTCCTCTCCTAGAGCCTCCCAGGGGCAGTGGTGCCCTCCTGGCCCCTTAACTCCAGCTCACTGATACTGATTTTGGACTTCTAGTCCCCAAAAGTGTGAAGTAATAAATTTATGTTGTTTTAAGTTAGTAGGTGTGTGGTAATTAGTGACACCGGCCACAGCAAACGAGTACGTGCTGATAAAAATGTCCATCACAACATCACTTATAAAAGTAAACAAAAAAAAAAAAAAAAAAAGTCAAAGAGTTCAAGTTTCAAAACTATATAAAGGATTAAATTAGTTGTAGTACATTTGTCCAATTGGATATTTTTCTACCAGTAGGAGTAAAATTTGTAATGCATTTTAAATGTCGGAAAATATCTGTAATTATTGATAAAATTGACAGAATGTATGTAACAGTCATTAAAAATGGTAAAAAGAAATAAAATACTATTTATTATAATAGCTATCTTCTAACAAGATGGAAATTAATCGTGAGCTGATGTGATCCTCTCCAATCCAATTTTGGAGGTGACTTCAATGTCAAAAGGTAAGTGTATAAAGGCAAATCTCTGAGAAATGTGTGAGATAAGGGAAGTAGCATGTAAGTGACACATTTCTCTTACCCTTTAGAGGATCAATTCCAAGATATCATCCACTGCATGATTTGCAGGTTTTGTCATTTCCAAGAAAGACACAACTCACACAAGCACAGGGTGAAACAATGGAGAAAACAGAGAAAGAAGATCTTCAATGGTGACCACAGGGACCACAGTCCCCTGTGGCCAGCAGATCCTGGCTCAGTGCCATCATGGGGACATGTTCGGCACGTGCCCTTCTTGTGCTGCATGGGAGGAACCCTGTAGCCTCCCTGCCATGAACAGATAGAGCATTGAAGATGGCCACATGTCATATGACACACACGAATCAGCAAAACAAAGGAGTACACATCCAGACAGAGAAAGGTTCTTCCAAACAAGGTGATATGCAGAGCAATCTGTGAGGACTCCTCATTTCTTTATATGAAAATGTCTCAGGCTCAAGACCACTCTTAGGCCACTGTGCAAGGGACAAGAAGCTGCTTGCCATTGACTTCTCAGCCGGAAGGCAGTCTTGACTTAGCATTTTAAGGGCAGAACAAACCAAGGCCAAAGAGATCATCTATCACAGCCGGGTGACTGATAAAAGAGAGAGCATTGACTTGTATTCTGTTCTCTCTACCACATGGTCCTGGACACATCACTCTCTGCCCTTCACCACTTTAAGTGAAGAAAGCCAGGAGAACTAGCCTAACATTCTTGAGGTCAAGAATGCATCTAAAAAAGAGCACAGACACCTGGACAGTCTGAAAGGGATATTGACAGGTGCAGTCTAATTGTTAGCTTCAATAAAGGAAGGACTGATCTCAGAGGGGAGCAACTACAGAGGAATTAATAGGGAAGGTTTTGCAGAAGGGTCTGGCAGACTATTGAGAGGATAGCACAACAAAGTCACTAAAGGCAGTGACATAGTTTGTATGTTTGTCCCCTCCAACTATGTTGAATTATGGCCCCCAATATTATATGGGGGCCTGGTGAGAGGTATTTGGGTCATGGTGGCATATCCCACAAAGGGCTTGATGCTTTATATGGTTTGGCTATGTTCCCACTCTAAATCTTATCTTGAATTGTAGCTCCCATAATTACTTCATGTTTTGGGAGGGACCAAGTGGGAGATAATTGAATCATGGGAGCAGTTTCCGTCGTACTGTTCTCATGATAGTGAATAAGTCATAAGAGATCTGATAGGTTTTATAAGGGGAAGCCCTTTTCACTTGGCTTTCATTCTTTTCTCTTGCCTGCCACCACATAAGATGTGCTTTTCACATTCCACAATGATTGTGAAGCTTCCCCAGCCACATGGAACTGTGAGTCCATTAAACCTCTTTCTTTTGTAAATTTTCCAGTCTCAGGTATGTCTTTATCAGCAGCATAAAAGTGGAGTAATACAGAGCTGTTCTCCCAGTAACTCAGATCTGGCTGTTAAAAAGAACCTGGCACCTTCATCTCCTCTCCCTCTTGCTTTCTTCCTCTTCAGCATGAGATGCCTGCTCCCCTTTACCTTTCAACACGAGTGGAAGCACTCTGAAGCTTCCATTAGAAGCAGGTTCTGGTGCCATGCTTCTTGTACATCCTGCATAACTGTGAGCTAAATAAACCTATTTTCTTTGTAAATTACCCAACCTCAGGTATCCCTTTAGAGCAGTGCAAAACAGACTGATAAGGGCAAGTTGCAGAATTTCTGCTTGCTGCTCTGGAATAATGATCTCTTTTAAATCCGCTGGTATCCACAAAAAACACAACCACAGATATGCATCTCTCTTCTGTTGATGAAAGCAGATAACCAAACTCATTCTAGGGATAATGTAAATAAATTCAGAGTATTAACACGGCCAGTTTGGTTTGCAGGATATGTCTGAGGCAAAAAGAAGGAATCTTTTTGTTTGTTTTTGGTTTATAGAAAAGTTTAACACCAGTTAGAATGGCGATCATTAAAAAATCGGGAAACAACAGATGCTGGAGAGGATGTGGAGAAATAGGAACACTTTTACACTGTTGGTGGGAATGTAAATTAATTCAACCATTGTGGAAGACAGTGTGGCGATTCCTCAAGGACCTAAAAATAGAAATCCCATTTGACCCAGTAATCCCATTACTGGGTATATAGCCAAAGGATTCTAAATCATTCTACTACAAGGACACGTGCACACGAATGTTCATTGCAGCACTGTTTACAATAGCAAAGACCTGGAACCAACCCAAATGCCCAACGATGATAGACTGGATAGGGAAAATGTGGTACATATACACCATGGAATATTATGCAGCCATCAAAAACGATGAGTTCACGTCCTTTGTAGGGACATGGATTAACCTGGAAACCATCATTCTCAGCAAACTGACACAAGAGCAGAAAATCAAACACCGTATATTCTCGCTCATAGGCGGGTGTTGAACAATGAGAACACATGGACACAGGGAGGGGAGCGCTACACACTGGGGTCCGTTGGAGGGAAATGGGGGAGGGGCGGGGGGAGGGGAGGGGGAGGGGAGGTGGGAAGAGATAGCATGGGGAGAGATGACAGATACAGGTGAGGGGACAGAAGGCAGCAAAGCACACTGCCATGTGTGTACCTATGCAACAATCTTGCATGTTCATCACATGTACCCCAAAACCTAAAATGGAATAAAAAAAATGAAAAAGAAAAAAAAATTTGCTATGGGAAAATTAGTAAAATATAAATCCACATGCAGTACTAAAAAACAGTGTGAAGTAACAAACTATTTATACATACAGTAAAATAAATACGCAAAATAAACTTTTGCCATTTCTGGTTTGGCTGACACTCACAATAATAACTATAAGCCCTGATCAATAAACAAAGAGGAAAAGCTCTTTGAGAATAAACAAAAGCATGGAAAGTTGGAAGTAGAGTTCAAATTTGGGAGAAAGAACTGGTGCAGAATGAGTTTTCTGTTTTATGATTTTCGACATGAAGGCAGATCAAAATTTAGTCAGGGGGTGACTGAAAATTTGATAGAAAACTTATAGTCTTTCTGACCTGAAAAACCGGAGGATAGAATCTGGAAAGTAAGGAGGGAACCCAGGAAAATAGAGAGCCAGAGAGGTTGATAATCTGTGTATAAATTGTATCCACCTCTCAGGCTGACCCCTGATACATGTCTAGGGTTAAGCTGACTGCAAACAACTCACCTGGAGATAAAAAGAGCCGAACTCTGTTTTCCCTGCTGCTCAAGACACAGACTTTCAGTCTGAAATCAAGCGGTTTATTTTCCTTCTAAAATAAAAACATCAAAAGTCTTCAAAGAACATGTAATTCATATATGGGAGCTAAAAAAGTTGATGATGTGGAGATAGACTGTGGTAGAATACATACCAGAGACTGGAGAGGGTGTATGTGGGGGGCAAGAAGATGGATGAATGGAGATTGGTTAACGGAAACGCAAACTACAGTTATGTAGAAGGAATGACCTGTAATGACTGACGGCAGAGTATATTAATCTGTTTTCAGGCTGCTGATAAAGACATACCTGAGGTCTGATAATTTAAAAAGAAAAAGGGGTTTCATAGACTCAGAGTTCTATGTGGCTGGGGAGGCCTCACAATCACCGTGGAAGATGAAAGGCAAGTCTTACATGGCAACAGATGAGAGAGAATGAGAATCAACCGAAAGAAAAAACCTCTTATAAAACCATCAGATCTCGAGAGACTTATTCACTACCACGAGAGCAGTATGGGAGAACCATCCTCTTGATTCAACTATCTCTCACTGGGTCCCTCCCACAACATGTGGGAGTTATGGGAGCTACAATTCAAGATAAGATTTGGGGTGGGAACAAATGGGGTGGGGTGGGGACACAGCCAAACCATATTACAGAGTAAGGAGGTAATTATAGTTTAAAAACAATGTATTCTATTTTTCAAAATATTTAGAGAAGCAAGTACTTGAAATTTTTCCAAAACATAGAAATGGTAAATATTCTGCGACAGATACCTTAAATACCCTGACTTGATGATGACACATTCTGTGCATGTAACAAATTTCCTATGTATCCCATAATTATGTACAAATATAATGCATCAAAAACTTCTTCAGAAAACTAGTTAAATTTTGGAGCTTCTGCAACAAAACACTCCTAATGTCCAGGACACAATCCAAACTACTCAAATGCATAATTAGGAAAATGTGGCTTATTCTCAAGAGATGAAACAATCAACCAAAATCAACATGTAAATGCCTCCAGATTTTGAATTAGAAGTTTAAAGCACATATTATTACTATACTCAATTAATTAATCTACAATGTACTAACATTTATTAAAATAGGAAAAATGTGGCAGATAAATATGAACTATTAAAGAAACATAAAAGAAGATTTTTGGAAATGAAAACAAACAACATCAGAAATGTAAAAATTCACTGGATAGCTGTATAGTAGAATGGAGATGATATAAGACAGAATCTGTGAATGTGAAGATAGATTTATATAAATTATCCAATATGAAGCAAGATTGAAAACAATGTTCAAAACCTCAAAGACCCATGGAGCAGTCACAAAAATTCCAACATAGGCTACAAGATGCTGTGAGAAAGATATCTCATCTGAAAGAGGACCTACTGTAAGAAGCCATTATTTAAAATTCTAGAACAAGAAAGCTCACTTAAAGTATTTTAAAAAATGGAAAAAATCATTGTCTTTAGCAGAAACAAAAAGGCAATGTTTAGCAAGAAAGATGGGAGAGCTTTTTAAGGTAAGCCAATGTTCTATATCTAGATATGGTTTTTAGGTTAAACAGGTATATATATTTGCCAAAACTCAGCAATGTACAATTAAAATTTTTGACCACTATTGTAGTTTTATGTTAAAATACTATAAACAAATACTAAACACTAGGTAACGGTACACATGTAAGTAGACGGAAGTGTGTTGATATCTGCAGTGTACTTTGAAATGACCCCAATATGATATGAATGGAGAAAGAATAAATAGATGGATAATAAATATTAATGTTTAAATCTGGGTAACAGGCATATGGATACTCACAGTACAATTTGTACAACTTTGCTATACATTTGAAATTTCTTATAAATAAATGTTAAATGAGAAAATTAGAAAAGAAATTTTATATTACAGCACTATTTGTGTATATTAAAAACATAAATACAAAGCATTCCATGCTATATATATTTAGACATAATCTCGGTCTGTCACCAAACTGGAGTGCAGTGGCTCAATCTTAGCTCACTGCAACCTCTGCCTCCTGGACTCAAGCGATTCTCCTGCATCAGCCTCCCAGGTAGATGGGACTACAGGCGCACACCAGCACATCCAGCTCATTTTTGTATTTTTTTAGTAAAGATGGGGTTTCACCATATTGGCCAGGATGGTCTTCATCTTTCGATCCCATGATCCTCCCACCTCAGCCTCCCAAAGTGCTGGGATCACAGGTGTGAATCACTGTGCCTGGTCTTGCAGCAATATTAACACAAAAAACAAGTTAGTGTGTGCTTGTTACAGGGGATAGAAAGATAACAGTTGAGATGATAAGAAGAAAAAACTAACTTTCTTTATACAGTTTTATATAGTTATATAACTTTCTTTATATAGTTAGAGATGACCAATGTCAATGAACAGAGGAGTGAGATTAGATCAACTCTTTGCATCTGAGATCCAAAATAGCAGTGACGTTTTGAAAGCCATTGAGGGATAACATTCAATAAGGCAACCATCATATTTCATATATCCAAGTACAAAGTGAGAAGGGATTGTTGGTCTATATTAGCATAGCTTAAAATGACTGAGTGTGTTTTGTTACTAGTTCTAAATTTGTGAACTGGCTATATCCATAATGGTTCAGTTCTGGTTCTCATGAAAACATTTAAATCTCTACATAGGTCCCGTATGAAGTCGTGTTACAAAAAGAAAAGAAATATGGTTTCTCTGATAGAGTCAGAATACATAAATACACACACATACATACACACGCATACAAAAATATATTTTCAGTCCTTTGCGCCCATGTGACTTTTGTACCATCACTTAACTCCTAGGTTTAAATGTCCTTATTTATAAAAGGGGAGAGGCAGGATTGACTACTTTCTTAACCCTTTTTGTTAGCTGTATTATTTTCTGTGTGTCGGAGGTGGAATTAGAACAGATTAAGCACAAAAAATTTGAAATTGCTCCATTTCTAACTCCAACTGTGCAATATACTTGTGATATGACTATGGGCAAATTATTCTATTACACACAACCTGTATCCTTATCTGTACAATGGAACCAAAAATGTTCAAGCTAACTTAGTTGCAAAGATTAAATAGTATGGGTAAAGCACTTAGTAGCCTACCAATCACGTAACATACTTTCAAAAAATATTTTTGTTAATAAAAATTTCCATTTAGTTTTTTTTCCTGTGAAGTTTTCTCAGATCATCAAAAGCTCATATTAGCCTTTTAACTTGTGCCTGATTTGAACATACCTGGGAGAACTCAATAAACACTTGTTGTTAGCAGCTCATTAGGTATAATTTTTCTCCTGCTTCATGTAAGTAGAACCCTTGTTCTGATTCACCTGACAGATGCTGAACTCCCAAAGAGAGGCTTGTTAAACATCCAGCCAATTGGAGCACTTTTCAGTTCCAACTTCAAGCATGCCCACCAAACAAGTATTTGTTTAACAAGAATCTGAAAGCATTTGTTAGTAGTCACTGTCACCTGAGCTCTGAAGCAATCTTTCTGCCAAAACTAACTCACCCTGTCCCAACCCCCTACACCAATCCTACTGTATTTTCTTCTTTCCATTATTTTTTTCTTTTACATTTTTCTTAATTTAGTTTTAAAATGCAAGAACCATTTTATAAATGGTGAACCTTATGTAGTTTTTTTCTCTTTTCTTCCTAGTGTTGCAAGAGTGCAGACTAGAAACTGACAACTCCACACCAGAAGCCAAGATTTTTTTTTTTTTAATTTTATTTTGGATTCTGGTTCCTCAGAGCTAGGAGCTAGGTAGACCTTAGTCCATCACTCATCCTCCATGGGCTTAACGATCTCTATGCTCGTCTTTGAAATGCAGCCCCATGTGATCATGCCCTGAAAATGAAGGCTTTGTTTCCCGACTGACACTTTTTGTGCAAGACATAAGGGTCGTGCTTATGTTCTACTCTCGTTGCCAGAGAAGCACTGTAAGTCACAATTGATGATGGCACTACCCTCTGTGATCCGATATAATTTACTGTGAAACCACTATCCATTTTTGACACTTAAGCACTGCTTGCCAATTTGCAAGTCTGCTTACAGACCATCAAGCCATAGGGTCAAGCAATTATTCCACAGGCCATTGTGAATTCTCTGATGTGGCTGCTCTCTATGTTATTTGATTAAGAGAGTGGCCTGGGGACATAGACATACTCTTCTTAACAATGAACAATTAGGTAGAGAGGATTTGAGCATAAATGGTTTGATTTTAAGGACCTAAGACAGCCCTTCTGTCCTTTCCTTTCTTCCTTAAGATAATTCCCTAACTATTGATACTTCCAAGCATTTTAACAGGTAGAAAAAAGTATTTTATTCTACTATTCATGTTTATTCTACTGTTAGAGATTAGTATTTAAAAGCAAATGCCCATGAGTTAACAAAGATTTTCAGAGCTATATTAGTTCCTGTTGAACAAAGTCAGCCTCTGTATGGGCAGCATAATGTCTCCCCTCACTACCCACAAGTTCATGTCCTTCCTGGAACATCAAAATGTGACCAATTTGAAAGTAGGTTCATTACAGATGTAATTAATTAGGATGAGGTCAAACTGTGACAAGGTTGGCCCTTAATCTAATTTGACTGTTGCCCTTTTAAGAAGATGAGAAGACACACAGAGGCAGAAACATGAAGCTGATCAGCATGTGACAATAGGAGACTGGGGTGATGCATCTATAAGCCAAGGCGTGCAAAATGATCACTGCCCGTAACAGAAGCTAAGAGAAAGGAATGCAACAGATTCTCCTCTCAAGCTTTCAGCAAGAGTAGAGTCCTGCTGATGCCTTGATTTAGGACTTCTAGCTTCCGCAACCCTGAGACCTAAAATTCCTGTCATTTTAGCTACCCATTGTGTTGGAATTTGTTAAGGCAGCCCTAGGAAACTTAGTTCAATGGTGTATGCAAATCTTGATAACATACGAGCTCTGAGTCTAGAGTAAAGGCGAGAGAAAGGAATTGGTATGGTGAAGAATAGCCCTGTATTCCGTACTTAGTACCTTACCAAAACCTTTTAGAATTGGAGAGATTTCAAATGTAAATTTTAGGAATGAGATGTCTTTCTCTCTCCTTTATTTTATCATCTCTATTTCTCCCTCATTCTCATGTAAACTTCGTAGCCTCCACTATGTTTTGTTAAGGTCATTTTGTGCCATGTTTTAAGAATTATGTTATTTCTATCTCTAATTTTTTGAACTATCCATTATTAACGTCTTTATGGTTGCAATGACTAGTAAAACATTTGATATAAGCCTGTTCTTTGTTTAGCCGTTGACTGATACTGTAGAAACAAATAAAGGATTTGTGTACATGACATTTCAAAGCAATCGTTTTAAGCGGCCATTTGGATGTAGACAGTTTCATCTAAGATATTGTGATACAGTCTAAAAAAAGCCTTTATTTATTATTTTTATTACAAATTTATTTTAGATACAGGGAGACATGGAGATTTGCTACATGGGGATATTGGGTGATGGTGAAGTTCACAGTACAGATGCTGTCACCCTGATAGTAAGCATAGTACCTGATATGTAGTTTTTACACCACCTCCCCACAACCCTTTAGTGGTCCACAGTTATTTTTGTTCTCATATTTATGACTATGTGTGCTCAGTGCTTAGCTCTCTTATAAATGAGAACATGTGATGTTTGGTTTTCTGTTCCTGCATTAATTTGCTTGGGATTATAGCTCCAGCTTCACCCATGTTGTTGCAAAGGACATGATTTCATTCTTTTTTATGGCTGTGTAGTATTCCATGGTGTATTATACTACATTTCCTAATCCAATCTACCATGGATGGGCATGTAAATTGATTCTATGTCTTTGCTATCATGAATAGCACAATGATAAACATTAAAGTTCTTGTGTCTTTTTGATAGAATTAATTCTTTTCTTGTGTGTATATATTGAGTAATAGGATTGATGGGTTGAATGGTACCTGTGTTTTAAATTATTTGAGAAATCTCCAAATTGCTTTCCACAGTGGCTGAACTAATTTACATCCCCTTCAACAGAGTGTAAGTGTCCACTTTTCCCTGCAGCTTTGGCAGCATCTATTATTTTTTGACTGTTTAAATAATAGCCATTTTCACTGGGGTGAGATGGCATCTCACTATGGTTTTGATTTGCATCTCTCTGATAATTAGTGATGTTCAGCATTTTTTTATATGTTCATTGGCCACTTAGATATATATCTTCTTTTGAAAAGTGTCTATTCCTGTTATTTAACCATTTTTGAATGGGGTTATCTGTTTTTTGTTTGTTAATTTGTTTAAGGCCACTAGAGATTTTGAATATTAGACCTTTGTTGAATACATAGTTTGCAATTATCTTCTTCCATTTTGTACGTTGTCTGTTTGCTCTGTGGATAGTTTCTTCTGCTATGCAGGACCTTTTCAGTTCAATCAGGTCCCACTTGTCTATTTTTATTTCTGTTACAACTACTTTTGGGGACTTAGTCAAAATTTATTTGACAAAGCTAATGTAAAGAAGAGTATTTGTAAGGTCGTATTCCTGGTTTTTATAATTTGAAGTCTTACATTTAAATATTTCATTCATTTTGAGTTAATTTTTGTATATGGTGAAAGTAAGGGATATGGCTTCAAACTTCTGCATGTGGCTAGCCAGTTATCCTAGCACCATTTATTGAATAGGGAATCCTATAAAAGCTTTTAATTGGCATGAGTCAAACCTAACCCTACCCTGAGTCTTTTCTCATCCCCGTTTTTTGCCAATTGTTCTGTGATCCTCAACTAGATGGCAACATGAGATTAGAATCAGGAGTGGGTGATGGATAATTCCTTTGAGGAATTGTCAGTCACGGATACAATCAGGCAAGAATGAGAATCAGAAATGAGATAAGACTAAAAAGTAGTTGTCCAGTGTTTATTTTTGCACACTTTTAAGTACATTTCTCACATAGCACCTTAACTATATATATTTTTAATACAGTCTAACAGAGGAAGGGTTGCAGGGAAAAAGTCATGTTCTTACCTTTACAGAATTCATGTTTACTTTCTATACAAAAGTGTCATGAAAGTATCATTTCTGACACTTAAGCCCATTTAGTTCACCACTCTTCAGTATACTTTTTGGCAAACACACTAATTAGTGTAAATAAATATATTTCCTTGTATTAAGTGATTGGCATCTGAGGTTGAGGATAATCTCATCCATCTCTGGTATTTATCAGAGTGCAGTGAAATTTAGGTTTTTAATAAATGTTATTTAATTGATTAAATCAAAAACTTCAAAAAAGTTAGAAAAGACATACATCCACAATTTAACAGTACTTTAACCAGAGAGTGTTATTTCTGTATTATTTGAATACTTTACAATGTGCCTGCTTTACTTAATGTAACATGAAAAGTGAAAGACAAAATGAGAAAGGGTTAGGATCAGCATCTTTTGATTTCAATTCACTGAATTCATTTATAGCTAACTTTCTAAACTTTGAATTATACTGGAAATGTGTAGAAAGGAAAGGAAGAGAAAGAGAGGGAAAAGGGAGGAAGGTAAGTTTGAAGAGGAAAAGGATGATGGCTCAGAATCAATTCACTGATTCTGATTTCGTTTATTATATAATCGCAAACTAGAAATTCAGTTGTGTAATATTTGTGTGACCCAGGTAAATGAGTATATTGAAATAAGCTATCTTAAATTATAATTTGAATTATTTGTGCAGTGTTGAAAATCACAATTTCACTTGTACTTGTGGAGAGATACAGAAAAGCATTCATAATGCATCCATAAAATGAGTCAATGGTCTCCCTGAAGCAACTCTAATAGGTGTCTAGAGTAATTAGTAATCATCCCTAATTGACTGCCTCTTAATTATATAATAGTTTTATTATTCAGGAGGTGCAGATGGCACAAATGATGGGGACCAGTTTAACAATTACATGTCCTAGTTACACGCCATGGGTTTGAACAGACAAAGCCCATCTTGAAAACAAATCCAAATGGAAAATTTGAGCAGGATATTGGGATACTTAATGATTACTTGTAGATTGAGTTATAATTTTTGCATTTTGCTGATGGTTAAGAAAGTAAGGCTTTGAATAGAAAGAGGTGAGGTCTTTCATTTAATGACTGGGTCAGAGCATGGAGGCTCTGAAGTAGAAACCTTGGATAAGATAGTGTTTCCATTTATATTAGAGTAGTATAAATAAGTGAATGTTTTTTCTTTTCCTCTGTTGACTCTAAATGTTTGACTGTTTCTTCTAAAGATGATTGGATTGTATTCACAAAATTTTTAGTTTTGGTCTAAAATAGTGTTTAAAAGGCATTATTTCTATCCATACTAGATCTGATTCAAGACTCCACCAGAGAAAATTACGCCAAAAAAGGAGTGCTACAAAATGTTTATTTTTCCATGGTTGTAAGAAAGAAAATGTTACAGCAATTATGCTTTCCTCTACTGTCTTCATAATATTTTGTCTTTTCTCTCAGAATGCAGATGGAAGAACAATGGGAATGGAAAGCATTCTCTTATTTTTGTTATCCCCTGTGACACATATTTGGCCAGAGATAACATTTCACAAACACTGTTTATCTCCTTGGCATTGTTCCCTTGTTCCATAGTCATTTTTACTAAAATTTTCAACACTTGTGTTTCTGATATATTAAATTGATTTTTATACTGTAGTTTCTGTAGTTTCTAAAACTAGCTGAGAAATCCTGAGAGCCCTGATTCTTGTATACTTACCTATAAATTTGTTGGCATTTTATATTTATACAAATGTTAGTGAGCCTAAAATGACATATCCATTAGTATTTTTGAGATATATGTTTGGTTGTGTGTGTGTGTGTGTGTGTGTGTGTGTGTGTGTGTGTGTGTTTACCATATCTGCGTTTGTATGAGTGGAAGTAAGTAGGTGGGTAGTGACCTGTTAAACTCTGGAATGTGAGTGCAGAGAAAAGGATGGAATTCTTTCCTATGGAGATCTTCTAAGAAGAATCTAGAGCTCCTGCTTTAACAATATGTTTAGATGTAATTGCATCTGCAGGCAGTAGTGATGCCAGGTGTCCCTTTCTCTCTTCTCTTTCCCTCCTTCCCTTCCTTTCCTTCTTTCCTCCTTTCCCTTCCCTCCTTCCTTCCCTCCCTCTTCCCCCCTCCTTCCTTCCCTTTCTCCTTCCTTCTCTCTTTCCTTCTCTCCCTCCTTCCCACCCTCCTTCCTTCCTCTCTTCCTTCTTTCCTCCCCTCCTTCCTTCCTCTCTCTCGTCTTTTACTCATCTGCAGTCTACTAAAGCCCTAAAAATCTATGGCTGCATTTTAGTATCAAATTTAGAATAACGTAAGGAATTTTATTTTGAAGTCTGAAACTTTTCCATAGAAATATTTCAGAAACTCTAATAGCCTCATTCAAATTCCACAACAAAGAAATTACAGATCTTTAAAGATTGTTCCTGGTTTCCTTTATCATTATTTCAGCAACACCTACACCCACATTTATCAATGTCTTTTAAGGCCTGGAAAAAAAATCCTACCCCTTTGAGGAAGTACTGTGTTCACTTCTCTAAAGCTAAAAGTAATCTCTTTTTTAAAAAATTTAAAAGGTACTTTATAAATAAGCATAAAGTATTTACTTCTGATCTTTTTCAAATTGGTTGTTATTGCTATATATGTGTATGTGCTTGTCTTATTCTACTACACTGGGCCTCACACATTCAAATGCACTCAGGTTCCAGCCTATAAATGAATGAGGCATCCAGTACAGGCAATAGGGAGTGGTGAGGACTGTGACTGAAGAGAGCAGGTTCAATGTAAATCAAGTTGTGTTAAAATCCTTTCCTAGACAAACAAAACTATGCTAATGCTTAATCTCAGTCTGAAACCTGGCATTAAAGATTACTGAAACTATCCTCTACCATAATAGTACATGTATTACTCAACTTTATTTTCTTTTACTTAACTTTTATTTTAAATTCAGAGATACATGTACAGATGGTATAGATTTGCTATATAGGTAAATATTGCATAGTGTGTCATGGGGGTTTGTTGTACATATTTCATCACCCAGGTATGAAGCCTAGCATCCATTCATTATTTTTCCTGATCCTCTCCCTCCTCCCATCCTCTGCTTTCCCGTAGGCCCCAATGTGCATGTTTCCCCTCTATAGGTCCATGTGTTCTCATCAATAAGCTTCACTTTACAATAAGTTTGTAAAGTGAAACGTGATGTTTGGTTTTCTGTTCCTTCATCATGTTCGGTTTTCTGTTCCATCATGCTGAGCATGATGGCCTCTAGCTTCATACATATTCAGCAAAGGACATGAACTCGTTCTTTTTTATGGCTCCATAGCATTCCATGGTGTACCTGTACCACATTTCCTTTATCGAGTCTGTCATTGATGGGCATTTAGGTTGACTTCATGTAATTTTATTTTATTTTATTCTGACATGGGGTTTCCATGTCACTAGGGTTGGAGTGCAGTTTTGTAATCTCAGCTCACAGCAACCTCCATCTCCCAGGTTCAAGCAAGCCTCCTACCTCAGCCTTCTGAGTAGCTGGGACCACAGACATGTGCCACTACAGCTGGCTAATATATATAAGAAGAGATATACTTTTGGTAGAAACGTGGTTTCACCATGTTGCCCAGGCTGGTCTTGAACTCCTGAGCTCAGGCAGTTAACTTGCCTCAGCCTACCAAAGTGTTGGGATTACAGGCATGAGCCACCACATCCCACCATAACTTTATTTTAAATAGAGTCCTACATTAGTATGCTAACCAATGTGTTAATTCTCTGAATTAGCAAAGTATTAATTATTGTCTCGGATATTCCTTTTATATTTTGGTTCCACCATGTTACCTGTCTCATATTTTAGCTCTTGGTCCACAAGATTATCTTCTCCAAGTTGAGGTTGAGTTTGTTGAAGAAGGTGGGTGAGATTAATGTGAAACAGTAATAATGTTTCTGGTGTGGAGTTCACTATTGAGAAAACATTCCACACATATTTGATGATTTTCTAAAGTACAGAAGAAATGGAATTCTAGTAAAGGGTATAATTTAGTGTGCTTTTACTCTGTATAGTATCTTAGGCTAGATGTTAAGGAAATGTACATACAGAGATTTCCCTTATAAAGATCAAACTCCATTAAAGAAAACATGAAAAAGAAAAATATATATTGTTATGACTTCTTCATTTAATTTTAATGAACATGAGCTAGTGACTTTATCTGTGTAGGCCAATGTATCTTTATTCTCTAAGAATAAAAATATGATGAGGTAGAGGAGAGAGGGGCTCAATAAAGTCAAAAATCCTTTCTGGCCTTGAAGTCCAATGAGAATCACTAGCAATATGTTTTTGGATAACACAGAAGGAAAAAACTATTTGTGCACAGCAGAAATGTAATGGACTCCAATATAAATAATTTTTATGTTTGTTTTTCACTTTTTACTTTGAAATTAATTTGAACTTCCAAGGCTCAAAATAATGCAAGGTTTTCCCATATAACCTTCACTTAGATTCTCCTAATGTTACAATTTTATTACATTTGCACTCCGTTTTTCACTTTTACTCCTATCTTTCTCTTTCCTTCTTTTTTTCTGAAATGTATTTTATAGTAACAGAAAAATATTCTAGTTCCAAAACCAATCCAGGATCACATTTTGCATTTACTTATCATAGCTCCTTAATCTCCTTTACTTTGAAAGTATTTTTGTTTCTCTTTTTTTCAAGGTCTTGACAATTTTGAAGAGCAGTGAGGAGTTTTGTACAATGTCTCGCGGTTAATGTGATGTTTGCTTAGGATTATATTCAGGTTGTGCACATTTGGGCAGAAATACCAGAGCGGTGATGTTTGTTCTTTTTCATGCATCCTATCAGGAGGCACATGATCCTATTACACATATAACTAATTCTGATCACTTGAGTAAGGCATTGTGTTTCTCCACCAAAATGTTTCTCTTTCTTTCTCTATGACTATTAATAGTAAGTGTGTTGTGAGAAGATATTTTGAGATTATGTATCATATTTATCATCATAATTTTGCTTACTGTCTTACCATGAGGGAAATTTGATGTCAAATTTGATATATTATTCATATCACATAAAGTACAGTTATATACTTTAGATCTTCTAATCATGAATAAACCAATCCAATCAAGAAGTTGAGATAGTATTAATTATCTCCTTCCATAGATTTAGATGGTCAAGAGTCCCATCGGTCATTCGACTCTTGACCATCTGGGTTACAGCTACACAGGCTGAGGAATATTTGAAGAGAAAACAGATAGTCTCTTAGGAATCTTAGCTCTTTAACATTTTTTGCCACCTCATGTTTCAGAGTTATTTCCCAAATGTATCACACTTGAGTTTTTTATTTGTTTGTTTTGTTTTGTTTTTTAATTTTTTGCTTTGTTTTGTTATTGACTGGTCTTTTGGCTTTTATTATAAAGAACATGAAAAACAGTTCTATGTAGATACTTTTTTATTTTAAAAATAAACTATACTTTTGGAGTATGAAGATACATAGTATATGTATATATACATACATATATACACACATAGTTTTGCATTACATTTTTGTCAATGTTGGTGATGCAAACGTTGATATATGAAGAGGTAAATCTGTACATTACTTCGATTTACTAAAAGAGAAAAGCAAAACAAGCTAATGCTTTGTTTACCGACTGATGGCAAAGATGAGATTTGATTTACATGACATTTTCTTTCCTTACTTTAAAAAATTATCATTTTCAAACATTAGCTGACAGCTCAAATATCTGTTAAATATTTTATTAATGACATGAAGTTAGGAGTAAGCAGAATATTTATAATGGAAGATGCAGCTTGCCTCTTATGCACAGATACTATGAACATCAATTAGTCTGAGTAATAACATAAATGACCCTTCAAAAATATGGACAAGCCTAATCAAATAAGATTTAATTTAAAAGTAAAAAACTAATCTGAACAATTATCCAGGAAACTGGATAAAAGTCAATCTATTTTTCACAAAGCATATGGCAAATCATTTATGTTTGCAAAGTGACAGCAAAGTTAAAAAGCTAGTTCATTTCCATTTCAACTGCTAAAATTAAACTATTCTTAAAGCAACATGTATATAAATATTAGTTTTGGAAAAGTGTGTTTTATAAAGTACATTAAAGCATAAAGTTAGATAAAGATCTTTCCTAACATCTCCTTGCATGTAACATAAGACGATTCCTTTACAGCCCTCTAAGTTAGTCGCTTACTAGTAAAATAATTAATCACTGTTATTATTTTTAGGAGCTACTTGAAGAACTATTGGAAAAGCTGTTCAAAAATTTGAAACTGTAAGTGTGAGAGTCAAATCTCATATTTTTTTTTTGTATCACTGTATTTTATTTTCATTTTAACATTTCTTTGAGACAGAGGGAGGCTTTACTCCTTTGGGCTAGTTCCAATAGGTCTCTAGAGATTAATAGGTCTTACACAAACATATTTTTTTTTTGCATTTTAGATTTTGGGGTACATGTGAAGAACATGCAAGATTGTTGCATAGGTACACAGATGGCAGTGTGATTTGCTGCCTTTCTCCCCATCACATATCTGGCATTTCTCCCCATGCTATCTCTCCCCAACTCCCCACACCCCCGACTGTCCCTCCCCAAAGTTGAATATTTGTTGTATTAATCTGGATGTGCCAGAAAAAGAAAAACTAATAGGAGTTTTTATATATATATGCGTGTGTATGTGTGGTTTGTGTGTGTGTATATGTGTGTGTATATATATAGAGAGAGAGATTGACTATAAAGCACAAGCCCATAGGATTTTGGAGGCAAAGAAGCCTCAGGTCTGTGTCAGCAAGCTGGAGATGCAAGAGAGCCAATAATATAGTTTCAACCAAGTCTGAAGGCCTGAGAACCAGGAGAATCAAGTGGGTAAGTTTCAGTCAGAATCCAAGTCTGAAGGCAGAGGTAAAAAAAAAAAAAAAAAAAAAAAAAAACCCCAACAATGTCCTTTCTTGAAGATAAGAAAGGAAAAAATAATTTTTCTTAGCCTTTTCTATTCAGGCCTTCAAATGATTGGATTAGGGCCATCCATATTAGAGAGAAATATTCTCACAGACATACCAAGAAATGATATTTGATCAATCTGGGCACTCCTTGGCTCAGTAAAGTTGGTGAAAAGAATCAATCATCTTATTTGAATTTAGTATTTATTTGGTATTAGAGGGAGAACATATTTGCTAGCATGTAAAGTATGGAGGGTTTATTGAAGGTTAAAATGGAAATCTTTTGCAGGCTTTCCGAAAGAGTTCACAACTTTGAAGAGAATTTCTAACGTACCTCAAATTTTGTGAAGCATTTTCCCAGAAGTTATGACTGATGTTTCAGAAACACTTGTGATTACTAAGAAAAGAGTAAAGAAAGAGATAAAGTAGTCTCAAAGTGGGTCTCTGTAGGTGTCAAACTACGTTTAACCCATGAGCAGGTAAAATCTGAGACTTCTATGAAAATAGTGAAAATTGGGAAGATATCTGATGAAAAATAATAGAGTTCCACAATCACAGAGTCAGTCTAGAAGGTCATGTCTAGCTGGTGAAGAGGGGTGGGAAGCTCTAACTGTGAAAAAAAATATTCATGGTATGGTATACAAAACCATCCTGACAATAGCTCAATATTTTGTTCAGATAGAAAACAATGGCCTGAACCTACATTTTCTAGTTCAATACTATAGTTTCAAACGTTACACTTCAATTTGACATTCACAGCTGTTTCCTATTTCTTTAAGATTGGTTGATAGGGTGTGTTTTTATAAGATTAGCTTTCACCAAATAGATTTGGGAAGAAAGCAAATGTTTTCAAATATAGCAATTCACAAGAGAAACAAACAAATAAATACAAGTGACTCTTTTGTAATATGGAAACAAAAGAAAAGCAAAGTCCCTGATAACCAAGAACAGGAAAAGAAAAAAGACTAATTTTGCATTTTAATTTATTTTGCTAAGGCCTGAAATGATTTTAGAGATTGATAAAATTCCTCTAAAAATATATTAGGATGGCAGTAAGAAAAAATTAAAACAAATTTTCACACACACACACACACACACACACACACACACACACACACATATACACTCTGAAAGAGAAAAGTTAAACCCATCCCAGGTTTCTTTGTGAAAGAAATTATGTTTTCTTGTGGTTTTTCATTGGAAATCTAAAATAATGTGCACACATTAAAAAAAACTAAAAATGCTTATGACAACATTCTTGAAAAGAGATGCATAAGATCAATGTATTTGCCTCCTCTGATTTATTCTTGATGTCATTATTATTTTTTTCTCTTGATGTAGTTTTGCATAAGGGGGAAAAGAAAATATACTTATTATTGGAGGGACAAAATCAAAAGCAAATACTTTCAGTATTTGATCTAATATGCTAGGCTTGGGATGATTATAATAATAAATAATAAATTAATGATAAATTGGCCTACATGTTTACCCATGTTCAAATCAGTGGGGAATGTTTTTTTATCATGTTTATCAAAATAAGTTCCTACTCATTCAAGAGACAGCAATGTGTCCTACCAACCTCCTTCAATAATACTCACTCTTCCATAATTCCCTTCAGAATGTAGCTCATCAAGTAATTTTTAAGTAGATAAATCCTTAAGACAAAAATGGGTTTATAAATGTTAAATGTCTGATGAGGGAGCAGAAAAATATAAAGAGAGAAGAAGGTATAATTAGTTATAATCGTACACTTTATACGTTACACCAAGATAGCCTCTGAGAGACATTTAATATTTGCTAAACAAAATGGCATCATTATGAACTGGTTTCATACATGCTTGAGAGAGAATGAAAACAAAATAATTATTTTCCAAATTACTGAATTATGAATTCTTTTTCTTCAGGTCTGAGATAAAATTCCACAGCTCATAATATTCAGTGAAATCACGAAGATAGGAGAAGGGAATAGGATTTAGGCTGTGAGTCCTTGAGCCCAAGAGGTCCACTGAATTTAGACAGATCAAGCTGCTTGGTTGAATTTCCTACATAACACGTGATGAAGAGCTAAATATCTTGTAGCGTTTACATGACAATTTTATTCAAGAAATGTTGAGACCTTAGGGTAAAGTTTATATTTAAAAAAATAAAGATTGGAAACTAAAACATGTCGAAAAAATTCTATTAAATTTGTCTTCAAAAATATTAGAGCATTTTTAATGTTATTCTAGAATGTTTTCTTTCAAGAAACTAATCTAAAAAATGATGCCAGCTCTCACAATAGTAATAGAACCTTGCAATTTTCTTGTTTCATTTTTTACCTTTTTTCATCCCTTTTTAAAAATGAGGTGGAAGGATGTCTCTACAATTTTGTTCACATGACTTGATGCATAACATATTGATACTATTGATCTTTTCATATGCACACATGCACACACACATATAATTTGAATATTTAGAAGCTTTATCTGTGCTATCAACTTTGGAAAAAGTATCCCAGTTTACCATTTTGAGTTGCCATCGTACAGAAACTAAAAGCCATATTGGTCTAGAAACGTTAAACTTACGTTTTTTTGTTTTTTTGTTTTTTTTCCATTTGTGTTGAGTCTGTCCGGCCAACTCTGGCCGAGGATGGATGAACAGAGTTTGCAGACACAGATATTTTGCCTGTGCGTGCAGCTAGGGGACCGCATGCTTAGCATAGCAGATGAGAAAGTGCACTCCCTTTCACTGGAGACGCTCACATTTATTTTTTAGTACAGATTTAATGACAAAGGCCTGGAGCAAACACCATTTGTGGATAATTAACGTTATCTTTCGACCCTCCAGTAGGGGGCAGTCGTGTGCAAGGATGATCAAAGGTTGGTTTCTGGAGAAGCAGGTAAACAAACTTACCTAGATAAATTCCTTTGCATTCCCTTGTTATCTGCCCTCTGCCATTAGCTCAAGGTAAGAGGATTAGGCTGCCTTCAGCTATAACCCTTTTGCCAAGCTTTTGCAAAACCTCCTGGCTTTCCAAGAAGGTTTAAGTCTTTCCTATAATTTTTCCCACCACCCTGATGGATCTCCTACACATTTGTACTGAGGTAACACACTCTATAAAATATGTAAGCTCTTATATACATAGATTTGATGACAGAAACTAATATTTTCTATATAATGAAAACAAAACTAAACTAGCCTAAATATATCCTCAACGAGACTACTCTCACCACCTCCAGCATTGTAAATACCATGGTTTGTGTCACCATCAAGTCTTACCTGGATCCCTGCAACAGAAGCCTCTCTAAGTCTTCCTATTCGCAACTAAGTGCCTTGAGTAATGGGTGAAAATATGAGTGACATTGTGTCACTTTTCTGCTCAAAACTTTTCGGTTTTTCATTGCTCTCAAAGTAAAAGACAAAGTTCTCCCAAAGGCTCAAAAAGACCTCTGCGATCTGGCTTCCCATGATCTCTTGCTTGCATCAACTGTCTCTCTCCTCCTCTGTCACTCCAGCTTCACTGGCCTTGTGTTGTTTTTCAAAAACTGCAAGCACACACCCATCTCAGGGCCTTTGCATTTGCTGTTTGCTCTAATACCAAAAAGTCACATGGCTCACTACTCCATTTCTTCCAGTTCTCTGCTGAGATTTTTTATTTGTAAGAACTTTCCTGATCTCCCTATGTAACACAGTAGCCACTACTCCCTTTCTATGTCCTGCTATTTCTCTTAGCACCATCTCATTTTCCTACGAGAAATCAGGCTGGAACAAGGTGGGGACATTGTTTTGCTTACCATCTAGCACTAATAACAGTACCTGACCCATGGGATGGGCTTAGTAGATAGTAAATAAGTGAATGAAGATACGAATAAATGAATAGACGAGTGGATACAGGAATAAAGATATATCTTCTAAGTGTACTACCTTTTTTTTAGCTGTGTATATAAGAAACAGTTTATCAAATTGCATTTTCAATATGTGCAGTTCATTGTATGTCATTTATACCTAATAAAGGTATAAAAACAGTAAACACATTCAAAATTTTGCGTATCGGTAGAATTCATCATGATATTTTCAGGTGGTGACTTGTTAGATGAATTGAATCAATTAACCCATTAGCTTATTATTATTTTTATTATCTTTTCTAAGGAGTGAACTTTAAGTGAAATGTTTCTTGACGTCACACAACCACAAACCTAATATTCTTTGTCAATAGATCCTGTCATTAGCTCTGACACTGCAGAGTTTGATACTAGAGTCTTTCTGACAGCAAGCACACTTTCTGGTCTTCACTGGCAGTAAGACAAATAGAAACCTAAAAGACACAAAATAAAGTTAGAGATAGCAGCTAAAAATTCAATTATTTTCTTCTTACTAGAATCAAAAGCAGGGTTTAATTTCACTGTCAGCCTTCCTATTTTTTTCTTTCAAACAGGATATGTTTGAGTTTATTCTTTAAAAAAATAAAAAAGAACCTCTTTGAAACTGCAAAATAGTATTGGACTTTAAGGAGTGCAGTTTATTGGATCATGTCTAACTGATCAGAAAGATGAAACAAAAAATAAATTCTGTTCTGTTTAAGTCTTTCTAGGATTTGGGGAGGTGTTTTTCTTGCTTTCTAATCAAGTAGCTAAGACACGGAGAAGTGAATGATGTCCTCATGGTCAAAGAGGTGTTAAGCGTGGCTAAAATTGAGACCTCTGACTTCTCTCCTTGATGCAAGACAACACTGATAAAATACCGTCATGTGTCCCTGTCATAATCAGAAATTCTTAGCAGAAGTTCAATTTTAGGACAGTTCCTAAAAAATGGGAAGGTTGAGTGGAGAGCGACAGTGGCTTATCTTAGGTGACCTGGTTTGTTCATCCATAAAAATCACCGAAGGAAGAAGACATAAAGGCTTGAAATGTAAAATTGAAAGTGGACTCAGCATAAATGCAAGCCCTGGGCACTGAGAAAAATGAGTGGCAGGCAGCCAACAGGAACTGCTAACTCAACATCTTTTGAGAGTGGAATGAGATTCAGAAGTCTGCTCCCAACCTGTGTGGATATTATGCCAAGGAGCATTCTAATAGCCGGGCACTCTTTGAATGCAGCTATCTGCTGGAATTTTAAGATCACCTAGAGAGAGAAGAAAACATTTTTATTGTGCTTTCCAAGACTAAAAAGCATGAAGATAAATTAAAACAATAAAAATAAGTGAAAACTCTACAATGTTTACAATAGTAATCAATACACAGATAAGGAAGGACAAGAGTGAGACTGCTGAATTTTATGACAAATTATATTGATAAGGTTTCTGTCACATTGGTCTCTTGATATGCAACCATTTAAGGTACACTAGAATTTGAATAGCAAAAAAACAAGCTGCTATAATATTGTTTCAAGATGGGCAACAACCCTGTAAATATACTGTTTTAGGAATTATTTTCCCAGGGAATGAATGGGATAAAGACAGATTTACCAGGTGACTTTAATGTTTAGTTTCCCTTTATTATTGCAATAGTGATTGTTGTTTTTAATAACTAACAGCATTGAGCTATCTTCAGTATATTTTCCTTTTTGGAAACAGCCTAAGGAGAAAAGTAGGAAAGATGAGAAAAAAACGTAAAGTTATAAAAATAAATAGTATTTCTTTGAGTACTTTTTTCAGACTTTAGTTTTTCAGCTGCCTAAAATTATTTTGAAACTATAAGATAAACAAATTTTCTATCAGTTTGTGATTTTACACTCAACATACTAAAAATATTTCATTAAAGAATCATCTGATTTATTCTTTCTTCATCTTAGTTCTACTCAACTGATAATCTTAGAAGAAAACACTTGAAGATATAACAAAATAATTAAGTATTTAAGTCTATTGAGTCAGCCTAAGAGTAACAGAACAGAGAAAACTGATGTTTAGTTGACAAGTGAATTTATTTGCTAGCAAATCTATCTGTCCTGGCAAAAAATTTGAATACTGAAGGTGCTTAAAAAATATTTTGTTCTCAATCAATTATTCTAATTAATAGCACTAAAAAACACATGATTTGTGATTATTGAGCATTTTACAATGGTTTTCTTTGAAATACTTAGAAGCAATATTCTAAATCTAACTTCCTTAAAACGTTTTATATTAAAATGTTATCTTGCACAGAGTGACTAACAATATCACCTATAGTGTCTCAAAATCATACAATGTTAATATTGTTAAATGCATAGCCCTTCATTCAGTCAATGCAATTGTCTCTCTCATTCAGCCTTAATTCATTTCTTTCATTGTTTCACTTACAAGCTTGAAAAAATTACGTTTTAAAAAATCAAATGTGGAGAAAGTGTATTCTGCCTTTGAAATCTACTGTCAAGGCTAATAAATAATTACAACATGATTCGATAAATGCTGTAAAGATATCTGGTCCTAAGTAAGATCTAACGTGGAAAACTATTCCTGTCGGTAGGAATATGGCAAAAACAAACCAACAAACAACAAACAAACAAAAACAACTCCTTCAAAGAAATTGTGTTTAACATGAACTTTGAAGAGTGGGTAGAAGTTCTCCAAGCTAACAGGGAATGTGGGAAAAAAAAATTCCAGACAGTGCAAAAGAAAAATAACAAATGGAAATGAAACAATCTTCAAGTAAATCAATATTTACTTGGGAATAGTGATTGATTAACTACGATTTTAGAGTGGCCTACTTTGTTTTCCAAGCTGGCATACACCGTGATCTGTCAAAACTACACACATTTAAGAACAACAGAACTCGAAGGAATGCCTCCATATTTCTATACCACTGTGAAGATAGCACAGTATATATGTGCATGGAATATTTATGTAACCAGGTTTTAAGTAATTGCTGGGGATTGCTATTTATTCAGCATGCAACTAATGCAAAAATAAAATTTGGCAAAATCTGTTCTATTTTAAATTCATCTCTTAGCCCAACTAACATCCAAGGTGGATTTACCTTCAAGAACGGGAGTGCTGATGTGTCAAATCTGGACTGCCGCCTGCCTTTGTAAATGAAATTGTATTGGAGCATAGTCATGCCCGTTCCTTTGTGTATTGCCTCTAACTACTTTGTGACATAACATCAGAACGCATTTGAAGAGACAGAGGTTGTGCAGAATGAAAAACCTAAAATATTACTATTTGGCCCCTTGCAGAAAAAGCTTGCCAATGACTGCACTAGATAATCTGAAGCAGTAATTCCATTTCAGATGTTCTGAGAAGAAAAAATGCATGACAAAATACTTACTTATAAACAGTATAATAATACACATGGGTCTCTCTTTATATTCATATGTATGCATCTATTCATCTCGTTATACATACACACACATGCACACTAACCTCCACCCACTCCAACAACTAAGTACTTTTAAATTTCTAGGTTTTAATGATCTTTAATAAAGGCATACCTCATCTATGGTGTGTTGCTTTGTTGTGCTTCACAGATATCTTTTTTTTTTTAACAGATTGAAGGCTTGTTTTGAGACGGTGTTGAGCAAATCTGTCAGAGCCATTTTTCCAAGACTTTGTCAAAACCACACACATTGATAATTCTCACAATATTCTCACATTTTGATAATTCTCACAATATTTTAATGTTGTTTCTTATTATATCTGTTATGGTGATCTGTAATCAGTGACCTTTGATATTAATATTGTAATTATTTAAAGGGGCCCTGAGCTGTGCCCATTAAGACAGCAAGGTCAATTTCACAATGTCCTATGTATTCTGATTGCTCCACCAGCCACCTGTTGTCCTATCATTCTCTCTCTCCTCGGGCTTCTCTAGTTCCTGAGATGTAATATTAAAATTAGGCCAATCAACACATTATAGTTACCTCTACATAGTCAGATGAAAGGAATAGTGCACATCTCCCACTTTGAAACAGAAGCAAGAAATAACTAAGCTTAGTGGAAAAGCCATGTCTGAAGTTGAGAGGAGTAGAATGGTAGGCATTAGCACCAGTTAGCCAAATTGTGAATGCAAAACACAGTTCATGTGGGAGATTAAAAGTCCTACTCCAATGAACCCGCAAATGATATGAAAGTGAAATAGCCTTATTGGTGATGTGAAGAAAGTTCTAGAGGTTTGGATAGAAGATCAAATCAGCCACAACATTTCATTAAGCCAAAGCCTAATCCACAGCAAAGCCCTGACTTCAATTTCGTGAAGGCTGAGAGAGATGAGGAAGCCGCAGAAGAAAAGTTTCAAGCCAGTAGAGATTTAGCCCACAAAGTTTAAGGAAATAAGCCATCTCCATAACACAAAATAGTAAGAAGCGGCAACAAGTGCTAACGGAGAAGCTGTAACATGTTATCCAGAAGAACCAATATAATTGATGCAAGTGGCTACACTAAACAGCAGATTTCAATATATTAACTAGATGAAATAATTTTCTACTAGAAGAAGATAACATCTAGGATTTTCATAGCTAGAGAAGAGGAATCAGTGCCTGGCTTTAAAGCATCAAAGGACAGAATGACTCTCTTGTTAGGGGATAATGTAGTTGGTCACTTTAAGTTGAAGCCAGTGCTCATTTACCATTCTGAAAATCCTAAGGCCCTTAAGAGTTATGCTAAATCACTAGGACTCTGTCTCCAGAAATAACAATCACTGAAACTAAATTTAGTTCAAGGAGTTTTGAACTTTTGTGACTTATTATAATGTTAAATTAAAAAGGGGTTTAAGTAGAGGTATGTTCTGGTAGCTTTATGCAAAGAAAGGAAACTGGGATAAACATTGGGAAGGAATAAGCTTGAGAAATTGGTTTGAACATTCAAAGATGTAAGAGAGATTCTGCTTTACTGACTCACTGGTTTTTAAAAGCAATATGGAAGAGAACAGACACATCTGTAGAGTATTAATACAAAATAAATGTATATTTAATGTAAAACAGTTATATTTATTATATATCAACTAAGAACTTCACTCGTATTCAAACCCTACATTTCAGTTACATTGTTTTGAAATCAAGTGTTGGGATGCTCAGTAACCATGTACATGGTTCTGGTAGCTGCAGAGTCATGTGAGCAGGAGGATGTGCCTTTAAGCATGTAAGTAGAGGGTCTTAGAGGTGGAGTGGGGTAGGGTCATTTCAGAGAAGTGATAAGAAAGGCTAAGTGGTCCTTGGTCTCTTTTCTTAACAAGGATCCATGTGCAGGGGGTGGAAATCTAGCTTTCTTTTATGCTACTGGCTTATTTCCTTATTATGTAAGTTTATGTAATATTTAAAATCTTTTGTTGTCATTTCAACAATGGTCACAGCATCTTCACCAGCAGTGGAGTCCATCTCAAAAAATTGTTTTTTTTTTCTTTTGCTCATTAATAAGAAGCAACTCCTCATCTATTCAGTATTTTTGTTGTGATTGCAGCAATTGTGTCACATATTCGTTTCTAATTCCAGTTCTCTTGCTGTTTCTGCCACATCTGCAATTACTTATTCCACTGAAATTTTGAACTCCTCAAAGTCATCCATGATGGCTGGAATCAGCTTCTTCTGACCTCTTGTTAATGTTAATATTTTGACATCTTTTCATTAATCACAAATGTTCTTAATGACATCTATAATAGTAGGTCCTTTACAGAAGACTATTGGTTCACTTTGCCTAGATCCATCAGAGGAATCACTATCTGTGGCAGCTACAGCTTTAGTAAATGTACCTCTTAAATAATAAGACTGGAAGTCAAAATTAATCCTTGATCTCTGAGGTACAGAATGAATGTTTCCTTAGTAGGCAGGAAAACAACATTAATCTCCTTGCACATCTCCATCAGAGCTCTTGAGTGACTGGGTGCCTTGTCAATCAGCAGTTAAAAGAATCATTTTTTTGGGTAGTAGGTCTCAATTGTGGACTTAAAATATTCAGTAAGCTATGCTGTAAACAGATATGCTGTCATCCAGGCTTTATTGTTTCATTTACAGAGTACAAGGAGAGTTGATTACAGGTCCCCAGATTTTGTTCTCTGACACCAGAGATGCTGCAGAGAGCGTACAACTAGACCAGATCCAGAAGTCTCAGAAACAGTGACAGCTGCGAAGCCTTGCCTTTAGCCCTTAGAAAAAGCAGGAATCCTTTTCAGTACAAAAGTAAATTGCATGAGATCCATGAAAGCTAAATTAGTGAAAGGAAGAAAAAGAAGAAAGGAAAAAAGGAAAAGAAAGGGACTTGTTAATTTGTTCCTCCAGTAGCTCAATAATTTGTAATTTCAATGAATTTGCAAATTTTTTGAAACCTAGTTAGGTATAATAAATTCCTACATCTAAAGGGAACTGCAGGCATACCTCAAAGATTTATAGGTTTGGTCTAGAGTACCACAATAAAACAAATAGCTCAATAGAGCAAATCACATGAATTTTCTGGTTTTCCAGTGTATAAAAAATGTATGCCTGCACAATACTGGAATCTATTAAGCATGTTTTAATAGCATTAGGTCTAAAACCAATGTGATACTTTAATTAAAAATAATTCATTGCTACAAAATGTTAACAACCATCTGAGGCTTTGGCAAGTTGTACTTTTTCTGTTGGTGGGGTATCTTCTTGGTAGGGTATTGATGAGTGCTGACTTGATCAGGGTGGTTGTTGCTTAAGGGTGGGGCGGCTATGGCAATTCTGAAAATAAGACAACCAGTGAAGTTTGCCATATTAATTGGCTCTTCCTTTCAAGAATAATTTCTCTGTAGCATGCAGTGCTGTTTGTTAGCATTTCACTCAGGGTAGAAGCTCTTCTTCTTGAACTTATACGGTAACAATGATGAATTCCCAGACCTACTTGCAATAGTAGGGCTAGCTTAATCTTGTTCTGAAATTAGCGATGCCTGTTAAGTGCCTATTAACATTACTTCTAAAGTCCACACAGCTGCAGAGTCATGTGACCAGGAGGATGTGCCTTTAAGCATGTAAGTAGAGGGTCTTAGAGGTGGAGTGGGGTAGGTTCGTTTCAGAGAAGTGATAAGAAAGACTAAGTGGTCCTTGGTCTTTTTTCATGTCATCTAAAAAATCATGTGTATGTTAGTTTATAACTAATAAAAAGAAGCTATTTTTCTTTGTCATTTTTACTTGCCTTATCATTTTATCATCATCACTGGAAAAAAGTATTTCTAGCACTGACCTGTGTGTGAGACTAACCTAGAACTATTAAGGAATGCACATACAAGGTCATATAACTTTTTCCTTCAAAAAAGTATCGTGCTTTACATCTCCTAATAAGTCTTATCTTTTAACTGTCAGTAACTAGGGACTTACTCCAATGAGGCAGTTCTTGCCCTGGACCTCTCTTTAGTAGTTGAGCTCAATAAATTATTTTTACTATCTTCAAAAAGGATACGTACTTTATAATGTTTCCCTTGAGGGCATATACACATGAGATCAGAGTCATGCGGCATCCAATTCCCGGAACCCAAACATAGTCACTCTACGTACAGGCTGTGTGGTCTTGATCTTGCCCCAGCGTCCCCCAGTTTCACTAGTGTCACCTGAAAAATTACAACATGAACATTAGCCCATAGGGTGTAGGGCATAATGCAGGAGGAAAAAATACATGTGGAAATAATTTAATAGAGTGGCCAGTTTCTAACCAAGGTAATTATGTGTCAGGTTTAATCATCCTAAGTCAACTTGGGTCATTTGTGGTAGGTTCAGTAATAGTAACATTGAATAAAAGGTGCTTATAATTCTTGAATTGTCTTTTAAGTTAGAAGAACTTTTCAAGAGTAATCCACAAAACAAATTGCATCATTGGAACAAGTATATAGACATCTAAGATCATGATACTAAAAGACATAACATGGGTTACAACTATCCTGTCGATTCACTGGTTAATACATTATATTTTAAACCTTTTAGTTACAACTTCTACATACTGCTTAAGAGAGAGGTTGCTCTGCCCTCTTGCAGCTGCTAATCTAGAAAGGACTTAAACAAATTCAAAATGTTTAATGAAGAAGTTGGGTGTTTGTCCTGACTTTGTGTATTTTGAGACCCCAGAGATGAGGAATATACGTAAGAGAATATTTGACTCTTGATACGACAGTTTCATAAATTTTTAACAGCAATTTTAGATAGTGTTTTTGAATTCCATTTTACCGTAAATTTTACTGTAGTGTGTTGTTTTTCTCTAGACACCTTGACAGTTCATTACGAGTGGAAAATTCTCCCACCCTCTCTAATGGTAGTCATAGCACAATTTACCTTAACACACTGTAGTCCTATCACTGTTGACATTGTTTCCTGCTATTTTTAAAGTTCTCTGGTCATAGAGGTTGCTTATTATTTGCCTAACTCCCTGGGGACCATGCACTTAAACCATAAAAGCCTCTCTTCTAAACAGAGTCTCGCATTGCTACCTTTGCCAAAAGCTAGGAGGGATTTATCATGGTGCTACATCATGTGTTTGAATAGGAGCTGACATAGATATATAATATGGTTTAGTTGAAGCCGTTGATGTTGTCTGAATATTAACTCTTGACCTAGGAAGTTCTGAAGTAATGAAAGGGGGATAAATTTGCATGATTTGTGCCATAAGCAATATTTATAATGTAAAAGGGATTTAAAGATTAATACATTCCCAGAGCAACACATGAAAGAGACAGGAAGGGTTATTCGATAATCCAAATGTTCTATTTATTTGCAGTGCTTTCATCTGAAAATTTTTCTTACATTTATTTATTTTTTCTACCCCCCATTAATTTAGGATACAAAGAAGACAGTGATATCTTCCTAAGCTCAAAATATTTGCTGCAAGTTTAACCCTTTTAATTAAGGAGAGGAGACACAATGCTACTTGAAGAGATTGTTGATTGTCTCTCATTAGTTGAATGGCCTACAGTACTTTGTAAGTTCTTACGGCATTAACTCCTTGTTTTTAAAATCAAATATCTTGAAGTATTTTCCACAAAATATGCGAATTATTGTTTCATCTAATTATCAATTGGTAGAAAAAGAAACTGACGCTGAAGCCCCTAAACAATATAATTGCAAAGTTCAATTATTGAAGTCTGAGATTGACAACACTATGAAAAGCCTTAGAATGATTTCTTAGGAATTACTTGTCTTGCACATGTAACTTTTCTGTCCAAAGATACAGAAGGTTTTCAAAATGGCTTAATACTAAGCACTTTCTTTCCCATTCTTTCTCTTCCCATTCTTTCCCTTTCTTTCTTAAAAACCAAATGACTCTAAGGTAGCAGGGGGACTCAATCCTGGAAGCAGGACCCAGCTGTCTGACCACATTGATGACTAGCTAAAACAAGGACAGGGCAGAAGCCACTCTTAATAAGACATGGCCACTAATGTGCCCCATTAAATTGCCATTGTGACAGCAACACCAAGAAGTTATTGCCTCTTTCCGTGGCAATGGCCCAACAACCTGCAACTTATTACCCTCTTTGTAAGAAGTATCTGCATAATTTGTCCCCTCCTTGACATAAATTAAAAGTGGGTATAAATACGAGTGCAAACCTGCCTCTGAGCTGCTACTTTGGGCACACTGCCTATGGGGTAACGCTGCTTTGCAGGGAGCAGGACCTGGGCTGGTACTGTACACAGCTGCTTCAATAAAAGGTACTACCACCACCAGCCTGTCCTTGAATTCTTTCTTGGGCAAAGCTGAGAACCCTCCTGAGTTGCATTAGTTGTTCTTGGATAGGTATAAAGAACTACCTGAGACGGGGTAATTCATAAGAAAAGAGGTTTTATTGATTCACAGTTCTGCAGGCTTTACAGGAAGCACGGCTGGGGAAGCGTTGGGAAACTTACAATTATGGTGGAAGGGGAAGCAGGCACATCTCACACGGTGAGAGCAGGAGAAAGAGGGCAAAGGAGGAAGAGCTACCTGCTTCCAAACATCCAGATCTCATGGGAACTCACTCACTGTCATGAGAACAAGGGGGAAGTCCACCCCTGTGACTGAATCACCTGTCACCAGGTCCCTCCTCCAACACTAGGGATTGCAATTTGAATAACATTTGGGTGGGGACAGAGAACCAAACCATATCACAGGCTAAGCCCCAGTTTTAGGCCTTGCTTGCTCGTCAACAACTCCAGGTACAGTGTAAAAATCGAAAACTTGAATGGGAAAGCATTCAAATGTGGGTTCAAGAGAAACCAAGAAATAAATTTGTGGGCCTGGCATGGTGGCTTACACCTATAATCCCAGCACTTTGGGAGACCGAAGCAGGCAGATCACCCGAGGTCAGGTCTTCGAGACCAGTCTGGCCAACATGGTGAAACCCCATCTGTATTATGAATACAAAAAATTAGCCAGACATGGTGGCAGATTCCTGTAATCCCAGCTACTCATGAGGCTGAGGCAGGAGAATTGTTTGAACATGGGAGGCGGAGGTTACAGTGAGCTGAGATCGTGCCACTGCACTCCAAGCTGGGCAACAGAGCAAGACTCAGTCTCAGAAAAAAAAAAAAAAGAAAGAAAGAAAGAATTAGTTGGTTTTGATACCTACATGTATTCTGATTTTAATTCCTGTGGCAAATAATATTTTGATGATAAAGCCGTGTCTGAGCACTTCTTAAACAACTGAAGCTAATTCAAAAGTGAGGGACTCTGTCAGTCAAACATTCGATTATTTTATGGTGCCAAATTGCATTCCCTGAAGCTATGAAATGTGATGCTTATTCTAGAAGTCTGGACAGAGACTGAACAGTAAATGGTATGACTGGCCTCAGCATCAGGACTACCACAGCAGCTCACACTTTTGCTTGGCTTTCCCATCACAAGTCTTCTTGAATAGTTTTCTTTCTTTCTTCTTCTTTTTTTTTTTTTTTTTTTTTTTTGGCAGATGGTATCTCAATCAGAAAAAAATTGTGGATATTATGACTTACTTCACAGTAGTCCTTTCAGGCAAAAATGAAGAAATTTATTCTCCCTTATCTCATGTCTCATGAAGCATGATCTAATATTACTTCTATTGTACCAATGAGGGAACTCATTTAAAAAATATAGCCAAAGTAATGTTAAGAAACAAGCCAGGTCAGAACCAGAGATCTCCCAATTCTGAAATTCTTCTTCCATATTGAAACAGTAATTTTCTCTGAGATCAAATGCAGAATAGTGAAGACAAATTAAGAAAAAAAAAATTATTTTCTCCTTACAGGCAAACAATATATATTGTAAAAAGTAATTGACTAAAGATTTTATTTGGTTCATTGACAGAAATGTTAAAAACAGTTAAGCTTTATATATGAAATGTAAAGATGTTTTCAATTATTAATAGTTATTATAGCATATTAAATGGATCCAGATTAAATTGTTTCACAAGAATAATGGTCTTGACGTCATAATCAAAAGTCTATTTTTCCCCATACAGTCTCTGTTTTATCCTAGCAGCTTTGAATTGTAGCATGCTTATTGATGTTTATGAAGATCCATTTTCATTTGAGCACTATGGACTCATTGGATAGGTCTCATTGGATAGTTATCATTGGATAGGTCTCTCAGTTTCATTGACCTAGACAAATTCATAATCCCTCTATTTTGTTTCCTTCACACCTGATAATATATGTTATAACTAAAATTCCCAGCCACAGAGTCATTCAGGGCTCAATTTCAGTACTGAGGCTCCATTTTCCAGCTGTTCGTTGAGTATGTTACTACCCTCTGCTTAAAGACTGTGTATGTTCATTGCAGCCCTGTGTACAAGAGCAAAGGCCTGGAACCAACCCAAATGCCCATCAATTATAGACTGGACAGAGAAAATGTGGTACATATACACCATGGAATACTACACAGCCATAAAAAATGATTAGTTCATGTCCTTTGTAGGGACTTGGATGAATCTGGAAGCCATCATTCTCAGCAAACTGACACAAGAACAGAAGACCAAACACCACATGTTCTCACTCATAGGTGGGTGCTGAACAATGAGAACACGTGGACTCAGGGAGAGGAGCATCACACACTGGGGGCAGTTGGAGGGGGGGTAGGGGAGGGACTATGACAGGTGGGGAGGGTGGGGAAGGTGGGGAGGGATAACAAAGGGAGAAATGCTGGATATAGGATACACCTAAAGTAAAATTAAAAAAAAAAAAAAAAGACTTTGTTGGGTAGTAACTTCTCCAGTGAACATTTGTTGTTAAATAAGGGTAATATTGTTCTTGTACCACGGAATTATTGCCAGGATTTGCATAATACAATGGGAAAATCCTTGCTACACAGTAAGTGGTTAAAATGTCTGATACTCTATTACTACTTTTGCCTTATTTCCCAATGTCCTGCAGCAAGCGTGAAATAGTTTATATCGCAAGATAGGAATTGCATCAAAATAAGGACCTCTGCAAAGCTTTATCTTACCACCCCATGGCATGAGATTTCTTCCTTCTGATAATACTCATGACTATTATTTGCTCATTAATTTACCATTGACTTGTATTGTCATCATATATATGTGTGTGTCCTAACACTCCAACTCTGTGGAAAGTATTTGAAGCAAATTGTCTATACTTTTAAATCTATATAAATAATACAACACATTGTTTTTGACTCCGATAGATTATCAGAAAGTATTTTACTGAAAGAATAGGCTATTTACATAAAGTCAGGTGACCTTATTTCCAGCCATGCTTCTTAGGCTCAGTAAACAACTTTTTTTAGGCAAGTCACTTAATCGTTTCAAGCAATATGGACCTCATTTGTAAAATTATAACCCAGTAACAAAAACACTTTATGATTATGAATAATGATTTATTTTCTTGAATCATACAAGATAATGCAGATGAAAGTACTTTAAAATTTAAGTGTATGCAAAGTTAAGAAGTTAAAGATCTAACCTGAAAATAAGAATGAGAACCAGCTCTTACCGTGATGTCTCAATTGATAATAACATTTAGTTGCATTTATGTACTTGCAATGACAATGTGATTTTGAAAATCCACCTGAATACAATACTTTACAGATGGATATGATCTGCTAATAAGCAATAGCTATGAAGTCTACTGTTAAATAGCAAGCAGGTATATGTGTAAATGGAAAGGAAATCAGCATGGAAAGGTAATTACCTGCATGAATGCCATGTTGCTAACACCACAGATCCCCATAAGGAACGAGGAGGTCAGAGTGAAGAACTGAAGGGGGATGAGAATAATTTTTGTTATTTCTTCACTCCCAGATCGACCTTTCACTCTCCTGGAAGAACAGTCTTGAAATCCAACCTTCCTTCTAGGGTTATAATAAACATAGACAAGGTTTGTTTCCATTTCTTTCAGAGGTTGAAGTGAGAAATGTTGAAATACCACATGAAAGACCTTGCTCATAGTATTTCCAGCTGAGTCTGGAGGCTGAAGTGCTGAAAATTCTCACAAGGGATCCAGACTTCATGATATTTCCAGACAAACCCTGTAGCCTCTGGGGCCTGGGGTAAACTTAGGTTCCCCTCAAAGTTGTTCCACCCAAAGATTATTAATGAAGAGCTTTAAGCAAGTTTTCTTAATGATGTTTAGTATATAGTATGTTATTGTTTGTGAAGATTGCTATGCTTTGTATAGGAAAGAAATGAATATTTTTCACTTAACAACAAATGTTAACTACATTAAAGAAAGCACTGTTTCTTCTATTTTTTTTAAAATGACCTCTCCTCAACAAGATGCCTGTGGAAAATGAAGCGTTACCTGCATTAATAGGTTTCAATCTGCACGAGCTGCTTCAGTGATGTTTCTGAGTCTATTAAAAGGGACTCAAAATTGCTCGGCAGGAAGGCACCACCAAGTATTTCCTGGCAGCTCTGTTTTCTAGATTATGAAAAAAGAAAAAATCGTGTTATTTATTAGCTTCTTTCATTCCGGTTCAATTAATGCTGTTCCCCACTAAAAAATTACTAGGATTACTGACGCACACATGTGAATGACCAGAAGTGCTAAAGAAATGAGACTGAAAGAGTAAAGTCATAATTATTCAAATAGCAGAGAAGGTAAAAGCAGTGTTTAGTTTGAAAAGTGAATTATTACATTCTAATGACATAGTTTGGTACTCTTACAATAATCTAGAGAACAATGCCTTAATATTCTTTATTTTGTTATTTTACTCTGTTAATACTGTAAAAATAAAAAAAAGAATATTAAAAAACTACTTCTGATTGACATAATTTTAAAATTATGTGATATAGAAAACATAAGCACATGATTTCTTTCATATATCAAGTCTGTCTATATCCTTGTATCATTAATATTTTTGTTGATACCTGATGTAACACTGCCTCAGCTTCTATAAATTTACTTTGTTATGTACAAAGATCTTGGGAAAACGATTTTCCTTTGCTATGTGTTTTGGATATGAAACAGAATATATACATAAAATTGATTTTATTATTTGTCCTAAAATTGTAGAAAAATGCAGAAATACTATTGAAGCGCATAAGCACTGATGGTCATGTAGATACCCATTAGGTAATTGCTAACTAAATCTTGTCTTTTAAAAGGCCATTCTCTTTCCATGAAATGTTGTGTTTATTTCACCTTAAATCAGAGTCCTGTTTTTCGTTTCTCTAGCATCAAATTAAGCAGAATTAACATTATGTGCAATATTACACTGGTTAAAAAATTTACATCACATCTTTCTGTTACTTAGGCAAAGACATAGGGCAAGTGACATAGAAAAATATGACAATTGTTTCTATAAATATATATAGAATATATATAGATAGGCAGGACCTTACATAATGGGTATCTATATGGACATCAGTGCTTATGCGCTTCAATAGTATTTCTGCATTTTTCTACAATTTTAGGACAAATAATAAAATCAATTTTATGTATATATTCTATTTCATATTCAAAACACGTAACAAAGGAAAAATCTTTTAATCGTGAAATTAAAATTTCTTTTGTTTTAAACTTTCTTCACACTCTTCCCCAGCATCATTGGTAATTGACTGAATGTTGGCCAACAGATGTAAAAGATAAGTAGAAGTTGTTTACTGAACGAACTTGTGCAGGCAGAAAATAAATTTAGTGTTCTTATGCCTTCATTTTTAACTTAAAAAAATTCACTTTTGGTTACATAAACCCTCCCCATTCTCACCTTTGTAGCTGAAATATTTGTTCTCATAGTTTTCCCTTATTTATTTCACTTAACTACGTTCCCAGTACAGCTAGAGGTACAAATAGTCCATGTTTACCAGGACTGCAGAGCTCAGGATGTGGGACTTCTAGTGCTAAAATGAGGAGTCCTGGAGCAAACTGAGATGATTGGTTACTCTAAATGTACAGGCTAGAAATCCTGTGACTATAGACTTCCTCAAGTACAACTCAGAGTCTTGCAATGCAAGAGGTTCTTGTGGTCATATTTCCCACTCTTTCTCTCTTTGTTATTGCATCCCTGCCTCCCCACTCACATCGTTATGTTTGGCTTCTCCAGGTTTGATGTGGAAAGAGGCAGAAAGATTGGAGCAGATAGAGGTGAAATCCATCTCAGTAAGCTCTGAGAGGAGCTTGCTTTCTCTACCTTTGAAATCAATTTTACCAGATGAAAAGAAAATATATTTCCCATACATTCTTTCTAATATTTTCCTGTAGCATGTTGAGATTTTGAGAATAAATTATTTTATCTGCAGTAGTTTATTCTCATGATTAGAAATGTAGTGCAAATTAACTTTGTATTAGCCATAAGCTACACTGCCTTAATATGAGCCTTCTCTAAGACCTCAAAAATAGTGGCACATTGAGATGCATTGTTGAAGCTATTGGAATTATTCCTTTGTCAAGTTTTAATCAGTCGTTTCAAAACCTTGTATTTGTTAGGGAAAAGTGGGGAAGGAGAGACTATGTGGGGAAAAATGTAGGCTCCGTTCAGCCACAGTTCTTTCATTGACAAAGGATAATCCTAGGCAATGGCTATACTACATTTCATTGGTTAATAAACCATTGTCAATAACTAATGGACAAAATGTAACCCTTTCCTTCTGGATTTATTATAAATTGCCTGGAGATTTCATTTTTCTATAGATTTTCTGTATTTGCAGATAATCCAAGAAACTCACTGATTATGGAAAGATTTATGTTTTAAAATATTATCTAAGGTGTTCATGCTTTACTCCCAGGAAGGGAAAAAAATCATCTTTCAGATTTCTAAGGGTCTTTTTTGTCTTTCTCTGCATTTACTCACTTCTGTTATTAATTGTTTCAGGATTTTACACTTCCCATTGATTGCTTAAATCACTGTGCCTTTACAAATCCCTGATACAAAATCAGTCGTATTTACATTTGTATGTGACTCTTTTTGAGAAGTAAAGACATTTGGTATAAAGAGAGTGAAATCTAAGACAAATATTTACCTCTATCCAGGCAATGGAAAAATCAAGGGTACATTTTAACTTAATATATTGGCTATATTTATACCACAACTAATTTTAATTCTCTAGTTTTAGCTAGTTTCTATACACAGCTAATTTTAGATCATTATGAAAGATTTAAACATTTTCTGCTATAGAATTTAAATCACATTTTATAAAATAGATAATAAATTATATATATATATATTTTTTTCTTATTTTGACACCATTCACTTTGTACTAATTATTATTCAATGTGGAAGTGTTTATCTTTGATTAATAGGCTTGGCCTAAATTCTCAATTGAAATATCCCTAAAATAACTAGGGTAATCATTTCTGTTTTCCTGTAAAGCAAAGAAGTTTTGAAATAAAAAGAGCACTAAAAATATTTAAAATCAAGTAGTTTTTTAACATTTGTTAGTCAACAAATTGTTTTACAATATTAGTAAACATAAAATAGTTGCATTTATATTTGAATTTGTGTAATAAAAGTGTATTAAAAAACACATATTGTATTTTAAAGAAAACCAGAAACTTCTTTATATTGACTCTCAATATTAAAAAATAAGCACTCTACTTTCAGTTTCTATTTCTATATGTTGCACAGTACTTAGATGTATCTTAGTTTCTTATTCTATACATGTCAATGGTATTTTTTCTAACCAATATGTTTAACATATTATTATTTTGATATATTTGTAAAATTTCCTGTAATTTTCTACAAAGTTGCATTTTATGGTCAGTTAATTCACAGTTGTTAAAAATTTCAACTGATTATTCATGTCTACCATAATATTTTTAATTCAGAAAATGTTCACTTTATAGATATTAAGATATCTAGTAAGCTCAGGGAAAAATTTACTTAACAGAGGATATTGTGCACTCTAAATTTTTTTTAAACTATAAATATTTCAGCCTAAGATTTATACACCCACTCATTTCACTTTCTTTCAGAGGTATTCAATAATTACCTTTAAAAGCCAAAATTTATCAAATGAATTGTCTCTACTTATTCTTTTGAGTGTTTAATCAAATACAGATTTTGCATTATTACAGGTCTTCTCAATTTTATTCTAAGGACAAAGAAAAATAAGGAAACATGTATGCACAATGTGAGTTAGGTTTTGGCATTCAAGATATCAGCTTTATTACAAAAATGTTGTAGCTTGGTTATCCAACATTTTTAACTTGCACGATTACAGCTTTAAGATTTAGAATATTACAACTTCTCCAGATATAATTATCTATTACATCTGCATGAAATTCAATCATTATGTACATTCATTCTCAAAATATTTCCTAATTTTCAAAGATATATATTTTAATTTTCATACATTTTATTCTCAAACTAAAATATTTTCTGATTGTTGAACTTTAAACTGAATTTAGTATGTGTACTGCCACCTCAAAACTAATTAATTTTACCAACTGTTAACTTATTTACTAAATTGCAACAACATTCAAAAAACCTAGATGTTTGTCTTTAACAAACATATTTCAAAAATTAATTCCATGAAGAAAATTTTTAAATTAAAACTTTGTTTAAATTGTTTTTCTACTTAAATTACCTCAGATAGTGACATAAACTTGGCATATTTAACTTTCGCACATTTCTGATATTAATTCAACCCATTAACAAATATTATTTCATTTTCTGGTGCATTCACAGGAAAATGTGAAATGGAAAAGAAAGAGAAATCAATTTAGTAGGAAAGTTACTTTATCTAAATAAACTCAAGCTTCACAAAAGAGTGTGCAAACACAATTTTATAGCTGTATGTGTTAAATAACTGTATTTGTGCATAGTCTCTTTTAAGCAACGTATCTGTTATCTATTACTGCATAATAAATTACCCGCACATTTCAGTAAGATGGTTCAGTTTTTGCTGCATAACAGATTACCCCCGATCTAAGAAAAACTATTCCGTTTCTGAAGGTTAGAAACCCAGGAATACCTTAGCAGGGTGGTTCTGGCTCAGTATCTCACAAGGTTGCAATCAAGCTGATGTCAGGAATTACAGTTATTTCAAGACACGCCTAGGGCTGGAAAATTTGCTTCTAAGCTCACTTCTAGAAAGGCCTCAGTTCCTACCTGCCTGTGGGCCAGAGGCTTTAATCTCTCTCTGTGTGGGTTTCTCTCATAACAACTATTTTTTCCTTAGACCGAGGAGAGAGAGTTCATGTATGTGCAGGGCCTCAAGATAGAAACCACAATACCTAATGTTCAGTGTGCTACACCATGACTTCTGCTGTTAGTCACACTGACCAATCTTTCTATGGAAAGGATCATACAAAGTTGCTAATACCAGTTGGAAATCCCTGGGAGACTTCTTAGAGGCTGGCTCCTACAACTACTAACTTCTGAAGTAGATGAAAATGTGAATATTCTAGATTTCAAGTGGTAATGAGTCATACCACCACCCTCATGGAATGTGGGAAAGGCTGTACAAAATACGCATTTGTCGTCAGCTTTCTAGAGAAGTGGAAACTCAGTACCTAATTTTTTCTCAAATATTTGTGTTTTTCTAAATGCATTACTATCAAAGTTTCTAGAGTGAAGCCCCGCCTCTAGTTAAAAAAAAATAACAAAAATCAGCTGAGGGTGGTGGTGTGTCCCTCTAATCCCAGCTACTTGGGAGGCTGAGGCAGGAGAATCACTTGAACCTGGGAGGTGTAGATTGCAGGGATGGAGACTGTGCCATGGTACTCCAGCCTAGGCAGTAGAGTGAGACTCCGTCTCAAAAATAAATACAATGAAATAACAAAGCAAAATAAAATAAAATAAAATAATAAAATGTGTTACCACACAATAAAATAAGTAGCAATAGATGATGCATGTAAAAAATGGCAACACATACACACCTCTGTAGCAGCAGCATTCAGACAACTTCCTATGCTCCTCAGCTGAACAGTTCAGCCCATATTTCCACATGGATCTCAGAGAAACCAAACCTATATTTGTCCATATTTACCACTAAATCACCAGATGGAGACCACGCAAATGTGTGCCTGCTGCAGTTTACAACATGGACAATGGCCTAACTGGCTGCTACAATGACCAGCCAAGGGGAAGAGGTCTCTCTTAAGAGACCAGAAGAGTTCAATCTTTCTAGTTGCTGGTTTCTGACAGTACTAGTTCTTTTATTCAAGTGTTAATGCAAACTGTGACTTAAAAGGAGTTGTTAGTACTTTGTATGGGGAAAGGATAGAGAAAAGGGAGTTGCATTATCACTAAGCGTCTTTTCGTTTTAATTATCTGTTATTGAGAACTCTAGTGGATTTGAGTTTCAAACGTTATTAATGGATACTTTGTGAGAAATTGGAAGTACTACAAAACCCATCCTTATTTACATTAGTGTAATAATGATGACCATAACACAGTAAAAATATTGTATTTAAAATATAGAATAATTCCAGAAAAAAAAAAATGACGCTGAAGGATATCCCAGGCTGATAGAAATAAACCAAGATGGTCCTGACAAACTTGGCATATAATCCCTCATCACTTTAAAAATAACCTTGAAATGATCATTCTCAGCAAACTGACACAAGAGCAGAAAATCAAACACCGCATGTTCTCACTCATAGGCGGGTGTTGAACAATGAGAACACATGGACACAGGGAGGGGAGCACTACACACTGGGGTCCGTTGGGGGGAAATGGGGGAGGGATGAGGGGTGGGGAGGTGGGAAGAGATAGCATGGGGAGAAATGACAGATACAGGTGACGGGAAGGAAGGCAGCAAACCACACTGCCATGTGTGTACCTATGCAACAATCTTGCATGTCCTTCACATGTACCCCAAAACCTAAAATGCAATAAAAAAAGAAAAGAAAAAAATAATAACCTTATATTTAGACTAAAAAGTAAAGAGAAATACAGGATAACATGAACACTGTAGGCATAACATTTCCAAACATTTCATGGTAGTGGTGAGAAGTCTGTCCCCATTATTTTTCTTGGTAAATGCATTGTCACAAATTCAAAGTTATGAGAAAGCTGGCAATGACTTTGGGCTTTCCATGTCATGTTTGTAATATCAGTGATTTCTGAAAACACAAGCTAATTATCCCCATTATACACTGTTTGTCTCAGCAATAGAAATACTTTTCTGCAATGAAAGGGTACTGTTAGCAAGAGTGCCAACAGTAGATCAACTGGCAGATGGTAAAATGATTTGACCAAACATCAAGTAATAAGTGGCTATTTTGGACAATGTTAAAGATGTACCTGCTATCTCACCCTTTTAAAAAGTGTTCAATAAGCCTGGAGTTGTTTTGAATGGTTTCCAAGAGCATCTTGGTGCTTTTCCAGAGAGGAATTGGGGTTCAGGGTACAGAATTTCTAGTGGAAGAGCTCTCCAGTCAGGAGACCTTAGGTACCATCTTCTCTGCTGCCACAGTGAATTCAGTAAAGAGATCACTGCATTTCCTCAATATGATGGCTCATCGGTTTAAAAAAACTCATTGTAGAGAATGTTATTTTAACTTTAAAAGTATCATCGTAGAAAATCTTAACCATAGAGAAAACCTATGTACCTGCTACCCAGATTTAGCAAATATAAAAATTTTGTTCCCTATTCCATATATTCTCCCACTGAAATTGATGGATTGTGAGACTTTCTAATATAACGAGATATTAAAGGTTAGTCTCTATTATAGTAGATTGGTGCAAAAGTAATTTTGGTCTTTGCCATTTGTTTTCATACCAAAAACAGCAATTACAATTACTTTTGCAATAACCTAATATATTATATCCATATATTTTTACTTGCTTCTTCTAGAATATTTTTTCTACTAATTTATTTAGTATAGTTTTGTATTAATATGATTTTCCCTTACGTTAAACAAGTTGATATATCTTTATCCAGCTAATGGCTTGCAGGGTTTCCATTTCTATCTCTTGCCTGTTTATGACCCTTACTTTTTAAATTTACTTATTAATATTTTATTCTTTATGCATAGGAATTTTTACGTGCGTCGTTTCATAATTCTTTGAATGCTTATACATTTTAAATCTCCTTGCTGTGTCCATGGTTTGTTTTTACTGTTGGATATAATATTTATTGTGGTAAGTAGCTTGGCAATTTTAATGTGGTTCAATATGTCACCCCTTTGTTGGATAGTGTGTGCTTTACATGTTTTATTTTTGAAGCCCTTCGCTCCATCTTGAGATAATCAATATAGTCTCCTCTATTATTTCTAGAAAATTTGAAATTTCATTTTCAGATTTATAGCCTTAATTAACTTGACAGTTATTTTAATGGCATAAGTAAAAATTGTCATTTTACCTTACGTATAAACAATTTCCTGTATGTCTTTTAATGATCCATTTACCTTTTTCGTAGCACTTTTAAGTTACCTGTTCATACACCAATATTTGATAGTTGCATATTTCTATCTCTGGATTCTCTATATTGTTTCTTCTCTTCAATTTTCTGTCTATCTTAAATCAATATCCTGTTGTTTTAAGTATTACACATTACAATGCACTGGTAGAATAAGCGCTGCATCCATATTTTTCTAAATGTTTTTTGGTAGCCTTAGCCTTTTATTGTTCTATTTGGATTTTAGAATCAGCTCAACTAAAATAGCAAACGTCCATTGGACCATTAATTGAAATTGCCATTAAATTTATATGTCGATTAAAGGAAAACTGTTATGTCTATAATAGTGATTATCGTCATCCATAAACACAATGATTTTCATTGATTTCCTTATATTAAACTATCATATTTTCAGACATTTTTTGTTAGATTTATTGTTAGTCGATTTACATATATTCTCTCATCCTGAAAAGAGCTTATCTTAAATTGCATTTTTTGATTTCTTTTTATTAAATTTGTTTTAACACATTGATCTTGTAACCAGCAACATTGCTCTACTATATTATGAGTCATCATATTTTGTATTTAGATGTTCATGGATTTTCAATGTTAACAACCTTCTGCTAAAATGAGCAAGACTATTTCTTCCTGTTTAATCCTAATATTTCTTCCTTTTTTCTTTCTTACTTCACTGCCAAGAACTTCAAGTGTAATGTTCATTTTTTCCATTGACCTTTTCTGACTGTAATGCAAATAGTTCTAATGTTTTGTTGATAATATTATGTCTGTCATATTATTGGTAGATTATCTTGTTAAAATAATTCCTTGTAATTTAATTTTAGAAACTATAAATGCATTTTGAATTGTATTGAATGCTTTCATAAATTGCTAGCAATGGGTTTCAATGAGTTTTTAGTTATCTGATGTTTTATTAACATTACTGAATTTTTGTTACCATTAACTAGCATTTTAGGATTTTCACACAATCCTTTTGACATATTGATATCAATGTAATGCTAATCTCACAGATATTTGATGAGTTTCTTCTCTTTCAATTATCTGGAAGAATTCTTGTAAAACATGGATTAGCTAATCCTTAAACATTTGTTCTTGCAAGTCTTAGCTGCCTTATTAGGTCTCTGATCTATTCAACCAGGTGTTTTTACATAGCTGAATAAATATGTTATTTCTAATTTGTCAATTTGCATTTCTAACTTTGACATAACATTTTTATTAAAGCATGCACCTTTAAAACAATAAAACTTGGGGGCCTTTGGGTTGCAGCTATGATCTCTATCTTCAAAAGTTCAATTCTAAGCTAGTATTTCTTTAACTGTTTTCTACTCTTCTTAAACAAGTTGATTTTTCTTTCTCAAATTTTGAACACTTTTTATCAGATGTAAATTTCAATCATATGTCAATTTAGTATTTTTTCCTTTTCTTTTATCTTTTTTTAACATTTTATGCGTTTTTTTCACATTTAGCTTATAATTTACTCCAAAGATGAGTTTATATATATATATATATATATATATATATATATATACACACACATATACATATATATACACATACATATACACATATATATATGTATATGTATGTGTGTATATATATATATATATATATATATATATATATATATATATAGACTTATTTCTTTCAAGAATTCTGCACAAGGCCGGATGCAGTGGCTCACACCTATAATCCCAACACTTTGGAAAGCTGAGGCAGGTGGATCACCTGAGGTCAGGAGTTCGCAACCAGCAGGCCAACATGCTGAAACCCTGTGTCTACTAAAAATACAAAAATTATCTGGGCATGGTGGCTGGTGCCTGTAATCGCAGCTACTAGGGAGGCTGAGGCAGGAGAATCATTTGAACCCAGGAGGCCGAGGTTGCAGTGAGCCGAGATCTGTCCATTGCACTCCTGCTTGGGTGACAGTTAAAAAACAAACAATCAAGGAATTCTGCACAATGCTTTCTGTGCATACGTGCTCCAAAACTAATGTTTTGTGTCTATATATCTTTTCAGCATTAAAATCTGTATCTACTTCTTCTATTGTCTACAACAGGGACTGATGTGTCCTCTCTGTATACAGGGGGAAGGTCTTCTACTGGAGCAAGTGTCCCCAACCTTTCTGGCACCAGAAACTGGTTTCATGGAAGACAATTTTTCCACAGACAGAGGTGGCGGAGTTGGGGGTGGGTGGTTTGGGAATGAAACTGCTCCGCTTTAGATCATCAAGCATTAGCTATATCCTAATTGGGAGAGCACAGCCTAAATCCCTCATGAACACAGTTCACAATAGGGTTCGTGCTCCTATGGGAATCTAATGCCTCTGCTGATCTGATGGGAGGCAGACTCAAGTGGTAAATACTTGCTCACCTGCCACTCACCTCCTGCTGTGTGTCTGGGTTCCTAACAGACCATGGACTGCTGTCAGTCCATGGCCTGGGAGCTGGGGACCTCTGTGGTAGAAAACATGACTGAGCAGGCTAGTAGGGAGGTGAGATCAGGGGCTTCTGAAGATACTCTATTTCCAAATGAAATTAAAATGTATAAAGAAGCCTTTCATGTTTACTGCAATCAAATGGAGAATTCCATTTACATTTGGAAGACATTTAAATTAAATTACCTATTATTGGAGGAGGTAGATAAAGAAATCGAAGAAAGTTGAGGTGAAATTATTAGATTTAAACCAAAACAATATTGTACTAAGTTCACATTTTGGTAAAGCTAAAACTTGATTCGGTTTTTTCTATATTTTGTCTTTTCATTATGATTGCCAGCATTACAAGACAGATTTGCTGCTAGGTAATTAGGATATATTTATTTGAAATCTGTCATGACTATAATAAATAAATGTTCTGCCTCTGTCAATATGAAATCTAACTTTTTGTAACTCTTGAATTTGCTCTTCCTTTGAATACAAAGAAAGAAATATGTGTGGAAAGAAATATATTCATCTTCATTTCCCATACCACCCTCTCAATATCACTGGTCTCTGCAGTCTGGAAGATAATAATCAAAGAGATGTCCACAACACTGAAAAATATAACGAAAAATATAACACAGACTGTCTGTGACCCACACCTTCACCAGCCCCTCCCCACCATTCTCCTGCCTGCTCTTTCTGTCAATGATCAGCTAATTTTGGCAAGGTCAAACAACGACTCACATGTTCTTAGAGTAATTCCATTTGTTCTCCAGGCAATGGCTCTGCTGTCTCTGGGGGTTTTCATTTTTGCTGCAGTGCTTTTAGCCTTGATGATGTGAACTGAACTTCGTATTATCTCATTCATCTCTCGGTCATGATTATAGGCTTGTAAATTCTTTATTGTTTCCTGTATACATATAACTACTCTTACTCTCCCATCATTTTATTTCGAGTCCTAGTGTGGCTGTTCTGAGGTGAGAAATAAAATTCTTACCATACCCCTTCTACGATAAGGCTTTAGTTGGATGTATATTTTTATGCCTTCACAGCTAGCCTTCCATTTCTGCCTTCTCATCCTTCCAAACTTGTCTCCAGGATAAGCTCCAAAAATAATTATTTAGTTAAATTTAATTGGTGGAAGTAATAATATAAATTTGGTTTGGAAAATAATATAAATTTGGCAGTAATATAAAGTAGAAACAGGGCAGCATTCACATTTTATTACTAGAAAACTTCATAAAACCTGTTTTCACAAAATACCTTCAGTAACAGTGGGACAAATTCTGTTAGAAAAACTCAATGTACGGGAACTCAGAATGTTGTTCCCAGACACTAGAAGACAGGAAATTATAACTTCCCCTTGATCACTATTGGAGAGGAAATAATCAATCTGAAAAACGAGTGTAGAAGGTAGCATCACAGTTTACGGAATGGTTTTATGGAGAAAAGTAGACAGAGGGAGAAATCAAGCTGTTTATCATTCATCCAGGTTTCTAGTGTAAGTGACATGGTAGGTGGTGGATTCGCCAAGTCAGGAAAAGGAACGCCTTTAGTTTGGAAGGTTACAGCTCTGTGCTCTCAAAGACACTATAGTATTTTTACTGCGTGATCCATCTGACCTCCAGATAGAGAGGTCAATTACATATAATTATTTTATAATTACAATTATGAAACAGCAGTAGGAGAATTACAAGCCAGAGTTATAAATTTTGGAATCACTCTCATGTAGGTGGAAGAAAAGACTTGAAATTTACTTCAAAGCTTATATAGAGAGAATCAAAAATAAAAAGCTCAACGATTCTTGGTGTTTCTCTAGAAAAGTGCTTTTATATAACAGCATTTAATTATCAAACAACTAAGTATATTATTTATTCTATTTCATACTAATTATTTTAAGTTATTTTTTAAAGAATACATGTCAAATTTTGTAAGTTTTATGGGGCTGTCAGAATAATTTTCTCTCTGTCACCATTAAAGAAAAGCAAGGGCAGTCCATGTAATTATTATAACAAAACAAAGCCCCACAGCTACAAATTTTTAAAAAAGCACTATATGCTTTTTAATTCTTAAATTTTCTTGTCCTTAGTGTCGTAATATGCAGCAGCAAAAACCACCAACTAGAGACAGAGGGAAGAAAAAGCATGTCCACAAAATAATTTGATCTGACTATTTTCTTTTGACTGTTTCTAAATTAGATACTAGCAGAAGAATTTAACCTCTTGGAAATTTGTAGAAATAAGTAACAAACACCATGTTGCATTTTTAAACTACTAATTTTTAATCTATATATACTATAGCCATGTTCCTTAAGGAGAATTGAGACTTTGCCCGGGTTATGGAATAAACCCAATGTAATGACCTAATGCTCCATCTTCATTCACATCCCAAGGCCTTCTGCTGGAGAACATAAACCAGTAGTCTGGAGTAGAGTTAAGGCTCAGGACATTGGATACTGGACAGTACTAGATGCATGGGTTGCCTGCCTTCTTACTTACACCATTTATTTATTTATTTTTTAATTTCAAGTGCTTAGTGCAGTCTGATTTTATCAAAATGTTTAAAATATGTTTTATGAATGAATGAATGAATGGGCAAGGTGGCTGGGCAAGGTGGCTCAAACCTGTAATCCCAGCAGTTTGAGAGGCCGAGGTCGGTAGATCACCTGAGGTCAGGAGTTCAAGACCACCCTAACCAACATGGAGAAACCCCATCTTACCAAAAAAAAAAAATACAAAAAAATACCAAAAAAACTTAGTCAGGCGTGGTGGGGGTGCCTGTAATCCCAGCTATTTGGGAGGCTGAGGTAGGAGAATGCCTTGAACCCAGGAGGTGGGGGGTTTCAGTGAGCCGAGACTGTGCCATTGCACTCCAACCTGGGCAACAAGAGCAAAACTCCATCTCAAAAAAAAAAAAAAAAAAAAAGAAAGAAAGAAAAAAGGAAAGGAATGAATGAATGAATGAATGAATTTTGCTTCACCAAGAATGACTTCTTTGCCAGCAGTGACTACTTTGCCATCAATTTCAAAATCTAAAATGTCAGTTTTCTCCAATGATATGTCTTTATCTCTCTGGTTTTCTTAATTTCTTCAACATCCCTGTGTGGTTTATCTGACTTCTTTATGGAATTCTCTAAGAAGTTCAAAAATCGGACCTGAAACTTTTGTATACTCTAAATTAACATTTCTTAACAGATAAATAGATAAGAGGACATATTCTGCTATTCTGAATAGCACCAACTAAACACCCGGTTTCTAGATACAGAAATAATTTTATTGCTATTATTTTGAGACCACCATTACTAGTATTACCAACTTCTGAAAAAAAGTTTATATCATCCTTTCAGAAGTTGGTAATAATAGTAATAGTAATGGAATCAAAGAAAAATCTTTTTTGATAGATCATTCCATATTCATTAAACATGTAGTTACCTTAGTCTCTCTTGTCTAAGTCAGTATTTTTAAATATTTATTAATAAGACAAAATGTAGCCATGATATGTTATGCTTAGATAGATTCAGTTAATCCCTATAGAACTTTATGAAGTTAATATCATACTTATCTTCATTTTATGTATGAGGAAACTAAATCTCAGATAAATTAAGTAACATGGGTAGTATTAGAGACAAGATTTAAATTAATATCAGAGGGTTTGCAACTGAATTTTAAATATTGTCATATTCTAGAGGAAGCTATCCTATATGAGAGTGACATAATCAAAACTCTAACTTCACAATCCCCTGAACTTCCCCATGCCTGTGTCCTAGTCCAGAGCTTGGTGTTATTTCTTAGAATTGCTTTGCATCAGGAATCTAATGTGCATCTCTGACACAGCCTCTTATCATTCCAACATTATTACAGCTTTACCGTCACCTCACCTCCTCTTAGCTTCTGTAAACAGTACTCATCCCTTTTTCTTCTTATTTGTCATCCCCTTCTTGGCCGTCTGTATTTTACTACATACCCTAGGGAATGAGTTGTGACACTTTCAGTTATAAGAACAGGGACCAAACCCAAATTATTCAAGCAAAAATTAATTTATTGTCTCCAAACCACAGTGTCCAGAAATTTATTGACTCCAATGACCCAGTCTAGGACCCCAGCTGAATCTGAGCGTAGCTCAATTCAAGGGCCCAAATATCTCATTAGGACACTCTCTTTTTGATTTTTCAACACAACATCCTGCCTTTTGTAGGTATTTAAATTCCTGGATAAAACAAACAAATGAAAACATTCTAAATGTGTGGTCTCCAGCCTCCATAGTTCCTTCAGCACCTTTTCAATCTCCTGTTCCTTGAACACAGGCTACTCTTTCTTATTGTCAACACCAAGAATCGGCAGTCTCCTCTAATTTCCTACCCATCTTGTTTTTTCTGGTTGTTTTGGTGTGGTTTTTGAGACTGGTTTTTGCTCTGTCACCAAGGCTGGAGTACAATGATGCAATCATAGCTCAGTGCAGCCTCCACTTCCTGGGCTTAAGCAATCCTCCCATTTCAGCCTCCTGAATAGCTGGGACAATAAAATCACATCACCACACCTGGGTAATTTTTTAAATTTTTTGCAGAGATGGAGTTTTACTATATTTCCAAGGCTGGCCTTGAACTCCTGGGCACAAGCGATCCACTAGCCTCAGCTTCCCAAAGTGGTAGAATTACAGGCATGAGCCACCAGGTCTGGCCTCCTCCCTGTTTTTAATCTTCCTTGTTCTCAGAAAATGTCTTCAATTAACTTAGATTAATTTAAGGTCATATGAGTTTGTGCTCTTTTAATTTCTGACTACCCAAAAGTTTCAAGCTTTGTAAATGCAGCCTTCCTTTTCAGAGGTTGAGATGAGTTTCTGGTCGTTACTCCCTTACCTTTAGTAGGTATTCATGTGTCTTGCTTTGTCTAAGTGTCCTGTTTTAGGCTTGCTAATGACTTATTTCCTCTGCTTTACAGATGTTCTCAAACTTGAAGAGCAGTCGCAACAGATGGCTCCTGCTACTGTGCTGCTGTGACATCACCATCCCTTAGTACTCAGATGGGCTTTTAGAAGTCAGGCTCCACTAACATCCCTGATTCTTGGCTTCTCATTCACTCTTTAGCTCATTATGTTATCGCTTTTGCCTCTACTCCATTAAAATTATCTTGGCAGTTATTACCAATAATGTAATATTGCCAAATTCAATTCATAGATTTCAGCCTTTATCTTCTTACTGGAGACATGAGTTGGCTATCTCGCTTTATTATTATTATTATTATTATTATTATTATTATTATTATTACTTGGCCATCATGAAAGCTCTCTTACTTTTCTGGCTATTCCTTTCTGAAATGCTTTACAAATTCTTTAAAGTAGGTCTTTTCCATGTTTCTGTCATTGATCCATTTTTGTTTTACTCCAAATATGCTGCTTGGGACAGAATATCTACAAGCCAAGCACTGATTATTGCCTTGAATTCTGGGCTTTCGCCTATTTGTTGCTTAGCCTCCCTCACATATGCTCCACAGATACTTCAGATTCGACATATCTAAGTTCTCCATTCATTTCTCCACCTGATCTCACCAGCATGGATGCTCTCCTTTGTACCAAGTAAAGCTGAAGTACCATCATCATTCTTGTTATCATTATCAGCATCTTCACATGATATTATCTATCTTTCTGATATCCCTTATAACACTGGCATACCACAACAACATTTATAATAGTACACCATGTAAACATATTTATTTTCATCTCTTAAGCAAACCTCATATAATTCTCTCAGATTATTATCATTATTTAAATTCCCTTCCAAAACTAGACTGAACATGTTTTGAGAGAAGGAGTATAACTTATTATTATAACTCCAGCTTCTTCACAGTACCTGCATTTAGTGAGTTTAGTAAATGTCACTAATTAAAACAAGTAAAGATATAACTGCAGCAAGCTTCAGATTTTAGCCTAATTGGGAAGAAGCCTTCGCTTTTCATTCTCATTTTTCTTTCTTCTTTCTTTCTTTATCATCCCTCACTTACTTGGTTATTTCATCCTTCCTCATGGTTGTAAATACCTCTAGCACACAGTACTCCCAAATTTTTTTCTCTAGCCTGGATCAGTGCCCTGAAATCCAGGTTTGGGCAACCCTGCCCTGCCTATTCTTCAGGACAAATTTTCTCAACTCCTCTGTTTCTCTCTCCTTTTTCATTAACTTGGCTAAAAAAAAAAAAAAGAAAAAAAAAAAAAAAAAAAAAACAGTTGCCTTCCTTCAGAACGTATGCAGATTCTGACCAGCAGTTCCCGTTCTTTCCTCTCCAAATATTGTACTCCCGTCAATCAGCTGCCATCCTCTATATTGTTGTAAATGCCTTCCATCTCCCCCTGGCTTGAACTTCTGCCTGGGTTGTCCCCTTAGCCCCCAGTAGTCCTTCCTCAACACAACAGCTGCAGTAATGATCCCTTTAAAAGTTAATTCAGATTACATTACTTCTTAGTTCAAAGTTTCCAGTAGTTTTCCATCTAACCTAGGGTAAAAGTCAATGGTAAAATGGCCCGGAGGTCCCCAGATGATCGTCACCCCATTACCTGTCTAACTCACTCTTCTATGCTATGTTATTCGATCACTCTTCTCTTGCCACAATGCTTCTTTGTTTCTATCCTGTTACATCAGGTATATTTCCACCTTCAAGACATTTCCTTTCCCCTGTAGTTCTCTCCACCCTGGAATGGCGCTCTCCAAGGTATCCACACCATTTGTATTTTAACCTTCTTCAGACCTTTACTTTTTAGTAAAGTCATCAATGATTTAAAATCACAAACAATCCTAATGTTATAGACTGAATTTTGTTTCCCTGCTAAACTTTGCATATTGAAACCTAATTCTCAATTTGATGGTACTTGAAGCTGGGCTGTTTTTGAGGTAATTCATGCTCTTATAGAAGAAGTCCAAGAGAGTTTTCCTTTCTACTCCTGTAATGTGAGAACGCAGCAAAAAGATAGCCTCCTCTAAATTAGGAAGCAGGTCCTCATCAGATACTGAATCTGCTGGCTCCTTGATCTTGGAGTTTCAGCCTCTAGCACCGTAACAAATAAATTTATGTTGTTTATAAACCATCTGGTCTGTGGTATTCTATTACGGTAGTGCAAACAAACTAAGAAACCCTCTTTATTGAGGGCATGATCTCAGCTCACTGCAACCTCCACCTCCAGGGTTTAAGTGATTCTCGTGACTCAGCCTCCTGAGTAGCTAGGACTACAGGTATGCACCTCTATACCCAACTAATGTTAGTGTTTTTAGTAGAAATAGGGTTTTACCATGTTGGCCAGTCTGGTCTCAAACTCTTGACCTCAAGTGATCCATCTGCCTTGGCCTCCCAAAGTGCTGGGATAACAGGTGTGAGCCACCACATCTGGCTCCTATTGTTATTATTCATTATTTTATGTTTTATTTGTCCCTATCCCATCCACACACACTCCCACAAGAATACAAGTTCTATCAAGGAAGTGATTTTTTATCTGATTTATTTCACCACTATGCGATCAGTATCTCAGTACCAGCACAAGGCAGGCACCCATAAACATTTATTGAATGACCACATCTGTATAAGATTCCATCTATTATTCACCATATTTTAGGTGTCTGCAATGTAGAATGGCTTTTTGAACGATTCAGCTGATAACTTGAATGAAAATCGATGGACAAAGGAGATAAAAACTCTTCTATTGAGAAATACCTGAAGAGCCATAGGTTGTTGTAGTAATTCAACTTTGTTCTGCTCTTCCAGAATTTTGGTTTTTTCATTTTGTATTGTTTGGCATGTGTTTTATCTTTGTTTGCCTTTGTTCTTTATTAGAAGCAGCAACTAGTGTTCCCTGCAATTAATAGCTCCGCTTTGGGTCAGGGAAAGAGAACATTCAAATCCTTAAACCGTCCCTAGACATGCTACAAATTGTAAACAAATGTGCTTGTTAGCTACAGCTATCACAAATGACTGGCTTTCTGAAAACAAGAAAATACAGAAAAGTTAAGAGAAAGTGAATTCGTGTATATATAAAATGTTTTTCTAATCTGGACAAAAAATAAAGATTGCATTCATAGCCAGCAGTGATAAAAATATGTTAATTCCTGAGATCTGAGGATTGTTACGGATAATATTCTGAGACGTTATTATTTTCTGTAGGCTACTTTTATTTTTACAAATGTTCGTGCAGATGGATTGTTTCTGAGATCCAGTTCCAAAGCTTACATTAAATGTTCTGTAAATATTACATCTAAGTGATGATGATAGTAACATCTGATTAAGAATAAGTCAAAGACCATGATGTTTCCTATTCTGCAGAAACATTAAATTATGATTACGTAAAGAAAAGTGAACTTTAACCAGTTTTTCCATGAATTGTCAACTTTGAAGCCTAATTATGAATATTTATGTGTCATCACTGATCTTCTGTGACCCAACCAGTGCAATCTAGTTTAACTAGTCTTGATATCTCTGTCATGTTTTTACTTATTGAAGATATGCTTATAAGTACTAGATCTAAAGTCTGTGAAAGAGACAAACAAGTTTAGTCCTCAGATCATCTTTCTGTGGGGAATAGGCTATATTAAAAATATGAATTCCAATCCATGAGTCCAGGTACATAACATATTGTGCAATACTTCCTGATCTTGAGGGAGTTTGATGTTTTACTTTGAGTTCTCAATCTGCCTTGAGGCCATGAAGGAGAATATCATTTCTCCCTAAAACCTTTTTTGCATCCCAGGATAGTGCAAATTCTCAGACGCCTAAAATAGCACAAAGGCACCTTCAGTCCTTGGTTATTTGTCTGCTTCAATTACCACAAAGCCTTCTATCCCTGTGTGTCCATGGGACCTGTTAGCTTTACCGTTTTCTGTGCCCCAAATAGAGTCCAAGAATCATTGACAAGCTTAGATCTAAGTAAATGTTTCTCTGATGTTACTCCTTCCCAGGGCAAAGGCAGGGAAGTGGGACAGAATGTAAGAGACCTTTCTTGATTAGGAAACTCCTTCCCTGTCTTGAAAATGTTTCTATTTCTTGGGTTCTTACAGGACATTCAGTTAATCTCAACACCTTGAGGTTTTTTTTTTTTAAAATTAGATACCTTAAAGAGAAATTGCTTTCTTTTCTTTCTTTTTCTTTTTTTTCTTTTTCTTTCTTTCTTTCTCTTTCTTTCTTTCTTTCTTTCTTCCTTCTTTCTTTCTTTCTCTTTCTTTCTTTTTCTTTCTTTCCTTCCCTCCCTCCCTCCCTCCCTTCCTTCCTTCTTCTCTCTCTCTCTGTTTCTTTTTTTTTTTTGGCGATGGAGGCTGGAGTGCAGTGGCATGATGTCAGTTCACTGCAACCCCTGCCTCCTGGATTCAGACAATTCTTTTGCTTCAGACTCCTGAGTAGGTGGGACCACAGGTGTGTGCCACCATGCCTGGCTGATTTTTGCATTTTAGTAGAGACAGGGTTTCCCCATGTTGTCCAAGCTGATCTTGAACTCCTCAGTTCAGGCAATCCACCCCCTCGGCCTCTCAAAGTGCTAGCATTATATGCATGAGCCACCGTGCCCCGCCAAGAATTTTCTTATGGGCCATTTCTGCTTTTTTCCTTGTTACAAACCTCATCTTGGCAAGAAAACACACAAAAATAGTTTCCCCTGCTTGGATGAGACACATTATGGGAAAGCAAAGAGAGAAAATATATATGTAAACATACTTAAAAAGTTACTGCCACAGATTTAATTATATTTGGAATTTACATTGCATTGTTTTGTTTTTTCTAAAGATGGGATTGGATTTTACCATTTTGACCAGGCTAGTCCCAAATGAGATATTACTAAGAAGAGGAAATCATTTGTATTAGAGTTCTCCAGGGAAACAGAATGAGAAACATATATAGATATATATAGATGTTGCAAATTGATGGATTTATTATAAGGTATTGTCTCATATGATTACAGAGGCTGAGAAGTTCCAGGACCTGCAGTTGGTAAACTAATTATCGAGGGAAGCTAATGGTATACTTCCAGTCTGAAACCTGGCAGGCTTGAGAAGAGCCAATGTTTCAGTTTAACTATGAATGAAGAAAAGACTGTCATCCCAGCTCAAAGCAGACAGGCAGGAGCAGTTCACTCTTACTCATGGGAAGGTCAAATGTTTGTTCTATTCAGTCCTTCCACTGATTGGACGAGGCCCACCAACATTAGAAATAAAGCCAATGTATTATTTTCTTCAGTCTTCCTCTCTTTCTGTCACTGAATAAATGTTTATATGTTCCCCCAAACTTCTATATTTTAATATTTAAAGTACTGTGCTTAGTTTATGGTGTCAATGAGCAGCAAAATCTATGGCACATAGGAAGAAAGAAATTAGCCATAGTGGTTTAACTGAACCTATAATAATAATGGTGACAAAAGCTATAAGGAAAAATGTATTGTGCTTTGAATGGAGTTGTAATAAAAGGCTAAAATACATTCTCAGATGGTTAGATGTGGTTTCAGATGTGTTAGGCAGATGGAATGGAATAGATAGTTAAAGGAGTTGGAAGCTTACAACATCGGGAATGAAAAGAATGTCAATGAAGACAGAAGGCAATGGAAGAAGGAGAGAAGAGCTAGAAAAGGGGCTCATACTACCTAGAGAGCTGAAGAATAACAATTGTCAAATGTGCTCTAAGATTAATAATAAGGCAATGTTGTTTTATTCCATGCCATAGGGTTAAGACGTACTCAGATTTGTAAAATGACCGTATTTGACTTTATATTTTCAGTGTGAAGATAACATTAGAAAGTGTCCCAAAGGACCATATTAATGCTACTAATGTCAGCTGTTTTTAACAATTATAATGTTCTAATGTATAAACCAATGCACTTTACAGTAGACAACTGCCATGCTTGCATACGTTTAAATAAAAACAAAATGATCATCCATTTGGAATGTCTTTTGGGTTGTTTTTGCTTGGGAGAGAGTTTAAAACTCTAGGAACATTTTCAGTGTTAGACTGTCTCACATTCTTCTTCGAGGCACCCTGAGAAGAATCTCACCATGAAAGACTCTGACAGGGCTGCAGAGACAAATTTAGATTCTTGAGGGCTGAAATTCTGGTAAAAAGGAAGAGAAATCTGGGCTGAAGCCTTTAACAGAATTTTCCTGCAAGACATTTTTTTACATTGAAATCTTCAGAGGTTAAATTTTAAAAGCCAATAAAAAATCTTTGAAAGATAAGTGTTTCACAATATTAAGATTTTGAGGCAACAATGATTAGTGTTCAGGACATGCCAGTGACAGTGTCAAGGGCCCCTGTGAATAATATTGCAGGTTCTCAGCTACAATTCTGTAAGCAGAGAGACTTAGGATAGAAAGAACATTGCTAAATCTGTAACTTAACCTCAATTTAGTTTAGCTTCTGCTTGAACTAAGATGATCTGCTTTACTGTTCTTTCCTGGCAAAGGAAAGAAGAAAGAGTAGACCACAAAACAACCAAAAAATAAATGACAAAAATGGCAGGAATGAGTCCTTTCCCATAAATAATATTATTGTATGTAAATGGATGAAACTTCCCAATCAAAAGATGTAGAGTAGCTGAATGGATAAAGAAACAAGACCCAACAACAATGTGGTGACTACAAGCAATGCACTTCACCTATTGAGACACATGTAAACTGATAATAAAGGGATGGCAAAAGATATTCTATACAAATGGAAACTCAAAAGAGCAGGGGTACTTAAGATCAAATAGATGTCAAGACAAAAACTTAAACAAGAGACAAAGAAGGTAATTATACAGTGATAAAAAGTATACTCCAATAAAATAATAGGTGGAGACTTCAATACCCTGCTTTTAGCTTTAGACAGATCATCCAGATCACCAAGAAAAAAATCAGACTTGACCTGCACTGTAGAACAAATGGACCTGATAGATATTTACAGAAATTTATTCCAAATGGCTGCAGAATGCATATTCATCTCCTTAGCAGGTGGATCACTCTCAAGGATAGACCATATGTTGGGTCACAAAACAAGTCTTAAAAAATTCACCCATCTCTTGCCAGAAATTAAAATTATATCAATTCTCATCTCTGACCACAATAGAATAAAACTGGAAAACAATAAAAATAGGAATTTTGAAAACTATATAACCACATGGAAATTAAACAAATTGCTTCTTAATGACCAGTGACTCAATGAAGGTATTAAAAAGGAAATTGAAAAATATCGTAAAACAAATGAAACAGAAACACAACATTCCAAAACCAGTGGGATACAGTGAAAGAAGTAATGAGAGGAAAGTTTATAGCAGCAAGAGGAGTGAAGAAACTTTTTCCTACATTAGAAAAGTGAAAAGAACTTCAAATAAACAATGTAATGATACAACTTAGGAACCGGGAAAAGCAAGCACAAATCAAACCCAAGATTAGCAGAAGGAAATAACAAATACTAGAGCAGAAATAAATAAAATTAAAACACGAAAAATTTATACAAAAGATTAGCAAAAATAGAAACTGATGTTTTGAAAAGATAAAAAAATTTGACAAACCTTTATCCAGAATAAGAAACAAAAAATGAAGACCCACATAAGTAAAATCAGAGGTGAAAAAGGAGACATTACAATTACTGCCACAGAAACTGAAGAGATTATTTGAAACTACTACAAGCAACTGTATGTCAATAAATTGGAAACCCTAGGGGAAAAAAAAAAAAAAAAAAAAACAGATAAATTTCTAGGCACATACAACCTTCCAAAATTGAATTGTGAGGAAATCCTAAACGTGAACAGACAGATAGCAAGATTGAAGCTATAATGAAAGCTCTCCTAGCAAAGAAAAGTTCAGAACCTGAGGGTTTCTCTGAATATCAAACCATTAAATAAATAACAGCAAACCTACTCAAACTATTCAAAAAATTAGAGAAGAAGGGAATACTGCCAAAATTATTCTATTAAACCACTATTACCCTGATACCAAAATCAGAAAATGACATGAAAGAAAGAAAGAAAGAAAGAAACTATAGACCAATATCCCTGATGAACTTCTTAATAAAATATTAGCAAACTGAATTCAACCACACATTAAAAAGATGATTCATTACAATTAAGTAGGAAGTATCCCAGGCATGCAAGGATGGTTCAACATATGCAAATCATTTAATGTGATGTATCATACAAACATAATAAATGGTAAAAACTTTATGATCATTTTAACTGATGCTGTAAAAGCATTTGATAAAATTCAACATTGCTTCATGTTAAAAATTCTCAAATAACTGGATATAGAAGGAATATAGCTCAACACAATAAAAATTACATACAACAGACACACAGCTAGTATTATACTGAACTGAGAAAAACTGAAAGTCTTTCTTCTAGGAGCTGGAAGAAGACAAGGATGTCCACTGTAACCACTGTTATTCAACATACTGCAAGTCCTAGCTAGAGCAATCAGACAAGACAAAAATAAAGGGCATCCAAATTGGAAAGAAAGAAGTCAAGTTATCTTCATTTGCAGATATCCTCTTATACTGGAAAAAACTAAAGGCTACATCAAAAAGGTACTAGAACTTGTAAACTGATTCAGTAAATTTATAGATACAAAATCAAAATACAAAAATTAGTAGCATTTCTATATGCAAGCAACAAAAAATTTTAAAAAGAAATCAAGAAAGTAATCTCATTTATAACAGTTTTAAATAAAATTAAGTATCTAGGAATTAATCAAAGAAATAAAAATTATAAAATATTAATGCAAGAAATTGAAGAGGAACTAAACTGAAAAATTATTCCATGTTCATGAATTGGAAGAACAAATATTATTAAAATGTCTATACTACCCACAGAAATCTACAGATTTAAGGTAATCCTTATTAAAATACCAATGAAATTCTTCACAGAAATAGCAAAACCAATCCTAAAATTTACCCGGAACTACAAAAGACACAGAATAGCCAAAGCTGTCTTAAGCAAAAAGAATAAAATTGAAGGAATCACATTACCTGATTTCAAATTATACTACAGAGCTACAATAACCAAAACAACATGGTACTGGCATAAAAGCAGACAATAAAATAGAATAGAAAATCCAAAAACAAATCCAGAAAAGCATTACTACCAATTCAACTAATACTCTGTTCTGCATGTTTTGCATCTCTGTTGTTTGGCACATGCTCATTTAGGACTGCTGTTTTCTCAGTGGATTTAACATTTTTGTTTGCATTATATAATGCTCATTTTTGTGTCTGATAACTTTTTGTTCTAAAATTCACCTTGTTATATAATAATGTGGCCACTCCTGTTGTACTGTATTACTGCCTATATCATAATGTTTGAAATGAGTTTCTTACAAACAGCATGTAGTTGATTTACATTTGTTAATCCACCTTGCCAAGTTTAGTCTTTTAATTGCTGGCTTTGAATCACTTAAGGAAATTACTGTTATATACTTAAATATACTATTTTCTTTTTTTATGTGCAGAAACCTTTATGTTTTATTTTTGTTATTACACAGTAAATATGCATATATATGTTTATATGTATATGTAAGATACATGTACTGCTTTGATACAATCATACAATGAATAATAATTCACATCATGGAAAATGGAGTAGCTGTTACCTCTAGCTAAGGATCTCATTTTAATTTGATTACTTCTGTAAAAACTGTATCTCCAAATAATGTCACATTTTGACATACTGAGGATTATGACTCTACATATACTTTCTGGGAACACGATTCAACCTACAATACTTCATATAGGCTTTTTTGGTGGTTGCTTTAAGTATTATGCATATGCAACTCATCACAGTATGGGTGTCTTATTTTTCCAGTTCAGGTCAATTATAGGTATCACACTTTACATCCATTTACTACCTTACTCAGTTTATAGTGTAATTGTTTTCACTATTTCCTCTACAAAAATATAGAAATGTGTCAAACAGTATTAAACATTTTGTGTCAAACCTCAAGCATAATTTAGAAAAATAAAGAGGAAGAAGAAAGTCTATTGTATTTACCCATGGTTTTTTGCTTATATTGTTTTTCTTTTCTTTCTGGATATTCCAAATTTCTTTTATTATTTCCTTTGTGTTTAGAGAACTTCTTATTGTCATTTTTATGAGAAAGTCTGCTGGTGAAAAATTCTCTTGGTTTTTCTTCTTTTATGAATACCATGTTTTGCCTTTTACACTTGAAGGGCATTCGCATAAGACATAAGATCATGGATTGACAAAAAGTCCTTTTGGTCTATTAAAAATGCTGTGCCACTTCTCTCTGGCCTACAAGGTTTCTGATGAAAATCGATGCTTTTTAAAATCACTCATCTCTTACAAGTGAAGTGTCATTGTTCTTTTTCTGGTTTCAAGGTAATTTTTTGCCTTTAGATTTTAGATGTTTGACTATGATCTTGATAGGTCTTATGGTGGATTACCCTGTTGGTGATTTGCTTAGCATCTTAACTCTGCAGGTTTATATCTTTTGCCAAATATGGGATATTTTCAGTCTTTATTTTCTTGAGTACTTTTTACCCCCACTGTATTTCTCCTCTTCTCCTGGATATCTGACGTCTCAAGGTTATGTTTTGTGATAGTCTTACAGGTACCGGAGGCTCTGTTTATTCTATTTTATAAAACTGTTTTCTCCCTGTTGCTCAGATTGAGCAATTTCTATCTTTTTTTCTTCAGGTTCACAGTTACAAAGCTTTTTTTTTTTTTTTTTTTTTTTCACATCAGTCATATTTTTTAGTTCCTAAATTTTCGTTTTGTTCTTTTTTATGTCTTCTACTTCTTTGCCAATAATTTCCATTTTGTCATTTGTTTCAAGAATGTTTATAACTGTTCATTGAGGCATGTTTATGATGGCGGCTTTAAAATCTTTGTCAAATGGTTTTAACATCTCTGTCATCTCATTGTCAAAAATATGGATTTTTTTTTTTTGCTTCCAGTCTGAGATCTTCCTGATTCTTTATCTGAGAAGTAAATTTTAATTAAAATAAAAACACTTTTGATACTATATTATGTGACTTTGGATAATATTAAGCCTTTGTTTATAGCTGATTTTTCTGATATTACTCTGGTGGGAAAAAGAGGTGGCACCACCTTGTTACTCCTATGTACAGGTAGAAATTCAGGTTCTTCACTCGGCCTCTGTTGACACTTGAGAGAGGTGAAATTTCTTGTTTCCACTGGTTGAGAATAGAATTTACGGCTTCCTCTCGGGTCCCCTGATCTCTCCCTGGCTGTGATGGTTAACGATGTTTTGTCACTTTCTCCCGCATGGTCCACTTGATACTTCAGTGGAGATGAGATGTTTGATCTCATGACCACGGGGCAGAGGCAAAAGTGTTGGCTCCCCACCTGGCTCCTTTGTCCTCACCCGGGTGGTGATATTGAAAATCTTTTATACAGACTGCAGGAATAGACCTCTAGGCTCCTCATTCAGCTTTTGCTGGCATGAGTGAAGGTGAACCACAGATTTTTTTGTAGTGCATGGCTGTAGTAAAGTGGCTATTACCTAGAACATTTCTCTCTTGCTAGAATTAGTTTTTATTTCATTACTTGTCTAGGGAAAGCATGCTTTTTGAGATTTAAACAAATCTGTACCCACTGGCATTTTCGTATTGTCAAATTATTTTGATCCATGTCAAGTTTATATAAGATAAATGAAACTACAGAAAACTCAACGTCAAGTTATCCCTTGTTCCGTGGATTCCTCGGTGCCTAGCGATCTTGCTGCCCTCTGTTCAAATTTCAGAATCTTATGTTTAGTTTACATATAATGTCAAGGATTTTTGTGCTAATTTCAAGAAAAATGGGGAAAATCATATCTTATCCATCTCCCTGAAATTAGAACTATGATGGCTGAATTTCTAATAGAAATAATGAAAAACAGAAAGGAAAAGTGAAATATTTAATGAAATAAAATTTCAAACTATAACTCTATATTCAAAGAAAATTCACTTTAAATTATATAGGTGAAATTAAGCTATTTACAGATAAACAACTCTATAGTATTTACTACCTGTAGTCCCATGATAAAACGATAATAATAGGAATTTTTAAGATACAAAGATAATAATCATAGGTCAGAAATTTGATGGCAATGTTCTGTTTCAGGTTTGTTGATTTCATAACATATTTAATAAAAACTATTTGAATGGACAAAATATTCTTAGAACAAATAAGTAACTATAGCAAGGTTGTAGGCTACTAAAGTAATTCACAAGAATCTGTCGTTTATTCAAATGTCTAAAATAAAAAACTAGAATTTCTGTTTTGCGTAGTGACTTTACTAGTTTACATTCCCACCAGCAGTGTAAAAGTGTTCCCTTCTCACCACATCCACACCAACATCTATTATTTTTGAACTTTTAAATTATGGACATTCTTGCAGGAGTAAGGTGGTATCTTATTGTGGTTTTAATTTCCATCTCCCTGATATTTAATGATGTTGAGCATTTTTATATGTTAAGCAAATCTATTTTTAAATGACCAGATGATCAGAGTAGACACCTCGCCAAAATGTAGATGGTGATATACAGATATCAAGCACATATACGCTTAACATCATGTTATTAGCTAATTGTAAATTCAAACAACTGCAAAAACTGCAACATATTTACTAGAATAGCTAAAACACAAAAACAAAAACCTAACAAAAAATCGAATTATAATCAATACTGGCAAGGATGTAGAGCAACACGTACTTCTTTCAGTGCTGGTGGGAATGGAAAATGGTATAACCACTTTGGAAGAGATAGTTTGGTAGTTTTTTACAAAGTTAAACATAGCCTTACTATATGATCCAATAATCACAACCATGGCTATTTACCCAATTGAGATGAAAACTATTGTCTACACACAAAAAAAATGGCATTTGAATGTTTGTTTATTATCACCAAACACTGGAAGAAACAAATATATCCTTCACCAGGTAAAGGGTAACAAGCTGTGGTGCAATTGCACAAAGAAAAGCTATTCAGTGATAAAAAGAAATGAGTTATTGAGTAAGAAAAAAACAAGGAAAAACCTTAAATTCATGTAGCTAAATGAGAGCTGTCAGTCTGAAAGAGCTACATATTATATGATTCTAATTATAAGACATTATAGAAATGGTAAAAATATAGACAGCCAAAAAAATCAGTGGTTGCTAGGGCAGTCCAGAATATTTAGGGTTGTGAAGCTCAGAATGAATAGGTGAAGCCCGGAATTTTTAGGGATGTGAAATTACTTTGTATAATATTGTAATGTTGTACACATGTCACACGGTTGTTAAAACCTAGAAAGTATAAAACAGTGTGAACCCTTAAGTAAACTGTGGATTTTATTTAATAAAAATGCATCCATGTTCGTTCATTAATTATAACAAATGTACCATACTAATGCAACAAGTTAGTAATAGGGAAAACATGAGGGGTGAGTATATGAAACTTTATGTACTATCTCAATTATTCTGTATATATGTAAAAACTGCTAAAAATTAAACCTGATAAATATGCACAAATATCACAGAATAGTGTGAGCTGAAAAGCCAGTCACAAAACCGCATATATTGTCAAGTTCAAAAAGAGTTAAAGACAACCCATGATGTTAGAAGTGAAGATAAGGGCCTAGCGGAGACTTCTAGAATGCAGCAACTTTCTCTTTTTTGATTCGAGTGCTGGCTTCATAGGGATGTTCACTTTAAGAAAATGCTTCAAGCTGTATAATTATGATTTGTATTTTTTATGTAGGCATATTATGTATTAATTAGCATAAGGAAAATGAAATTCATAGGAGAACATACTGGTATGTCATTGTGAAATTGTGATGCTGCAAGAGAAAATGTCTTTTAGGGAAGAAATATGTAGAATTAGAAACATTTTCTTGACTAAAACTATGAAGGTTTTTTTCCTACTGTTTGTTTGATGTTGTTGTTGCCTTAATATAATAATTTATAGATAAAAGTTGCTAGCAAATATATTAAGAATACATATATTTAGTGCAGTGGGCAAAAAAAAAAAAAAACCATGTTCTGATGACTTCTAATGATTTTCTAATAAAGAACTGGTTTGTCACGTGGTGGAAATTTGGTGGTCAGAAAGAGGTCAACATGCCTAAAATACTTTAGTGATTGATTTTGATTCATTTTAAATAAAAGAGATCAGTAAAATTTTTAGTTCTAGATTATTAATAGAATTCATTGGCATTTCAAAGATAGCCATATGCTGTCATTGAAACCCCCATTAGTAGCTTCAAGGATATTCGGGTGACGTGGTGAGCAGGTGACATTTGAAAGTATCTTTTTCTTTCCCTTCAGGAAGATAAGGCACTAGTGCTCAGGGAGTACAGTATGGTTTGAATTAAGAAGTCTAAACACTGAGAAGAGAATCCAAATCTGAAATTTCCAAGTGACAGCTCAGATACTAAGTGCCAAATTTTATCCCTCTCATGCTGTGCTACTGAAAGCCAAGAAAAACTAGATCTCAACAATGGGACTTTTCATGCTATCTCTAGTGATTCGAATCAAGAAATCTATTCATACTGGGGGCCATGAAACCAAATGCTGCATGCTAGGCCATGAATCGGTTTGTGCCAGAACCATCTGTGCACATGTCAGAACAACTGGTTGTGCTTCACCACTCTGGATTTGAAAAAAATGGGCTAGAAGAAGGTGCTACTTTGACTTGCCATATTTATGGGATCATAATATTTTCATTAACTATGTGAGTGTAATTCAGTGAGTGTGTTAACACTTGGAAACATCTGAATCACATTAAGGGATAAAGTACAGGCTCAGCATAGACTGAGATTGCCCAATTGCCAACATATCCAGATTACTTAAATAAAATCAATACCGTGCTGAACACCTCCAAGCATCTGAAGAGACATAAATAGACATAGGCACAACCTCATGTTTTGACATCATATACAATTTGGTGACACTGATGGATTAATTCTGATCATGATTCCTTGGCAACATTGACTAAGAAACATTGTGATTTCATCATTGTGACTTGGATTTTTATTGTGTTTTTTATTTTTCAGAATATTATCATATGCACTATTTTAAATGTTGTATATAAAACCTTTTTCAAATAAGAAGGTTTTTTTTTTGTTTGTTTGTTTTGCAAGGAGGTGAAAGAATAAGGGTAATTGACTCCATTAAGATCATAGCTGGTAATGTACATATGATAATCATTTTAATAGTCACTTTTTTGAAACTATAGTACTTTGGATATAAACATAATGTATAGGAGTTGTGAAATCATGTATTTATTGAAACAGAAAACACGATGGTACATGTGGATGTGTTCTGACTTCTAAGGGATTGTCATGATACTCTTTCTGAGCTTACATTGTAAGGCATATCCTATCCACACACTTAGACATTTCTATAGACTTAAAATAAGAGAGGTTTTGAACAAAAACAACCACCACCAAAAAAAAAAAAAAAAAAAAAAAAAAAAAAAAAAAAAAAAAAAAAAAACCCTGCTATCATTTCTTGATCAACGAGGAGAGAAAATCTCAGAAAAGCTTTGTAACCTATTGGAAGTCCCTTGACAACTTGGAACTGGTATTTGAACTAGTTTAGTGATTTGGGTTAGCTATCATTCCCGGAGAGCACACACTGACTTCTTTGTCTGAAAACAAAAGAGAAAAGAAATCCTACATAAAATGAATGAGATGCTTCTTAAAAAATATTAACGATTGTATTTGTGTTGACATTTTGCCAAGATTATTACAATTTTAGTCACATTTGGCATTTTGAAAACATTTTGATATTTTCCTTGCTTCTATCCATCTGAACAGCAACCTTGCAATAGTAACACTATTTTGTCCTTTCAAATAGGAGGCAGGGTCAGCAGCACCTTAATCTAGAAGGAGCATTTGTTATAAGAAGTTAGGAATAAAATTTGTTTTTTCTTTATAAATCTTAGCTGAATTGTTTCAGTTTCAATCATCCCTCATGATGCTAATTTTGTAAACTTTGTAACTATTCCATTTATATAAACATTTTCACTTAAAACAAAGTTCCTCCATGAGATATGAATTTGATTTTAGTGCCTACATAAGTAATGTTTAAAAAATATTTAAACCTCAGGGACAAGTTAATGTCAAGAGTAAAATGATAAGAAATGAAAAAAGTTCCTGATTGCAAAGTAAAACAGTATCTGTGTCTTGGAGTGCTTAACAAACTGTAGCTGTTATAAATCAGTACTGTATTTTTCAATACATATTTTATTACTCTGCATATATAAATAAGTAATATATATTAATCTTTGTACTCCTTGCCTACTCAGTTTAATTAGTTGCACTGGTATTTATGGGTGAATATTATCAATCCAATACTAGTAATTGCATAATCTGTAAAATAATATGACATGTTTCTAGGCCCATAAAATTAATTGATGTAAAATGAAAATATTTGTGTGGGTTAGGGTGTGTTTATTAATCAACATGCAGCCAATCAACTTCAAATTCTTCTTACCTCTTTTCCGAAGTATATTAACTTGTTTTTCCATATGATTATTAGCAAAAGGGAACTCCCACCCTGATTCTCTCTTTATTGACAACATGAAAGAGGTTTTTTCTATTGACTACCCATAAGAATAGCTCAAATAAGGTGAAATTTTTTTACTTTCTCAGACATTTTCACTTTAATAAAATTAAATATATGTTGCTATTTTGATATTTTTAATTTATGTGTAGACTTTTTTATAGCTGTTTTTGAAATATTTGACTTCAACTTTGTTTACAATTTCTTAAATGAGCTGATTTCTTACTGGAATCACTATTGGAAAACCACAATATCTTTTGTTGATTTTTGTCTGTGTACTTATATATGCCCATGGGTATATATCTGCATTTATATTACTTTTGAATTTTTTTTTAGTTACAGAGTCTTGCTCTGTTGCCCAGGCTGGAGTGCAGTAATGCCGTCTTAACTGACTGCAACTTCAAACTCATGGGCTTAAGCAATCCTCCCGACTCAACCTCCTGAATAGCTGGGACTAAAGCTAGAGGTGCTTACCACTAGGCCTGGCTAATTACTAGTTTTTAATTTTATTGTGTTTTTTACTTTTTGTAGACGCAGATCTCACTAGATTGCCTAGGCTAGTCTTGAACTCTTGGCCTCAAGAAATCCTCCTGTCTTAACCTCCTGAAGCCCTAGGATTATTCTGTTCTATTACATTAAAAAAAGTACACAAAAGTTGCTGCTTATGTGTAGATATATATAAACTCTTATATACATGTAACTCTTAGAGGTACATGTATATAAACTCTGGTGATTTTACATGCTATCAGGCTGGATAACTAGACTACTTGATTTATTCCTGTCAGCAATTACAATTCTTGGCTATAGACTTTTATTTCTCTGAATTTTATGTGGCCTTTTCTTTTCTAGATTATAATCTTGACTTTATTCTCATTTTTAAGAAACATATTTAATTGCTAACTTCTGCCATAGTTCAGAGTAAATTTATTAGTTGAACATTTTAATTTTAAAAACCATGCATATGCAAGTGTTTCATATTGATAATAAAAGGAGAGGGACCCAGAAAGCCTGCTCTTTCAAGCGTGACTTTCTCTGTCTCAGAACATGATATAATTTGTAACATTACATCTGATACGATTCTGACAAAATATAGATCATAGACTTTCTAAGTGACTTTGGCTGTTCTCAGTGCTTACTTATACAAGGAATAGTTACTAATGTCTAATTATCAGTAAATCAATAGGTATTTGTATCTTATTTACTCCTACACAAAGCAATTATTTAGTTATGTGAATCTCTCTCACCTGGGTCCACCTCTCTGCTAGTGAGCTTACTTTTTAGCAGAGGTAAAACTGCAGTATACTTGTGGCTATCAACTTAAACCCCACTTAATTAATTCCCATCAGAAAGTAGATTAACTGTAGGGTTAGAAAAGTGATTATTTGATTATCATGCATCAACATGTTTTGGCACTGTTATTCCTTGTCAGGAATAAGAAGCCGAATAATTTGAGGCAGGCTAGATTTTGCTTCTTAGGACAAAATAAACCATAAAAAAAAAAAAAAAAATCAATGAAAATGTGATGGAATTATCTGGGTTTCATGGATTTTTAAATATTAGCTAATTACAAATGTTTTATCTGCCTGTTTAATCACCTGTTTTATACTCTGAATTTGTAAGGAATCACTTGAGCATGTTAAAATTTGTAACGCTAAAGCTGAAAATGCCTGGTACTATTATTTTTTCTATGTATATGTATTTGTTTACTCTGGGTAAATATGAGGATATTTACTTTTAGGATATCCACTGGCCTTCCACAAAGTGCAAAGAATCAGTAAACACTGAAACAATTACTGTGTAAGTGATGGACCAAATATGCTAAAATATTGATTACTCTGGTGGTTATTGTAACAGAGGATTCAATTTGGCCATTTTGAATATATTAAAATTTAATAACTACAACTTATGGTTCATCAGTTAAAATGGTGTTAGTGATTCATTAGTGTGGATTCATCCATGCAATTGGAAAATACTTAAAGCATAGAAAAACATATAAGAAAATACTGAGAAATACCCACGATAGGAATTTAATATATTCCATCATGTTGTAATAGTTATTTAGGTCATTTTGTTTTAAAAATTAAATACTTAATATTCTTTCTTTGTATCCTAATTTTGTCTTTCCCTTGCAAGAGATAATCACTATCCTCAAGCAGATGGATGCTTGTGTCCTCACAATTCATGATTTTTTAGGTAGGCATCTTCAACATCCTATGTGGGTGCTGCTTTTTATGTACTTGTAGTTGACTTCATTCTGTATATAACATTTTATAATTAGTTTTTTCACTAGAAGTTTTGTTTTTGAGATGTATGTATATATGTGATACTCATAGATCTCATTAACTTTAGAATTGTATGACTGTGATAATGTATTGCTTTAATATTTATTATTCATATGATGCAGTATTTTTGATCTTTTTGGTTATTCACTGATGCACATACGCTATTAAAGGTGAATATTTTTCTAGGGCATTTACTTGGGTATTAAAACTTCTTGGTAGTAAAGTTTGTATAGCTTTGTCCTTACCGGACTCAGCACGGACTTTATTTTTGCTCAGATTAAGACTTGAAATACTGAAAATGTATCACTAACTTCTATTGGGCAGAAAGGCACTATATCATTTAAAAGGAAATAAATCATATAAAATTAAAATGGTTTCAAAAGCTTCAGTATGATGTTCATGGTCATAAGGCACATATATTGAAAAACAGATTCACCCTGAAACGTTTTTATTCTAAGCAGTAGAAACGTCCTTTGCTTAAGTATGGGTGTTTCACCTAAAATATTGGGCACATTGGGAAGATCACATTATCAATCAATCAATCCTAGAGAGAATTTTCAGCAGAGAAAAATCTAGGAGGTCCTCACCCCATTAATGCCAGTGAAATGCCACCCTCTCTATTAATGAAGACACTTACGGTCTTCATTAATTTGTAAAGCTGGACCATGGTACTCTTTCTTGCTTTGGAAAAATCAAGTGTAGCATTCTTTACATTCTGAGTCCATTTGGATCTTTCTATCTTAAAAGCCAGCATCTTTGACAAGAAAATGTAAACAGCTTAGGTACCTAACACACACATCATATAACGTTTAGCTATATAGTAAAAAATAAATTGTAGGCTGGGCGCTGTGGCTCATGCCTGTAATCCCAGCACTTTGGGAGGCCGAGGCAGGTGGATCACAGAGTCAGAAGTTCGAGAACATCTTGGCCAACATGGTGAAACCCCATCTCTACTAAAAATACAAAAATTAGCTGGGCATGGTGGCACGTGCCTGTAGTCCCAGCTACTCAGGAGGCTGAGGCAAGAGAATCGCTTAAATCCGGAAGGCGAAGATTGCAGTGAGCCGAGATCAGGGCACTTCACTCCAGCCTGGGGACAGAGTGAGACTCCATCTCAAAAATAAATAAATGAATAAATAAATTAATTAATTTTAATCTTGTTTTAACTTGTTGCACACATGTCCCCCAATTGTGTTTTTCTTCTTAGTTCAGGCGATTGTGCTGGCCTTTCTCTCCAGGTTTTCTGTACTTTAGTGTCAGGGATGTTCACTTGCAACTTGATGTTTCATTTTCTCAAGCACATCTAGAAAATAATATAGTCTATTGGGAAAGAGATACAAGAAAAAAAGTGTTCACGTTTGAAGATAGGTCTTATGTATTAATCTTTCATGTACTATGGCAGCCTACTGTATGCAAATCTGGACTCCCACTGGAAGGGGTACTGTATGGAATTCACTAAAGTGAATTGACTAACAATAGAGAAAGCCCCCTATCTCAACCTCCTGCCTCTAGTCTCTTCTATCCCATATCTCACTTGCTGCCAGGATTCTCTTCAAAACAGAAATATGATCACACCAAGCCCTAGCTAAGCCTACATCAGAATCTTAAACTCCTGTTCCTTCCAATTCTTACCCTTCTCCCCTCATTCTAAACTTTATACTTTTGAACACTAATTTTGAATTATTCATAAGGCTCTGCACAAGACACGCTCCCTCACAACATCTATTCCTTGGGACTTACCCATATTCCTTTCAGGAATGCCTCTGCACCCTTCTCTCTGCCTAGCAACTCCCTTCTAATTCTGTAAGAGTCAGCTCTGGTATCACTTTTTCTATGAAGGCTCTCTGGTACCTCTCTGTGGGTAGAATTACTCTTTTGACTATGACTTCTGTTTTTCAACCCCAGGATTCTGAGCTTCAAAGATGGCTTATCTAACCAACTATAATTCTAAAACATTAAGAAACAGTGATTATATCTAATTTTATCTTTGTATATGTGAGGTGCTGTCTCTCTCTCTATATATATATGTGCTCAACGTGTTGATGAAATTTCTAATGTTAAAGATTTGTTTTATGTTCATTAAGCAAAGATTTATGAAAGACATACCATCTGTAAGTTTGTGTTCTTCCTGATGGGAATATAACTTTCCTTTGCTTTTTCTTCCCTAAAGAATTGAGAATTTTGTTTCTTCTGACCATATTATTATTGCCTGTTCTTTGAGTCTCTGGGTCTATGGTAAAACTAAGTGGCCTCTTCTGGAACTGAACTAGCAGCAGGCACATCCTTTGGGCACTGTTCTAAATCACTACATTGATAATATTTCCATCAGTAAGCTGCATAAAATTTATGAAATGGTTATGTAATTTACATCCTAAACTCGAGGAGAATTGCTTGAATGGATCACATTTTGAGGGTAATACTAGTTCTGGAAAGTTGGATTCCAGCCATTGAAGACCTAGTGCTACTCTAGCTATTACATTTCACCTTACACTGAAATTTAGTCTCGCCCTTTATAGGATCTCCAAATACCACACAAACATATTTATGACAGCAGAGAGTGCAGCTTACTTTCTCCAAACCCTTGCACCATAGATCTTTCCATTTGACAGGGATAAAAAAACACACACAACAACAAAACTGTTCAAAACATGTTGCCTTGGAGACACTACAAAGACCTCATCACAGCTCTCTTGTCATTTTTCTACTTTTAGGAAATATAACTTTAAACTACTTTTGAATTATGTGAGAGGAGACAGTGTATATTTTCTAGTTTAAAACCAATTTAAGGTAGAGTTCCTTGGCACAAAGGCGATTCAGAAATAGCTGAAGCTCAAGAGTTGAAACTCTGCGTCGTCTGGTATATACATTGAAGAGAGTTATTAGCAATCAGAGCTGTTTTCAAATGCTCTGTGCAAAATTGTGCAAGTGCTTAGTTTTAGAAATACTTTTCAGGCAATGGGCATGCCAAGTGGTGGGTACTATTTGTTCAGTTAGAAAATTGAGTGATAAACCATTGGGTGCCATTTTAATTGTTAAGTCCTTTCAAATAACTGGAGGGGAAAGATGCTTAAATGGAAACATAGTGATGAAGTAAGGGCATCTTGTTACTTCATGTGAAGTGTCATTTTGATGGTCTCTGACTTGAGAGTAATTAAAATCCAGTGCTTGGTGTGAGAAGCATTTTAGCATAATATTAAGACACATTCTTTGGACTCAGAAAGATCTTGGTTCCAATCCTCTTGTCAACATTCTTTTTTTTCTGTTTACGTTGGTCAAGTTCTTCTACCTACTATGCTTCAGTTTGCTTACATCTAAACTACATGTATATCCATAATTATACCTTTCAAAGGCAGGGACCAATCTTCATTGAAATTATTCTTCCATATTCCCTCATCCCAAACTTAATCCATAGTTTTCAGAACATAAAGTACCTTCCACATTAGAAATGAGGTTCATAAAATTATTAGAAAATATTTTGAAATTTTAGAATATTTTGTGTCTTTCATAAGATGGTAAAATAGCCATCAGGTTTTGAATTTCTCTAGTATACAGAAAAATCATTTACAGCAAAATATCATGCTCCAAATTCGCAACAAACTCTCAACCAAGAAACATAATAATGTGCCTTATGTGGGCATCTCTGCACATAACTTTAAGATTCAATTAGTTCTTAAGGAGCAAGGCAAAATTACTCTATGCAAATGTCAAGGTGGCTGTCTTCTGATTGATGGCATAAGAACAAAACATTAACATTTAAGGTTCAGATTACTTTTAAGAAAGGGAAGCATCAAATACATGCTCTATCACTCTGAAATAAAAGCATCAAATACATGCTTTATCAAGCTGAAATCAAATGGATCAAGAGAAGATGATGATCAATTAGAATGAAAAACACACATACACCTAGATGAAGACAGATGGAGAGTTATTAAGAAAATGAGTGGCTGTGTATATAAATGAGGAGAAATAAATGAATGAGATGGATCGCCAATCAGAGATGCTTCCAGAACCTTCTGTCAGTCTGGGAGACATAACTGAGGCACATCTTGTAATGGCATACCTGAAAAGAAGCTGCTTAAGAAATCGTATTTACAAAAACATTTGTTCTGTATATGTCGTAATTTGAAAGACCTGAAACTTAAGACTTATGCTTAATTATAAAGTAAACCTTGATTAATATTACCTTTATAGTTAGCAGGAGAAAAATAGAGTGATTTCCTTGAGGAACATTTTGCCTCTCTCTGTTTTTATCTGCAGCTGATCCTAAAACAAGACTTTGGGCACCCACTGAGTAAAAAGTTTGCTCAATTTTAATTTTTCAGTCAGAATTGCGTAAGCTGAACTAACTGGGATGTCTATGCTACTGGTTATTGTGCTGTTAATCACAGATTCCCCTTCAATTAGGGCACAAACAAGACTTTTTCTTCATGAATTGATGTGGATGGTCCACCTCTGTGGGCTTTGTCTTCAACATATACTCCTTCCTTCTTAAACGAGTTATCTACTCATCAACTGCTAATTTCTTAAGGTATTGTCCCCACAAACTTTCATAAAGCATCAATGATTTATGATTCTTCCACTCTAGCTTCACCAAAAATTTAATATTTGTTCTCGCATCAATTTTAGCAGAATTCATGTTGCTCTGATAGGGACTCTTTTCAAACTGATGTCTTACCCTTTTTAGTGCCTCTGATTAGTTCCTGTTCATGACATGTTGCAACAAGTTGGCAGAAGTTTATTCTGGTGCAAAACATTTCTGATATCCAGGCATAGCTTTTTAAGAATATGCGTTTTCCATGAACCTTTTGAAGACCCCTCATTTATTCCATTGCTTAGAACTCAGGCCTGTGGTAAAAGACAGAGCAAATGTCACTGGGAACCATAGTCTATTTGTGGTAAGAAAAAGAAGACAAAATTAGTTTGGTGTCCAGTTAACCATTTCTGCTATATAAAACAAAGTGTTCCTTTGAAGTGAGCTACGATCATGCCACTCCATTCCAGCCTGTGTGAGAGAGTGAGACCCTACCTCAAAAAGAAATAAAAAAGTAAAAATAAACTTACCTACATGAGAAATTAACATCTATCATATTTAAGTCATTATTTATTTTAGTTTCTGGAAGACATACTAGGCCTAGGGTTCTTTTCTTCTTTCTTCATTTATTTTTGTTGTTATGTGTGTATACATAACATAAAATTTACTATGTTAACCATTTCTAAGTGTATAGCTGAGGTTGCTTATTAGCTTAAGAAGCTTTTGGGCCTAGACAGTAGGGTTTTCTAGATATAGGATCATGTCATCTGCAGAGACAGTTTGGCTTCCTATCTTTCTATTTGAATATGCTTTCTTTCTTTCTCTTGCCTGATTGCCTTGACAAGAACTTCTAATACTATATTGAATAGGAGTGGTGAGAGAGGACATCCTTCTTTTATGCTGGTTTTCAGGGAGAATGCTTCCAGCTTTTGTCCATTCAGTATATTGGCTGTGGGTTTGTCATAAACAGCTCTTATTGGTATGTTCCATCAATACCTAGTTTATTAAAAGTTTTTAACATAAAGGGATGTTGAATTTCTTTGAAGACCTTTTCTGCATCTATTGAGATAAGCATGTAGTTTTTGTCTTTGGTCTGTTTATGTGATGAATTACGTTTATTTATTTACATATGCTGAGCCAGAGTTACATCCAGGGATGAAGTCGACTTGATCGTGGTGAGACAAGACGCAGGTATTTCATTGAGGATTTTCACACTGATGTGTGTAACACTTCTCCCTTTGCTCTCTTACTTCTTTTGCCATGTAAGACATTCCTACTTCTCCACAGCCTTCTGCCATGATTGCAAGTTTCTTGAGGCCTCCCCAGCCATGCTTTCTGTACAGGAATGAGAGTAAATTAAACCACTTTTCTCTATAAATTACCAAGTCTCAGATAGTTCATTCTCACATTGCTACCAAGAACCAATACAGAAAATTGGTACCAGAAGTGGGATATTATTATAAAGATAATTCCAAATGTGGAAGTGTTTCTGGAACTGGGTAACGGGCAGAGCTTGGGAGAGTGTGGAAGGCTACGAAGAAGTTAGGAACTTCCTAGAGACTTGTTAAATATTGATACTGATATGGACAAGGAAGTCCAGAATGAAGAGCTGTTAGGTAGAGATAAGGAACTCATTGAAAAGTGGAGCTAAGGTAACTTTTGTTATGCATTAGCAAAGAGGTTGGAGGCATTATGCCCCTGCCCTAAAGATCTGTGGAACTTTGAATTTGAAAAGATTATTTAGGGTATCTGGTGGAAGAAATTTCTAAGCAGCAGAGCATTCAAGAGGTGGTTTGGCTACTTCTAATAGTGTACACAGGCTTATATGTATGAGCAAAGACATGATCTGAAACTGGAACTTACATTTAAATATGAAGCAGAGCATAAAAGTTGAAAAAAAATTTGCAGCTAACCATGTGTTAGAAAAGAAAAAAAAAAAACCATTTTCAGGAGATGAATTCAAGCTGGCTACAGAAATTTGCATAAATAAAGAGTAGCCAAATGTTAATAGCCAAGTCAATGAGGAAAGTACCTCAAAGCCATTTCAAAGCCTTCAAGGCAGACTCTCCTATAACAGTTCCAAAGGCTTAGGAGAGAAAAATGGTTTTGTGGGCTTAGCCCAGGACCCCGCTGCACAACCATGGGACATAATTCAAGATGAGATTTAGGTGAGGATGTGCAAGACTTTTTTAGCCCAGTGTGTTATGTTTTTTAGCCCATGTCTTATGTTCAGTGTGGCCTGGACATAAGACATGGAGTCAGAGGAAATTATTTTGAACTTTAAGGTTTAGTGACTGTCCTGTGGGCTTTCGGACTTGCATGGGGCCTGTAGCCACATTGTTTTGGCTGATTTCTTCCTTTTGGAATGCGTGTATTTACCCAATGCCTGCACCCCATTTTTACCTTGGAAGTAATTAACTTGGTTTTTATTTTGCAGGCTCACAGGCAGAAGGGACTTGCCTTATCTCAGATGACTCTTTGGACTATGAACTTTTGAGTTCAAGTTGAAATGAGTTAAGACATGGGGAACTGTTGAGAAGAAATGATTGTATTTTGCAATGTGAAAAGGACATGATATTTACGAAGGACCAGGGGCAGAATGATTTGATTTGGATTTGTGTTTCCACCCAAATCTCATGTTGTATTGTAATTTCCAATGTTAAAGGAGAGGCTTGGTGGAAGGTAACTAAATCATGAAGGCGGACCTCTCCTTTGCTGTTCTTAGTGAGTGAGTTCTTATGAGAGCTGGTTTTTTAAGTGTGTAGCATTTCCCCATTCACTTTCTTACTCCCTCTCCAACCATGTAAGACATGCCTGCTTCCCCTTCACTACTGCCATGACCGTAAGATTCCTGAGGCCTACCCAGCCATGCTTCTAGTACAGCCTGCAGAACTGTGAGTCAATTAAACCTCTTATCTCTATAAATTACCCAGTCTTAGGTAGTTCTTAAAAGCAATGTGAGAAGGGACTAATACAACCATCTAATATAATTCAATCAAATTCCTAACAATTCTGAACTGTTAATGATGAACTTTAACAAATAACCCAGACTACAAAATCAATTTTACAAATAAATGAAATAAAACTGACTATTGATATCTATATATTCACATTGCATAATGAGTATTTCTCTTTATTAAATGTTTGATTTTTCTTAATATAGACAATGTAGATTATTTATCATTGTCTGTTGACAGCTTTAACAAAAATGGCAAAAAATAAAATAAGGCATTCTGACTCATGCAGTCATTAAAAATACACCATAAAATAAAGTCATCTTGTTAAAATTTCTTGGAAAAGAAGGTAAAGTTACCATGAGTGCTACATCCTTGATAGCGAAAAATCAATATAATAAATTACAAGTTTTATATCCACATATAAATGCATTAGATACATTCTAATCATTCCCCACATTCTTGTAAATTTCCCCAATGCAGGCTGTTTATATTTCTCTATAAACAAATACTTTCCAGATAGCTAGGTTTTTTATGTTAGCGCATAGTTAACTGTAATATTTTACATGCCATAAATTTATACCTAAATCATTTCTCATTTATAAAGATCTAGTCACATTTAAAGTTAATTGGAAATTTGCAATTTCCCCTAAAGCTCAAACCATATAAAGGTCAGTGAAGAAGTAACAATAATTATTGAAGAAAATAGAACACAAGGTGAAAATGTTAATAAACCACTTTATCTAGATCTCTTATTACAGATATGTTTAACACTACACGTTCAGAATAAATAAACCTGATAATTTTTAGAAATATCTACATAGAGTCAAAAACAGTGATGATGCTTAATATGTGTCCTTAAACGACTTGGTTTTATTAATGGTGACAGCAATTTTGTGATTCAAATGCACACAAAATGACTTAGAGAAGGAGAGCCATGGCGATAGAAACATTATTCTTATTTGAAATAAATAAACTTTGGTAAAGAAGTCAGCTTAGTGTCTTCTTTTTTTCAAATTATTATCAATATATTAGGATTTTAAATTCAAAATTTCTCCTCTCTGCTGACCTTGGGAATCTATCTGTCCTCTTTGACCTATATGTAGGCAAGGAATTCCCTGAGTGTCCCTGACCGCTGACTTGGGGTTTGCCTGATGATGTGAGCATGTAATTCATCTTCCAAATGAGAACACATTTGAGAGTGAAAGAAATAATTTTGAATAATTACACTGGTACAATAAACATAAATGGAAACTGCCTTGGACAAACCAGAACATCTGTCACACTTTGCATGACACCCCTCTTCTGAATCACAGTCCATCAACACCTTCTATAGATAGCACTGCTGTTTTGTCTTCAGTGCCAGAGCATGAGTGTGGGACCCCGATCTTCACTACAAAATCATCTGGATCCCAGAAAATCTGTCAGGTGTTCACTGAAATCAGGAGTTTGAACCCAAATGGAGACACCGAACCTAAAGGCAGCTCAACTGAACACACAAATTCCTTCACTGTCTCTTTGCTTTTAGGTTTGTTATATTAAGTTGGTGCAAAAGTAATTGGATTATTACTTATCTATCCCTAATCTCTTAACTTGCATTCTCAAAGATGTCCCTTCCCCAATTTATCCTTCTTCAGTTTGAAGACTTCTTTCCTAAATTCAAAGAAGGGGCAGGAGCTTAGGTCTGTCACCTGAAAGCTCTAACTTGATGTCTTTCTTCCAACATGATGGGATATGTAAATGAATGAATAATATCAGCCCTTCTTCTTCCATTTTCTTGCTAACTGCAAGAAAGTCTACCTAAACCTGAGAAGTCCATTTGGGAAGCTATTAGCCACATGTGTCCATGAGCACTTGAAATTGGCTAGTCCAAACTGAGAGGCAGTATAAATAAAATACACATCAGATTTGATATGAAAAAATAATGTAAATATCTCATTAATAAATTTTACATTAATTACATTTCAAATTGTTATATTGAACATATTTGGCTTAAGCGAAATACATTAATAAAATTTACTCACCTGATTTAAAAAAAAAAATTTTTTTTTTTACTTTTTAAATGGCTACTAGAAACTTCTTTGCTTTCTGTTGATGCTATTGAGTGCTCCATTTTTTCTATATTTTATTTTATTTCTCATTATCTGAGACAGTACCATAGAAGATTGTGCTTCCCAGTCAATGTGTTTTCTTTTCTAGCCTATTGGAAAACTTCACCATGCAACAATATTCTGATAATTTTGAACTCCTATAGTATCAGTGAGACTTTTAAAACAAGACTTAATGCTTCCTGTGGTCCTGGCTACATGGATTGTCAATAAGAAAGCCTAACACTCAACACAGCCACAAGCACTACCTGTGATTGGGGTGGTGTCATGAAGGCAGGCAGATGGTGGTCTGTGCAACAAGACTGTAGTTTCATATTAATTTATGAAATATTTCTAATATAACCTTGATTGGCACTAAACCACACATTGCTTTTTCTCATTGAACTTGTTAGATGTACAGTATGCCTGTGACCCTCATTTTGTGTACATCACATCCATCAAAAAGTGGTCTCATTAATTGTAGGACTATTTAACTTCCTCCTCATCCTTCATCATCAATTGCAAAGGAGGTTTTTTTCCCCTGCCCTGAGAAAATATGACAGTTCCGTTCTTATAGACTATAAGCACTTAGAATTTTATATATCATGATTTGGATCTTTTAATAAGATATTATTCGTTATATGTGGTATCACATGTGTGTATGTATGGTGTGTATGTGATCCAATTTAAATTACATTATCTCCATCTATTTTTATCAATTCATGTTATTCACTAAAAGCTACTTACATGGCATTTCATACTTTCAGATGACCGTAAGTAGACTTCAAGAAATAAATTATCATCAGAGGTAATCTGACAGTTACTAATGTAACTACATCTTTGCCGAATATATTAATATATAACTCTCACATTATCCACTCATAAAATTCAGAAAATAATATTTCCTTATCTTGATTTATGGATTGAAAATTCACTTCTGAATTTACTACCCACTACTAATAAATAAAGTGATTTTAAAGTCGCGTTAATTCTTCGCTCTGCTTACATTAGTTTTTGGTCAATTTAATCCATCCCAGGAAATACACCTGCATAAACATGACTCAGAAGAAATGAACTATTGAAATTCATTCCCTCATACACCCACACAAAAAAACCTGAGCAGTTATGGCTCTGAATACTCACCATTATCTCCCCCATGTACCATTTTTTTTTTTTATTTCACTGTCCCTAAGAAAGCTGAAAAAAAAGGCATTTGAAAAATTGCTGATGGCTTGGAAAACAGAATATCTCAAAATACGTTTTGAAGCCTAAAGATTGCATAACAATGGAGTGAACAAAGAGTTGCAGGTAGAAAAGAGTTCATCTGTACAGCTTGTTCTCCTGCTCTTTTAAGCAATAAAATAAATTCCCTCATGTGAATTTATTTCACGTATTAATTTGATAAAAAATATTTAGACAGCAAGACAACCTGGTGGAAATTTGGCACAAGGATGAATTAAACATGACCGTTATTTCTTATGACCCAACATCCTCATATGTGTGATTTGCCCTGTTCCAAAAATGGACAGCACAAAATAAGGTAAGTGCCACATGTTTGGTTCAACATGGTTCCAGCAGGGAGAGTGAGAGGATATGAATATTAAACAGGTGGGTTTTTCTTCTCAGTGATGTACATGAGAAGTGGTAACATTGATGAACACAAGAAAATGTCTTCAGGCCTCTCCAAATACACTGCATGGATATGGAATGAATATGCTTCTTTTTTTTACATTGCCAGTGAACTTTTTAAATCTGATTTTAAAGAATTTAAACAAAGGATGTTATGACTATGAGACGTAACATATGCAGTGACTGTGGAAGCTCCCTTTATGGTTGTTGGTTTTATTTTTATGTCCTTGCCACTTTGAACTATGTATTAATGAGGAGGAAAATATAACTTGGGTAACATTAGTAGATGATCTGCAAATATTTGTTTTTTTAATAAGATATATTACATACCTTTATAAGCAGAAACATTTATTATATGAACATATTTTGAAACTACAATCTATTTCCCCACTATTTCCTTCAGAAGCAACCTAGGAGAATAAAAATGCATCATTTAAAGAAACAGCACTTAATTCTGCTGTAATTAACTGTCATTTAAAATCCCATCTGATTAGGGACATGTTTTGAGAGGGGACAGGGAAATAATAACATTATGTAGCATAATGATAGAGATAAATAACTAAATATCTCTATTATTAGATAAATAACTAAATAATAGAGATAAATAACTGGTACTCTCCTCTGTACCACTTTTGGCATTATGTAGACAAAACATGGAAATCTAATGTTGCCAGGTGTCATCAGCCTTCTTTTGCCCTGTACTCTGCCCACTCTTGTGTACTGAATTCATTCCATTGGCAAAGGATGCTTCAAAAGCGAAACCATTCACACTCTCCTTATTCACAAAAGGGACTCTTACACTGAAGACGTTTGGTTAATTGCAAAACGGTGGAGATGGGGTCAAAATGAGGTCAATGTAAGGTCAAAATATTAGTGATCAAACTAATAATCATGAATAATATTTCCAGAGTGCAATACCATGGGATCTACTGTCGGGGACCAGTCCGGGACAGCACGTCTGCCGGGGGTCTCTCGACCTGCAAGAGAGTCCCAAAACCTGGAAGAGAGCGTGCACTTAAAGAAATAAAGAGAGACAGAAAGTGGGGGTCTGGAGGGCTGAGAAGGCAGTGCCTAAACAGCAAATTTTATTTTTCAAAGGCCAGGAATAAATACACTTTCTTTGCTCTGGTTTACGTCATTGCAAGAGGAAATGCAAATCTATACCTTACATGGCCTATACAATAGAGAAGTCAGATACACAATCCGTGGTTGTAAAAAGTAATAGAATTTCCTGTGATCACAAAGCTTATTTACATCCAGACATTATTCCTCATGGCTGCAGGTATTTTTGGTTTGATCCTGTTTTAGGACTCACATGTGAAAAGGTTTTCTGGTTTTGCTCATCAGAATATCTTTTAACCAGATTCTCCTTTGTCTGCTCCTGACTCAACTTATCTCAACTCCCCCTATTCAGGAGTCTCTGAGTCAGGGATCAAAGCCATCCATACAGTGGCATTTGCTTTGCAAATATCCCCACAGTTAAACCATTATCTAGGGTACAAGGCAGTCATGCAAGTAAAGAAAAGGTTAAAGCTATTAAAAGTTAAAAGCAGAAACTGGTTGCTGGTAGGAAGTCACTTAGTCGAGCAGCACCGCGTAGTTTAGGTCCAAACGATATCGTGGTTGATATTAGAAACTGATCAGTCATCTTTCAGTCCCTTCTTTTCGATAGCTCGACTGCCTCCAGTAAGAAACTGTGTTTGGGATCAAGCTCACCGTATAGTGAGACCCATGCCTTTTGGGGGTCTCACACGGGAATGCTCCCCCACAATCTACCATTAATTGAGACTAGGCTAGAACTGAGAGGTCATTCTTTTGCTGGAGTTAATTCTTCTCAGTTTTGTTTTTTGGGTTGGTTGGTTTGGTTTGGCTTGGTTTGGTTTTTTTTTTTTTTTTTTTTTTTTTTACACCAGACTTTTAAAATAGGCTTTATAGATAAGGATTCAGGTTCTTACAAGTTGCATTCTTAGAGGAAGAATAAAAGTGGGTTGCAAGGGAAAAAAATAAATAAGTGTGAACCATCACCTCTATCATTAAAGAGAAAAAACAGCAAAATCAGAGCTTAATGCCTTAAGTGGATGTTGGTTTAGGGTTTGTCTTAATTTAGGTCACAGATACAGAAGAATAAGAATACTATATTCTATCTTTTTACCTAATGCTATTGTCATGTCTATCTAGGTAGAATACAGCAAAGCAAAGTAGATATAATTAAGATTACTTTATGGGTCCTTCCTAGGTCCTTTGAGAAATAATTTTTTGAGTGATACATTAAGCTCGAAAAATGAAATAAACTCTGGAGTATAGCAGGTAGTTTCCATTGTATGTTTATTTTTTCATTAACTATAATGCCACGTGATTTGCGAGTAAGGCATTTAAATGAAGGTTCCCTCCAATCAGTACATTTTAGTTGATTAAAGACAAATAGAAGTACTACATTTTTATAAAATGAGGCCAAATGTACTTGTGTTTTTGAAATATTAACATTTAAACTATGTCAGTCTATTGCAAAAGCATAGTTTAGAACACTTATTACATGATTTTTCTTATGAAATAACACAAGATAACATAACCATTTAATTAATTACTCAGAAAGATACATATATTTCTCAACCAAAGGGTTGTTTTACTTATGTTTAAGTTTTATCAATCATATCAAAACCTGAAATAGATGGGGTATAAATGCAAAGTAATTATATGCTCTATAGACTCTCTGTATATCACTAAAGAGTCAACGTTATTGAACAGGCAGTGTGATCTGCTAAACACTTTCTGAACTAGAAGTAAGAAAAATTTTGCCTGAGTTCCAATTTTATCATTAATTAGTTGAGAGCCTGTAGGGAAATTTAATAACCTACCCAGGCTTACACTTTGAAAACAAGAAACTGGACTATACCCTCTTAAAATTCTCTTTTCTCCCTGTATTCTATGAACTACATTCCTTGTGCAATCCATTCTTTCAACAGACCCGTACAAGCTCCTGCGATGTTCTGGCCATTTGTCCTTCCAGGTACAGGGTAAACAACCATAAATATGTCATACACCATCTCTGCTCTGGAAGAAAGAAACAAATGAGAGTCTATGAGGTTGGGATGTCTGTTATGAAGCAAACAGTGTGGTTCTTTGGTAAAGAAAGCCTGGCGGGGTGGTTCTATTTTAGATTAACCGGGAAAGATCATGGAACCAGCAGTACTTAGAGTGAGAGATGAAAGGCAGGAAAAAAGACCTGGGAGAAAACAACTCAGAGCTGAGAATCAACAAGCACAAGAACTGAGAATTAAGAAAAAGAAAACAAGGCAGGGCAAAGCAAGGTAAGGCTAGGGGAGGGGAGGCAAGGAAAGGGGAGGGGGGGAGGGAAGGAGGGGGAAGGAAGCGGGGAGGAGAGGGGAAGGGAGAGGAGAGGAGGGGAGGGGAGGGGAAGGAGGGAGGGAGGAAGGAAGGAAGGACTTTAGTGGGCTTGGAATCTGGTGGACAAGAGGGAACACTGAGGTGACAGAGACTGGCAGAGGGCAGGTTGCCTCATAAATTAGCATTATGAGTGTGTATATTTTAATCCTAGCAGCTTGATGATGGCATGAGCTGATTCACAATTTTTTAACATCACCTTGGCTGTTGTTCCCAGAAGTCATTAGGAGAGGGAGGGTGGAAGCAAAGAGGTTAGTCAGGAGATGATTAGGATACAAGTGAGAGCTGGTGGGGTGGCAATGAAGATGGAGAGAGAAGAATTGATTCAATTCAGGAGGTGGTTGGAATGAGGAGTTGACAGGCATTGCTATGATGTCTCCAGGTGAGGAAGAAATCTAGGATAGAGTCCCAATCAATAAGGAAGAGTACTGGAGAGGGCATTTGAAGGGTGAAACTAGAGCTCTGTTTTAAGACAATTATTCATATAGAGATGGACTTAGACATCCTAGAATAGATTGGTAAGTCTGGAGCTAAAAAGTTTTGAGCTTTAGGGTTTCTCAATAAACTCTTATTTCTATATATATGATGATAACAGCTTACTGAGAAACCCTGAAGCCAAGAAACTGAACAATAACTGATCACTGGTAATAGATTTTGCATAAAACAAAGATAGTGTAAATGGTTTATTGGGAACTTGGTCAGGACTAGATGCTTTCAGAAGAGGTCAGTCTATCTAACTTGGGGTATGTACTTCAGGATAGATCCAATGCTTGGAATTCTATGGTCAAAAACTTGATATGTCTACATGTTGAAAACCAGTTACTTTTCCAAGGAAAAGTTCACATCAACTATGTTGACGCAAACTGAAATATGAAAACTTAATTATAATTTATTAATTTGTATATGCCAGACACATGAAATAGATATGTTTTTAAGCAAAAGTAACCTGTTATTTTCACAGTAGGAAAATAAGTGAGATTAAATTTTGCTCAGAACCCTTTTTTGTGCTAATCCTTTAATACCCCTGTTCTAATGCCAATCCCATTATAATTTGGCTTCAAGTACAGAATTTCCTAAGTAAAGAGAATGTCACTAATGCTAATAGAGTTAGCTTGAGGTAGTCTTCCTCTCTTCAGAAATGGTTTACCATTAGCACCACAAATATTTTAGTGAAGACGTTCTTTCCTGAAGAACCTTTGATTGTGCTTAAATGAATGCTACTGATATTTGTCTCTGCAAATATACTATAAGGCTCCCTTTATTGATCAGTCTTTTTTTTATGACTAAAATAGTCTTTCTCTAAACATATTAATACTCTCACTAAGATTTTTTTCAGGATTTTTAGATGTATTTGCACATACCACAAATTGTGTATCTGTTGAATATCTGAGCTCCCCCGTAGCAACGCTGTTTCTCTTTGGTGAGTTCCTTAGGGGAAATCTATTGATGCCCTATAAGATAATAATTCATTCAAAAACATTTCAGTAGTGCTTACTTGACTGTATTTATTGAAATATCAACAAAGGCTAAAATTCTTTTCCACAATGTTAATGAAAGAAAAATATAATATATTCATGATAAATTTTAATTATCCATGTATTCAATTAACTATATTATTTTTCAACCCCAATGCCCATGCACCACAGTAGTTTTATGGTAATTTATTTCTTCAATTTGAGAACTCAGGTGACATTATTTAAATGTTTGTTCTTTCTAATCTGGGAACTCAGAAGAAATTCAAAGTAATTGCAATTCATCTAACAATTTACAGATTACTTTCGAAGTTCAAAGTAATACTGCTGTGTGTGGAATTTCCAGGTTTATAAATGTTAAGCCAGGATTTAGAAACTCCTGTCTTCTAACATTCTGTCTTTTAATAATATTGATATCTAAGATTCTCTGGATCTTTTTTGCGAGCCAGGCACTTTGCTAGATGCTTTATAGAAAAAATCTCATTTAATCAGCACACAAATGTATCCCTTATATAGCAGCATAAACTGAGGGATATAGAGGGACAATCCTTTACCACCATCCTTAAAACTAAAAGGTGGCACAGGCTTTGCACTGAGTCTGAGTTTAGAGTTCACAGACCCAAAACCATGGAGATTGATGATGGATATTCCAATGCTCCAAATATTATTCATTTTAGTGGCATTTATGAAATGCAAAAATTTCACCAAAGGTTTTTTTTTTAACATATTGAGCCATTTCTCATTTCCATTTGTTACTCCAACATTATATATATAATCATGTGAGGAATAGAGTTATAATTTTTAATAAAATGACTTACAGTCATTTTATTTAAAGTCAATTTTACAAATTAAATACTAGATAATCTGTCCTGGACTCAATATAAGGTGTGCATAATATTATACTGCATATACAGTTTCCACAGCATGCTGAGCAACCCAGAAGGAGTTCATTTTGATTTTTGTTTTTTAAAATTTGTTCAACAACTTTATTTTGGCCTCAATGTTTGGCCACTGAGGTGTTCCAGCTGGACATTGTTCCTCATGCACTCAGACCTTCTATTTCCTTCTTCCGATTTTCCCCCAAAGTGCTTCAGTCACTTAGCCTCTTTCTTCCTCATGCCCAGAAGCCCAACCCACTTGTGTCTAACATCTCTCATGTGTGAATCAACATGATTCTGTATTTCACATATTGTCCAGTTTGGAGGGGCAGGGATGATAGGAATTCTGAGGGTAAAATATGTAGAAGAAAGGAAGAAGCCTCTGAGAATGGTCTTACCATTGGTGGGGCCAGCTAAGAATTATGATAAAAATCAGTTGCTGCAAAGACTAAACTCCACTTAGTATATATCATGTATTGTATTATGTTAAAATGGTCTAACATTGGAGCATATAAGTTCCCTTCCTATTCTAGTCCTTGCTATTCAGTCTTTTACTCCAGCCTCTGGAAGAAGGGCAGAGTGAAGACAAAGACGTCTTAGCACGCAGGAATCAAGAGTAAAGTTTACAACCTGAAATACATCCTCTTGAGACATGCTGTTAAGATGCTAAGGGCATGATACGCAGATGAAGCCAGAAAAATTGAGCTCTACATTTTATTTATTATTTTTGTTTGGATCCATGAGGCCTTCAATCTCCCTTCACCCTTCTTCTTCTTCTGTTTTTTTTCTTTCTTTCTTTATAAAAACAACCCCAGGTAGACATACAACTTACAATGAGCTGAGAGCATTATCTTCTTGTGTGAAGAACAGCATGTCCGTATTGCTTGTTTTTTTCAATCATTGTCACAATAAGTGGCATCTACTTTTCTGTTATATCATGTATAGTCATCAGTATTCCATTTATAAAGGAATACACTACATTAATTCTTATGCAACCATTGTTCAACATGGATACGCCCTCAATATGATGCCTAGATGGTTTCAAAGTGTGGATAAAAAATTATCTCAGGTACTTTCTCTGAGAACTGTAGCAATGCTGAAGTGCCTAGCCATAGGGGTTAATTGCTGTTGCTGCTTCTGACTACCTTGTTTTTTGATTCTGATGAGCTGCTTGCAGCTTTCACTTCCTTTCTCCATCACTTCTCATTCAGTAGCCTCATATATTAGACCCTTATAATCCCATTCTGGCCTGCCTCTCTCTTTCTCTCTCTCTCTTTCCCTTCCTTCCTTCCTTCCTTCTTTTCTTCCTTCCTTCCTTCTTCCTTCCTTCCTTCCATCCCTCCCTTTCTTCACTTTTTTCCATCTTACTTCCCTTTCTCTCTTTTGTTCTTTTTTCTTTCTCTTTCTTCTCTTCTTCCTTCCTTCTCTCTTTCTTCTCTTTCTCTCCCCTTCCTTCCTCCCTCCATCTCTCCCTCCCTTTCCCTCCTCCCTCTCTTCCTTCCTCCCTTCCTTCCTTTTTTCCCTCCTTCCTTCCTTCCTTCCCTCCCTTCTTCCTTCCTTCCTTCTCTCATTCTATCTTTGTCTTTCCTGTTTCCCTCTTTTTCTGTTCAAACAGTCCCCTCTGCCAAGCAACTGGAGGAAATCTTTCTAAAGCAAAACTGGAATTTTCCTCTGAGACATCAACTTGTCCTTTGCAAAAATCTTTCTTCTCTGCCATACACGGAGTGATTTCTTGCAATGGATACAGTACTCTGCAACTTGACAGTATCTTTTGTCAGGAGCCTTTATCTCACTTTCATGAAGTCCTACTATTCTGTTTGAAAATCTTCTTGATTGTTGCTTTCTTAGCATATAGAAGAGAAATTTCTGACTTGGTAATTGAAAGTTCTTTAGGCAATTATGTTGGTAAAATTCTTTCAGTGGTAAACAATTCTGTGTTCATCTAATCCTCTGTCAGACTACCACCTACTAGCAATAGGGTGGGCTTCAGCTGTTTTTGCTTGACATGATTCTACCCTTAGTTGACCACTGATGATTGGACCAGGCACCAACATAAGATGGAGTAATCTGTTTAGATATTAGGCCTGGGGAGTGCAACCCAAAAAACTGATCATTAAGTACAGAGAGATTCAAGAGAACTAAATTATTAGTATATTTCTGAGTTCAGCATCAATTTCTACATTAAGTAACATAGTGTGTTATCTTTCCTAAACATCAATGTTCTTGTCTATAAAATGAGGCTGAACTAGATATTGCCATAAGTCTCTTGTTTGAGTTTCTATGAGTCCATTTTTTGTTGTGTTGATTTGTTTTAGGTTATCCATTCCAGAAATTATTTCTTGAGCCTTCATATTCAATCTGGGCACCTCTTCTCTCTGCTGCCACAGTACCTAGTACAAATCTCCAGTATTATAATTTTCTGTTTACTTGTGAAACATTACCATTCACTTATGAGTTCACTGAGACTGAGGACTTTGGAGGTAGCACACAGAGGAATACTACTATTAACTAAACAATCTCTTAGTAATTACATATGCAAAAAGATTGGGCTCTTAAACATAAGTTACATCAAAATTACAGATAATTCTGCTTTGACCAGAGTTCTCTCTCTTCTCTGAAATATCTGCAATGCACTACAAGGCTACAAGAACTTTACCAAAAGCAGATGTTGTAAAGTGAGATGAAGCCATCATTCAGATGTGTGGGATGTTCAAAATTCTCTGTCGCTTTTTGGCAGCTGGGACCGTATATTTGTTCTCTGGTCTTGATTCAGAGACAAGGACTCTTGTCAGCAGGAATATATTATAAATGACTTATTTAAATCTCAAGATCACAGAGAATATTCAAACGTATTTCGAGTTTAACATGGATAACTACCAGTTCTGTTATTCTATTTTAACTCCGATCAGATTGGCAAATAGTGTGTATTAGATCATATTAAGCTTTATTTAATATTATGAAAACTATTTTATAAGTTTCATATGAATATCATATATTTTGGACGATAAAGTATGTTAAATTTTGGTACATTATTATTAGGGTTTTCAAGTCATATTTGAAGCCATACTTTTAAATTCTAGCTGTGGCCAAAATAAACTAATAAAAAGCACAATATGAAGTTGCTAATTACAAAATTTTTGCTTAAGTAGTTAAAATCATGACTAAATGGTAGCCATGATTATAACTGTTTAAGCAAGATATCGTCAGTAAATACTTTACAGTTACACTTGAGGAAATACCAGATTCTGTAGAATATTTCCAGTTTTGCCTAAATACACACCAAAATTATTTTCTTCATCATATAAATATTCTATTACAACCACTTTTAGAAAGCAAACACAGTAGTACTTCTAAGGATGCAGAAAATCCTGAAATTACCATTGAATTTCTGTTTAAGTGATAAGTGGCAAATCCACCCTGTTAGATGAAGTTTTGTCACTCCTTGAGATATCCTATAACCAAAGAATAGAGGTGTGGATGTTCAGAGGCTTGACAGATGGTAAAACCTAGAAACAGACCACAGACACACCTCCATGAAAAAAGAATAATATCTAGACATTTTATGAGGCTATGGAAAGACTTGAAGACATTTCAAAGTATTAGAAAGAGATAAGAAATTATTGAGAAAATAGTTAATCATTAAATTTCCCCTTTTTACCTTTTCTTTGTAATCCTGTTTTCTTCTGCCTCCCAGTCTTTCTTTTTTCCTGTTCTCTCTTTCTACTTCTTATATCATGCCCATTTTCATCACAGGAATGCTTGAGTTTAGAGGAATGAGGTGATCTTCTAAGCTCTTGATTCTAAATTCCTCAAAATTAAAGTCCTTTTTTATAAGACTAACTGGTGTCTATGCTGAGCGTTTGAACCAACTACCACATATGACTTATTGTCCTTCAGCTAAATTCATCTTATATGTGTCTAAAACAATGTATCCTAAAATGGAAGTATTGCAAAGAAGACAATCCGTTTCCTGAACTGTTTCTGTCTTCAAATGTCTAGTTCAACTAAAGATGTTCAACAGCATTGATTAGAAAAATATAGAAGCCTTCAGATAACATTATCAATATAGATAAATATTATAAACCAATGGCACAAAATACTTTTGATTTCTAACATAAATGTTTTGATTTACAGCATTTCATCATAGAATTTTTGACTTAAACCTTAGAATCTAGGATCCTTGCAAAAGTACTCCATTTTTGAACTACAAATCTGAAATGTAATGTTCCTTACTACCAAAGGAATCAGTTAGATGGGCTTCTCCAAACGTAAATCTCTTGTGGTTTCTATTCTACAGTAAGACTCTTCATTGGGCTTTACCATTATGAAGATAAATGTCAAACCCTTTGTATGACCTACCATGCCTTGTATCCTATTAGGACCTGGAAGCTTCTCTAACAATGTCCCATTTTTCTGCCTTCCTTTAACTAGATCCTCCTTGGTAAAGAGAGGTGTATCTTGTGTTCCTTTTGCCCAAATATGAAAATCTGGGTATTGACATCGACAGGCAGGCAAAACCAAGGGGAAAATCAAATATCATTATCATGGACAGGATTAAAAGTTGCATTACTGAAAAAAATCTTAAATTATCTCACAATGAATTGTAGCAGTTTTATCAAAATGTTAATAGACACTGTTTATTAGCATGATCGGCTACTGAATTATTCCTGTGGTTATTACACTACACACTTGCAATATTGACTAGACATGTATTTTCCTTCGAGGCTGGAGCAAAAATAAACTTTTTGTTCTGTCTCACCACCATAGGATACTAGATTGTTGTGACCAAGGTATTATGCCATTTTTCTCTCTGAGATGACTGAAGTGTAATCTTGTCACCGTTTTAATTTCTGGACTGGAAAACGGGATTGATGATGGGACCTTTCATTGATGTGGTCTCAAAAGTGAGGCTTAATGTATCAGGTGACAAAGTAATTTTCAGGAATTTTTAGGATCATGCCTATTATATGGTCTTCATTCAACATTTCGTTTTGCTTTTTTTTAAATTTCTAATATTTTTTTCATGTATTTAAATAATTCTACAGAACCCTATGGGAAAGTGTCCTGATACATGGGACAGAGGTATGGTCAAGGAGCAGTGACTGGTTTCAAGATAACAAAATAATGTGCTACCATCCACTTGTGAAACTGTTCCTATACACGTTATAAAATTAATCAAGGAAGAAGGGAGGAGAAAAAATAAAAACATAGCAAGCTTGTAGCATATTCGGCATTAATCATGGGTCAACCTACTCCTTGCCTCAGTTATTTGCTGCCTATTGCCCCATCATCAGGGAAACCCTGTCACAAATTATAGTTTCTCTTAACTACTCTATAGATGCCATTTTAAGTATCAGGAAACATTACATTCAGATATTCTTTCAGGTCTTGCATATGGGTGAAACTACTGACACCAGCTGGTCTGAGGGACCCCAGGAGGAGCTGATTCACTAAATAATGCAGTTTTCACATCCTAATGATTTCATCCATTTATGCTTAAAAATCAATGACTCCCATTTTCCAGCCCCTTGCCTTCAATGATGCCCTTAAAACCTCCAGCCCAGAACTCCTTAGAGAGATGGATTTGAGGGCGCCTCCTCTCTTTGCTCAGCTGTCCTGCATTAAAGTCTTTCTCTGCCGCAAACCCTACTTACTGTCTTAATGTATTGGTTTGTTACTGTGTAGTGGGCATAGGAATCTGGTGGTCTTATAACACTTGCATCTCAGCACCATATCATGTACACTGACCTGTGCCTTTGTATAGATTGATAGCAGGAGCTTTAGAGGACAAATAAAAAAAATACATACTATAGACTCATATTAGTTTTGGATAATTGGAAAGTAGTACCTTATCTTCAATTAACCATTAGTAGTAAAAGCATTAGAATTAGTAGTATTAAAAGCATTAGAATAGAACATGCTTCTATCTCTTTTGAATGTCATGTAGTTCTTTGGCTATAGAAAAAACATGTAGAAAGTAGTCGCTTCTCTTTCTACTCATAATCATTAATTCTGTTTTGTATAAGCTGTACTATAATTATTTTCTGAGCATTTGACTGAAGAATATGCATACAGCATTGCACGCTAGTGATCACTAAATTATTCATAGCCAATAACAACATGAGACTTTTATATTGATCTTCTATTGTATGCATGCTCCTTATATCAGATTCATTCTTCTCTTAGCTCTGGGAAATTCAGTAGTCATCTATCTCTCAGTAAGTAAGCAAGGCAGAAAGAATGTTGAATTCATCATTAGACCACCAAGTTGTCAAGCTAAAGTAAAAAATAATCTGTTTTTCTACACAGGTACACATATTTGATATGTGATGTAAAGCGGTAATAAGTAATATATTTGAAAATATTACTATTTTGTACACAATAAGGAAAACGTATCAGAAAGGAAGTATCTGATTTCCAGGTCAAGGATTTGAGAGGTATGTCTCTCTCACTCCCATCGTTCTGTCTCTCTCCTGTCTGTGGCTGGAGGCAGATAATGACACGTCTCTAGGGAAGTGGGGAAGCCAAGTCTGGGCAGTTGAACCACCATATGGAGGCAAGCCATCTGCTGCCATAGAACACCCTCTGTGAATCAGTACATGAACAAAAACAAACTTTAATTGCAATTCTATTGTCACCACCCATTTGAGGTTATTTGTTTACACAGTTCAGTGCTCTCTCTCTCTGCACCCCACAACCACACCCAGAGACATGTGCATGTGCACATGCCCACAAACACACACACACACTCTTACACACACAAACACAGAGTGATACATCTTTTATAACAATGTTTTAATATTTTTATATTCTTTGTGTTTAAGGCTGAATTAAACATACTTATCTTTTTAAAAAAAATTTTTTTAAATGGTTTCTCCCTCCGTTGCCCAGGCTAGAGTGCAGTGGCATGATTTTGACTCATGGCAACCTTCGCCTCCAAGGTTCAAGAGAGTCTCCTGCCTCAGCCTCCCTAGTAGCTGAGATTACAGGTGTGCACCACCACCCTCAGCTAAGTTTCATATTTTTAGTAGAGACGGGGCTTCTTCATTATGTTGGCCAGGCTGCTCTTGAACTTCTGACCTCATAATCTGCCCACCTCAGCCTCCCAAAATACTGGGATGAGCCACCACGCCAGGCCTAATTTTTGCATTTTTAGTAGAGATGGGGTTTCGCCATATGCTTATATTTGATATTGTATGTGAACTTAAAGTTTTTCTTTTCATGAAATTTTTAGATGACAATGTTTAAATAGTGTTAAATAATCCTCTCAACAGGAAAAGAGCTCTCAATTATCAAATAAAGTTTTTTTCTGAAAATTGTTTTGATTCAATAGAATTAAGTGACAAAACACTTAAAGGTTATATTTAATAATATAAACGCCAGAACAATAAACACTTTTGTTTGTTGCTGAAAAAGGGTCCTGATCCAGACCCCAAGAGAGAGTTCTAGACAATATAGGATAACTTCCTGATGTTGCCATTGCATTTGAAAACTGTCATGCTGCTGGTGAGAATGTATTTTAGCATGCTAATGCATTATAATTAGTGTATAATGAGCAGTGAGAAGGAACGAAGCTCACTTTCATCATCATTTTGGTTTTGGTGGGTTTTGGCTGGACTCTTTACTACAACCTGTTTTATCAGCAAGGACTTTGTGACCTGCATCTTGTGCTGATCTTCTATCTTATCCTGTAACCTAGAATGCCTAACCATCTGGGAATGTAACCCAGTAAGTCTCAACCTCATTTTACTTAGCCTCCATTCAAAATGGAGTTCCTGTGATTCAGACATCTCTGACATGTTTACACGAGAACTTTGATGCACTCTGATCACCAATCATGATAATTTAAAATTATTTAAACATAGTTAAATCCACAAGGATATACTAATCTTCGAAACATTATTCTGCTGGGATAAATTCTTGGAAGTTATACTATTTTTTATAGTATGTAGTTTTATAGTTAATGAACAATCTTAATTACTGAAGCATTTGACTTTTCCAATAATAGACAGATGTTTATATTTTGCCTGCTATTATTTTTTAAGAAAATGTACTTAAACAGACTTTTTCCTAAATATATCCAGAATGCTAATATATATTAAAAACATGATTATTGGGATATTAACTCCAAACCCAAGTGAGGTACTTTGATTGTATTACTGGAGGTTATTGAACTGATAAATATAAACTAAAAATAAAATGAGGGCATTATTGATCCCACACAAATTTAAGCATGCAGGAAATGACACTGATATGGGTCTCTGACAGCTTTTTGGTACAAAGCCTGTTGCCAACACTGAGTGGCAGGTTTTTGCCAAATGCTAAAAATGAAGCTTAACACTTTGATAAATTATTATTCCTTCCATTATATTTTATAACATAAATCTCACCACTTTGCACAGATTGTTCCTTCTCCCTTTATTCACATCCTGTGTCTGATAAATCTGCTTTTTAAATGCACTTAAACCATCTTCTCTTTTCAAGAAATTTACTTTGAATGGCATTTTTTCAATCTCTCAACCTATAATAATATGTAGCACATTTAATTTAATTATTTGGGGTATATGTGTGTGTGTATACTACAGAAGGTCAGTAAATATTAGTTGAATAATACTGAAATGGTTTCTTCTTTTAATTTTTTTTATTGCATTTTAGGTTTTGGGGTACATGTGAAGAACATGCAAGATTGTTGCATAAGTACACACATGGCAGTGTGATTTGCTGCCTTCCTCCCCATCACCTATATCTGGCATTTCTCCCCATGCTATCTCTCCCCAACTCCCCACCCTCCACTGTTCCTCCTCTATTTCCCACCCGACAGATCCCAGTGTGTGATGTTCCTCTCCTTGTGTCCATTTGTTCTCATTGTTCAACACTCACCTATGAGTGAGAATATGCAGTGTTTGATTTTCTGTTCTTGTATCACTTTGCTGAGAATGATGGTTTCCAGGTTCATCCAGGTCCCTACAAAGGACATGAACTCATCGTTTTTGATGGCTGCATAATATTCCATGGTGTATATGTGCCACATTTTCCCTGTCCAATCTATCATCGATGAGCATTTGGGTTGGTTCCAGGTCTTTGCTATTGTAAACCGTGCTGCAATGAACATTTGTGTGCATGTGTCCCTATAGTAGAAGGATTTATAATCCTTTGGCTATATACCCAGTAATGGGATTGCTGGGTCAAATGGAATTTCTATTTTTAGGTCATTGAGGAATCGCTACACTGTCTTCCACAATGGTTGAACTAATTTACACTCCCACCAACAGTGTAAAAGTGTTCCTGTTTCTCCACATCCTCTCCAGCATCTGTTGTCTCCAGATTTTTTAATGATCACCATTCTAACTGGCATGAGATGATATCTCAAGTTAGTTTTGACTTGCATTTCTCTAATGACCAGTGATGATGAGCATTTTTTCATATGTTTATTGGCCTCATGTATGTCTTCTTTTGTAAAGTGTCTGTTCATATGCTTCACCCACTTTTGAATGGCTTGTTTGTTTTTTTCTTGTAAATCTGTTTTAGTTCTTTGTAGATTCTGGATATCAGCCCTTTGTCAGATGGGTTGACTACAAAATTTTTTTCTCATTCTGTTGGTTGCTGCTTTACTCTAATGACTGTTTATTTTGCTTTGCAGAAGCTGTGGAGTTTGATTAGGTCCCATTTGTATATTTTGCCTTTTGTTGCCAATGCTTTTCATGTTTTCGTCATGAAGTTCTTGAGAGGACACAAACAGATGGAGAAACATTCCATGTTCATGGTTAGGAAGAATCAATATCGTGAAAATGGCCATACTGCCCAAAGTAATTTACAGATTCAATGCTATCCCCATCAAATTACCAATGACCTTCTTTACAGAACTGGAAAAAAAAACACCTTAAACTTCATGTGGAACCTAAAGAGAGCCTGCATAGCCATGTCAATTCTAAGCAAAAAGAACAAAGCGGGAGGCATCACACTACCAGACTTCAAACTATACTACAAGGCTATGGTAATCAAAACAGCATGGTCCTGATACCAAAACAGAGATATAGACCAATGGAACAGAACAGAGGCCGTGGAGACAACACAACACATCTACAACCATCCAATCTTTGACAAACCTGATGAAAACAAGCAATGGGAAAAGGATTCCTTGTTTAATAAATGGTGTTGGGAAAACTGGCTAGCCATGTGCAGAAAGCAGAAACTGGACCCCTTCCTGAAACCTTACACTAAAATTAACTCCAGATGGCTTAAAAACTTAAACATGAGACCTAGCACCATAAAATCCCTAGAAGAAAATCTAGGCAAAACCATTCAGGACATGGGCATAGGAAACAGTTTCTATTTATTAGGCTGGAATACCATGACTGTCAAGAAAAAAAAAATTGCAAGTTCTGGTTAGAGAGGGGAAATGAGTCTACTTGTTGTCTTAGTTCAATTACTACTTATACCGAAATGCACATGTATATGCCTCAACATGTGCTAATTTACAAAATCAAGGAGAACCCAATGTTTTATAAAAATAATAGGCTCATTGGTAAGTCTGAAGCATGTACTTTGCCTTCTGGAAAGCAGGAAGCATGAGGGAAAATATTTATACACAAACAGAGGAAGCCCTATAGCTCTGGGAAGAGCACAGTACAGTAATGAAGTTGGGGGAGTATCATACAAACACTAGCTTACAGAGTTCCCAGTGGTAGAGCTGGGTGCTGTGAGTAGGAGTGGACGTTTGGACATGTAGTAAAGAAAAATTCCTGAAGAGCCAAGTGTGGTTCAGTTCTGGAACCAGTTCTCTGCACTGTTTATCTCTTTATTCCCCTCTTGAGAGTGCTGATCACCTGGCATTTAACCCCCACATCCTGAGATAAAAACAGATAGATTAAAAACAGGAAAATGTTTGATTTCTCTAGAGCTAACTGGGACTGCTCCAGTTTCTGTGCCTCATTCTGGCATTTGGAAGGGACCCTAGCTGGTTTTGGCCTTCACCATCTAAAGTAATGCTTGATGGTCACCACTTTCTGCCCAGGAGCAATTATATCTGCTTGTAGTGAACCCACCCGATAAAGAGGTCAACTCAGGAAATGGCCTTGCCTACCTCATAGCAGATGCTACCCAAGAGTAACTTAACCAGCCAGGGCTGTCACAGTAAAGTACAAAAGGATATCCCAGAAGCCAGGCCTATTTGAAGAAGAAAATCCAGGGCATGGAAGAAAAGAAAAGAAAAAAATAAGGATGAGCAAACAAGCAAACATACATACAAAAATAGCGCAAAACTGCTAGAATATTTAAGTACATTCCAATTAATATCTCTAGGAAAAATGTAGTAAATCTACAAGCCAAGAATAGACAAATACAAGAGAAATAATAAAAGTATTTTGAGTGGCAAAATTACAGGGAAAAATGGATATACTAAAGAATACAGTTGAAGAACTATTATGAACAGGTAAAAGATGCATAAGAAAAACAACAGAGTAGTTAACATCTTAGCAATAACACTTAAAAAAGTAAGGAAGGAAGAAGAGAAGGGAAGAAAGTAATCAAGGCAATAATAAAAGAAAACACAACAGAACTAAAGTAAGGCAAAAAGTCTTCAGATTCAAAAGACCCATTTAAGAGCCAACATTCTGAATGCAGACAGACACGCACGTGGAGTTTCATAAACTCGGGTTAAATACAGTAAAATACTGAAAAAAAAAAATCAGGACCATATATTACCAGTGGAAGGTATCCGAGTTACCAGCAGTGAATTCTTATGGGTCTGCAGCAACCTTAATTCTT